>NC_065447.1:165464359-165814359 GCF_917563875.1 Diabrotica virgifera virgifera
AAATATTAAAAATCACTAAAAGATTTTTAAATTGAAAACTTATTGGTACATTTTCATGGTAACACCTCCAAGACTTCTATAATTTGCAAGTCATATGGATGCTGCAGTGAAGACGAAAGGGAAGGAATTCTACACCTTGCAATTCACATCCCCCGTCTGCAGCCGGCAAAGTTCCAACTGAAAAATGCACCTGGTTACTCTACGGAGTAATACGAAAAATAAAATAAAAATGTGTGTACCATTTTTATCGGTTGCAATGCGAAGGCAAACCAATCTTACTTTTTAATTAGAATACGGAGTGCAGTCCAGTTCCTTTAACCGCGATTTTCTGCTCTTATTGGAGCTTCATCAGAAGGAACGTAGGCACTGTTCTCCATACTCCAACTAAATTGCATCGAGAGGCGTAGATGTGTAGAATTCCTTCCCTTTCGTCTTCACTGCAGCATCCATATGACTTGCAAATTATAGAAGTCTTGGAGGTGTTACCATGAAAATGTACCAATAAGTTTTCAATTTAAAAATCTTTTAGTGATTTTTAATATTTTTCAATATTATTAATTTACTATTAGGATTGAAAACTTGCTTCGTCTTTCAATTGCCAGATGGCGCTTGCCACCTATTATCATCACTTTGGTTGCGATGTGTGGGAAAGCCTCTCGATGCAATTTAGTTGGAGTATGGAGAACAGTGCCTACGTTCCTTCTGATGAAGCTCCAATAAGAGCAGAAAATCGCGGTTAAAGGAACTGGACTGCACTCCGTATTCTAATTAAAAAGTAAGATTGGTTTGCCTTCGCATTGCAACCGAATAAAAATGGTACACACATTTTTATTTTATTTTTCGTATTACTCCGTAGAGTAACCAGGTGCATTTTTCAGTTGGAACTTTGCCGGCTGCAGACGGGGGATGTGAATTGCAAGGTGTAGAATTCCTTCCCTTTCGTCTTCACTGCAGCATCCATATGGCTTGCAAATTATAGAAGTCTTGGAGGTGTTACCATGAAAATGTACCAATAAGTTTTCAATTTAAAAATATTTTAGTGATTTTTAATATTTTTCAATATTATTAATTTACTATTAGGATTGAAAACTTGCTTCGTCTTTCAATTGCCAGATGGCGCTTGCCACCTATTATCATCACTTTGGTTGCGATGTGTGGGAAAGCCTCTCGATGCAATTTAGTTGGAGTATGGAGAACAGTGCCTACGTTCCTTCTGATGAAGCTCCAATAAGAGCAGAAAATCGCGGTTAAAGGAACTGGACTGCACTCCGTATTCTAATTAAAAAGTAAGATTGGTTTGCCTTCGCATTGCAACCGAATAAAAATGGTACACACATTTTTATTTTATTTTTCGTATTACTCCATAGAGTAACCAGGTGCATTTTTAAGTTGGAACTTTGCCGGCTGCAGACGGGGGATGTGAATTGCAAGGTGTAGAATTCCTTCCCTTTCGTCTTCACTGCAGCATCCATATGACTTGCAAATTATAGAAGTCTTGGAGGTGTTACCATGAAAATGTACCAATAAGTTTTCAATTTAAAAATCTTTTAGTGATTTTTAATATTTTTCAATATTATTAATTTACTATTAGGATTGAAAACTTGCTTCGTCTTTCAATTGCCAGATGGCGCTTGCCACCTATTATCATCACTTTGGTTGCGATGTGTGGGAAAGCCTCTTGATACAATTTAGTTGGAGTATGGAGAACAGTGCCTACGTTCCTTCTGATGAAGCTCCAATAAGAGCAGAAAATCGCGGTTAAAGGAACTGGACTGCACTCCGTATTCTAATTAAAAGGTAAGATTGGTTTGCCTTCGTATTGCAACCGAATAAAAATGGTACACACATTTTTATTTTATCTATAGGTCTATTAATATTAATTATTTTTAAAATCCTCAGTCCCAAAAAGAGGTGACTTTGAAAGGGTTGGTAAAGGTGGTTTTTGCATGTAATTACAAGATTTAATTATCAATAGTTCACTCAATTTTTTCCGTAGTAAAAATTTTGGCAAACCATTTTCTTGGGAATTAAAAAACCTACAATTTCATATTTAACCACTTTTTCTTATCTCTGATGCTAATCTTTCTATTCTGAAAAAAAAAACCATTTTTTTCCAAACTACAAAAATTCGTTTTTCGTTTCTAACTCCATTTTTTTTAAAAACTAATTATTCTAAACCGGTCAAACTTCTAGAACCTATTAATAATATACAAATAAACAAGACCAAATAAGGTTAATGACTAATTTTAATTAGGGTGGTGATTAGGAGGTTGCTTCGGATCACTTTTTCGCTGAAAAAAGTAGGGCCTAACATTCTTTTCAATATACGTCACTTAATTTTTGAGCTAGAGACTTTGTTTTTAGTTCTGGAGATAGATATTTTAAAATGCTTTAAATTAGTTTAAACAAGTTATCCTCGAAAAATGCATAGTTTTCCCGTATTTTGGCTTTGAAACTACAGTATTTAGCATTTGACGAAGAAGAGCTAACGTTTAATAGTGTATAGCTCGATTACTATTGGTCTTAAAAAAATTAAAAGAAACAGTTTTGTTTATTTTTTCAAAAGGTACATTTTTGTTAAGTAAAGTTGTTTTAATCAAACGAAAACTTTTGGAGTTATTAGCCGAAAACTTATTAAAAACATTGATTTTTTCGATATAAAACCAACACTTTTGGTAGCGAATAAATTGAAAACTATTAACTTTATTAAAAAAATGTATAGAACATTTTTCCTTAGAATGAATGTTTTTACTAACTTTTGCGGTCAAAATATAATAAAAAATTTCCACCCCCGAGATGGGGTGGCAACCACCCCCATGGTAAAAGCGCCTTTCGGCATCATATAGATTTTGATCCATGGACTATCCACTAGTTATTCTCAAATTTTCATTAAAATCGATCCATTTTGTAAAAATTGCGAGGTTTTGTCCTATTTTAAGCTTTATTACTTGGACTAACAGTGTTAGTTGTCATACTCCTTCGAGACCGCTTGACCGATTTTTATGAAATTATATATGTATATTCGGTAGGTCTTAGAATCGTCGTAATCTATTTTTCATATCCCTGAGTGATAAGGGGAACTCCCCCTAACATTTTGAAATGTTAAGTGGGGATTTACGTACATAACGTACTCTACAAGACTACGAGTACATACAATTTAAAAAAATTATGATCAAAATCCATCAACAAGCTCCGGAGACATTAATGGCAGCATATGTTTGAAGAATCAGTTTCATTTTTTGAGTGCACGGATTTTAATAATTCATTTCCACCGACCACAAATCTATTTCGTTAGAACGTTATTTTTAAAGCTTTATTAACAACTCTGTTGAAGTTTAAAGTTTACTCAAACTTTTACACATAAACTATATACCTTCAACTTCGAAATGGCGCTAGTTGGGTTGCTTAATTGTTATAAACAAAGTAGCTGTCAATTAAATAAAAAAGTGGCTAACTTTGACTGTAATTAACCTAGGTAAAAAGTGTTTCTTTTTTAAATTCGTATAAAAATACCAGATTTTCAAATCCCAAAGTAGTTTTAATCTACAGTCAATATTAGCAAAGTTATTCAAATTGTTTATGAACTAAAAATGACCCTACTTTAGTAAAATGTTTTCGGAATGATAAAAATGACTTTTTAATGATTTTTTTTTAAACTTTGAAATCATGACTTTTCTTCTTTCATGTGGTTTTCACAGAATTGCTATTACATTACTATTTTCTGAATAATATTATTGCGAAAAAAAAGCTCATTGGGATAAACAAATTGAATAAAATTTAAACTAATTGACGAATCGTCTTAAAATTTTTTGTGCATTATATGAACTGTTTGTCTCAACTTTTCGTGCAATATGAAAATCTTAAGGTCATTTTCACAAAAGTTATAGCAATTTTTTTATTTTCGAAATTTTAGTCCCATTTGCAATTTCTGAAGCAAGAAATGATCGAACCGAAATCCAGAACTTAAATTTTAAACCTTGGCTCATCTACTAAAAGAAGAATACTATAAATAAGATATTTAATTACCCTATTTTTACCCGTAGCGATTTAAACGAAAAAACTGCCATTTTTGACACTTATTTGTTAATAACTAAATTTCTCGTCCGAACTGTGACGGGCATTTTTGTATGTATAATGTATTAGGTATATAGTACCCAAAAAACCCATTTGCAACCTGGCTGCTCAAGTGTCCCGAACATGGTATATTTTTGCCTTATTTCCCTGGAGTATTATTTTATCAGTTACCGTTAAGTAATTTGAGCTTGTTTCATTTTAAAATATTGTTATTTAGTTGTTAATGCAGCAGCCCTATCGCCCATCCTTTCATATGCACTTTATTAACAATTAAAAAGCAATGTTTTAGAATAAAACGAGCCAAAAAATCTTATGGCAACTCTATTAGAAGAAGAGATGAACTTGAATTTAGGTATTTCGTAATTTCAAAACTTGTATTTTTTACCTGCGTTTTTGAACCTTGAAAATCGTCACTATTCGATTTTTTTCAGTTTTAATTGTTTAAAAAAATTGAAGAAAAAGATCTTCTGTGTAAGAGGTATATATTTATTTAAGTAATTAATGGTATACGGCCAGCTACAGGATATTTTTCCTTATGGGTTTTAATATTGACGGTATGGTTTTCCTAAATTTTGTAAAATAAATATACCTCTTACACAGAAGACCTTTTTCTTCAATTTTTGTAATTAATGGTATACAGGAAATTTTTCCTTATGGATTTTAAATTGTTTATTACTCGAAAACGAATAATTTTAGAGAAATTATAAAAGATCTTTTTTGTTCCCAATGATCCAAAGAACGTGAAATAATGTCTACCCAAGCCGAAAAAATGGTAACCTATATAAATTTTTTTTTAATAAATATAGCAATAACTCCGAAATTATGGCATTTAGGTATAGGGAATATATCATGAAAAATAATCAGTATTTCTTAAGGAGTTCAAAACGCAAAAATATACAGGGTATTCTATTTGAAATACGAAAGTTCGTTAGATTTCCAAAAAACGGAAGATCTGACAACAATGTAATTAGCACTTTAACATCGGCCGCATTAGGAAACCCCTACCTGCCAAAACCTATAAACATCGTGCTAGTCGTTTTCGAGATAATTGAGTGTTTCCATACATAAAACTCACTCTGTATATGTACATGGAAGTAGAAGGCCAAATACAAATAAATGGGGAAAGATCAGGTATGTTTATATTGGATAAGGAAATTAAACAAGGTGATGGACTAAGTCCTGTCCTATTTATAACAGTCACAGATACCTTAATAAAAAAATACAAAAGATCAAACAAGAAACATTCAATATACAGGGAGAGTCATGAGGAACTGTACATACTCCTACCTCGTATAGAGGCTCCTATGGGGAATAACAAATGACCATTAAAAAGTGTCTGCTCACATTGTTTAATAATACAGGGCGAGTTTCGCATTTTGACATAAATTTTTATTCGTCATAATTTTTGAACGGTCAGATCGATGTGTCTCTTATTTTGGCCAAGCGTTACACTATTACCACCTAATCAACTGATTTATTCAAACTAGAAAAAAATCAGGCCCGGCTTTAAAAAATTAGTTCGTTTGGGTCTTAGAAAAAATTTCACCCTGTATACGCTTTTTGAAAACTCTAATATGAATTTTACAAATTAGACAAATAGGCAATTAAAATGGCATATTTATTTTTTCCCCACACGATTACTTAATTTTTTATTAAAACATCAAATTTGTCAAAATCGGAATTTTAACCTAAAAATGAAAAAAAAATGAAATCACGGTTTAACTTGCTACAACTCTGTTCCATTTTAATATTTTTTTTCTGAAATTTTTACAGCACATATCTCTTACCATTGTGAAGACTATGAAAATTGTTGTAGACTTTCAGTGTTCTTCTCGAAAAAGTTATGAATTTTAAAAAATAAAAGGAGCAGATTCGTGAATTGCAAAGTTAAATCGAAAAAATTAAGTGAAACAATTAAAAATTTATCTATTTGATCACGTCTATGTTAAACTATGTCCAAAAGAAGTGTTATGGGGAGTTTTAGATCTAGACATGTTATAGAATAAAAATGGTAAAACTTTTAATTTTAAGAAAAACGTTGTTTTTGTAAATTAATTTTTGTAAAAAAAGTTAATTTTTTAAATCTATGCAAAAACTTTGCCAAACTTTTTATGCATAGTCAAATTTGATTTTTTAATAAAAAATTAATTAATCGTGTGGGAAAAAAAATATGCCATTTTAATTGCCTATTTGTCTTACTTGTAAAATTCATATTAGAGTTTTTAAAAAACGTATACGGGGTGAAATTTTTTCTACAAACGAACTAATTTTTTAAATCCGGGCCTGATTTTTTTCTAGTTTGAATAAATCAGTTGATTGGGTGGTAACATAAATTAAATATTTGTTTAAAAAAATTCATTTTTGTAATAAAAGTTAATTTTTTTAAATCTATGGTTACCAAACTTTGAATTATTCATAGTCAAATTTGATTTTTTTATAAAACATTAAGTAATCGTGTGGGGACAAAAATAAATATGTCATTTTAATTGCCTATTTGTCTAATTTGTAAAATTCATATTAGAATTTTCAAAAAGCGTATACAGGGTGAAATTTTTTCTAAGATCAAAACGAAATTATTTTTTAAATCCGGGCCTGACTTTTTTTAGTTTGAATAAATCAGTTGATTGGGTGGTAACATAAATTAAATATTTGTTAAAAAAAATTAATTTTGGTAATAAAAGTTAATTTTGTTAAATCCATGGTTCACTTTACCAAACTTTTAATTCATAGTCAAATTTGATTTTTTTTTATAAAAAATTAAGTAATCGTGTGCGGAAAAAAATGAATATGCCATTTTAATCTAGTAATTTTAGTCTAATTTGTAAAATTCATATTAGAGTTTTCAAAAAGCGTATACAGGGTGAAATTTTTTCTAAGACCCAAACGAGCTAATTTTTTTAAAGCCGGACCTGATTTTTTCTAGTTTGAATAAATCAGTTGATTAGGTGCTAATAGTGTAACGATTGACCAAAATAAGTGACACATCGATCTGACCGTTCAAAAATTATGAAGAATAAAAATTTCTGTCAAAATGCGAAACTCGCCCTGTATATTATTAAACAATGGGAGCAGACACTTTTTAATGGTCACTTGTTATTCCCCATAGGGGCCTCTATACGAGGTAGGAGTATGTACAGTTCCTCATGACTCACCCTGTATAGTAGGATACAAAAACTTAAATGCAATAACGATCAACTCCCTTCTATATGCTAATGATATAGTTTTAACCACAGACACAGTAGAGAAAATGCAAAAACTAATAGACATTCGGCAAAAAGAGATATGAAACTTAAAAATGGAAATTAATCTCAATAAAACAAAACTTATAATAAATGAAGCTAAGAAAAGGACAGGAATACCAATATATTAGTAAAGGAACAAGTAATAGAACAAGTATCTACTTTTGAATATTTGGGAAATATATTAACAGATGATGGGAAAACGGACATGGAGCAATACTCATATATGTAATAGTAAAGGAACAAGTAATAGAACAAGTATCTACTTTTGAATATTTGGGAAATATAATAACAAAATATGGGAAAACGGACATGGCAATAAGTAATAAACTGAAAAAGGCTACTAATATGTATTACTTATTAAATAATACAATTTTTGGGAAAACAGAAATAAATAACAGAACTAATGTTCTGCATATTATGCAGAACATGGATTGTGCAAAAGAAACGTGAATCAATGATGAACACGACTGAGATGAAATACAAGAGAAGAATAGCTGGAGTTATGAAATTTGAAAGATTCAGAATTTGAATATTGGGACCGTGCAAGTTCGGAAAAGCGACACCTGGTTTCTACGCTCTGCACTTTTATTCGCACTTTTAATTATATTGGCCAATTATATGGTCCTGGTTACTGGATAATTGTCAAGGCCATAGTCCAAAAAAAATAATAAGAAGAAAAAATAAGATTTAAGTTATGTTATTAAAACGTAAATAATTGTATGTAGTAAATAAAATTAGTTATTAAAATGCAGTACTGCAAGCAAAATACAATTAATTAAATTTACCTTTATACACTGTGTCCGTAAAGTATGGAACAAATTCTTTTTTAGCTAAACACAGCATTTTAAGAAATAATCCTGAAACACGTCGATTTTTGATTTTAATTTACGGTGTTTTAAAATAATATTCTGATATACAGGGTGAATTACTTTCGAGTAATGACGTCACCGTCATTTTTTTTAAATGGAACACCCCCATTTTGTCTTAATTTTCGGATTACTCTAGCTGAGCTGATTCCAAAAATGTATCACATATTGATTCAAATTGGTACAGGGTGGACAAAAATACAATAATTTTGTGTATGCTCATATTATTAAAGTTTAATTAATTTTTGATATTAAATTAAAATATTCAACTAAACAATATCAAAAATTAATTAAAATTAAAATATAATTAAAATATCAAAAATAAAATAAGTATTTTTGAAAATATTGTTAATTTAACTAACGCGTTACTGTATGAACACACACAAATCTATTGTATTTTTGTCCACCCTGTACCAATTTGAATCAACATGTGATACATTTTTGGAATCAGCTCAGCTAGAATAATCCGAAAATTGAGACAAAATGGGGGTGTTCCACTTAAAAAAAATGACGGTGACGTCATTACTCGAAAGTAATTCACCCTGTATATTAGAATATTGTTTTAAAATACGGTAAATTAAAATCAAAAATCGACGTGTTTCAGGATTATTTCTTAAAATGCTCTGCTTAGCTAAAAAAGAATTTGTTCCATACTTTACGGATACAGTGTATAATAATTGCATATCATATCAATATTGTGGAGCAATATATAATTTTTCTTCTTAAATGACAATAGGTATGAAATGTACGACAATTTGACAATTTCAATTGACACTATGAATTATTTAAGAAAGTTGCAATTTTTCTCCGCTATTCGTGCACGATCGTTTCGCGTATCCCTTCCAAGTACTTGCACACCACAAATAAGGAGAGAGCTGGAGCAAGAACCGATAATGATGAAGATCAAAAACAAACAATTTGAAGAGGTACATGAAGCCAAAATGGGAAACAAAAGAAAAAAGGGAAGCCTGAGTAAGACATGGATGGACCAAATCCATGATATAGGTGAAAAGAGAGACATGACTATAAGGGCCGGTTTTTCAGTGCTGGGTTAAACTATTTATTTTTCGGTCACTGAAATATTCATGGTTAATCAGTTTTTCAGTACTAGGTTAGAGTTTAAACTCGTTTAAGTTAACCAAGATTTTACTGATCTTCGTTAGATGGTTTAACTCAGAATTTTGCTGTTATGCTTGCGCATGGGTGCAGTGAATGCATCAGATGTTTATTTTGAGTACCTGCCTGACAGAAGAGATTAGTTGGGTTATGTTATTTTGTTTTTATCGCGGGAAGTATTCTACCTCCTTATTATTATAAGGGAAATTATTATACATTATTATCGAAATTATAAATTATTATCGTTATTATATAGGAAGGAATTATAACGACATATATTTAAAAATATTATAACTGTAACAGGTACATACCTATGTTTACACATCTGTAACAGGATTTAATGCATGATTCCTAGTACCCAGTATTTTAAAAAGATAATTTTATATTTGTCTATTACCAAACAGTTTGACTCCTTATTTCCTGGTCAATCTTTTCAAGTTCAAATAGTGATAACACCTTGACCTTTGACAAACGAAATCCGCAAAAATGTCTAAATCGTCCCAGTAATTATAATGCTCTTCTGTTATGAAACTGAGGTAGATGTTATGAATGAACTAAATAAAGATTCCGAACTTGATACCGCATTAATAATTTTTTTAATGTGGTTATGAAATTGGTTGTATCCATCCTTGAGTGTCGCGTTGTCGTTCTCTTGCATCTCTTGCTAGCCCACTCCATTCAGTTTGCCTCTGTCTATTCATACTTCTATAATCAGTCCATCTATTTCTACATCTTATCTTTTTCTCCCTACATAATACTACTGCAAAGTAGTATTATATTACTTCGCCTTCTTCAACGTAGAAGCTACACATTTTTTGTTCTATGTTCTATCAGCTACATCTAGTTACTTCTTTTTTTTTCTTACTTCTGTTGGAGTATATCTTTCTCTTTACTTTCACTCCAACAGAAGTTTCTTATTTTGTTACATTGGCCATTCATATGAAATTATTTTTTATTTATTTTTCTGTCAAATTGATCATTATTTCTCGAATTGCACATGCGCAAGTACAGTTACTGCTGCCAACAGAAGAAAAAAGTGGTTAGCTAACAAAGATTTTCTTAAATCGGTTTAAAGCACTGAGACACCCTATGAGAGGAGCGGCTAAAGATACAGTGCGGCTCCCTAATTTGCGCGTGCGTGTCCTCAACTCCAACGTTGCCGTTTCCGAGATAGTTTGAAGGACAAATTACGTTGAGAAACAAGAAACGCGTCTAACTTCAATTGTATTTTGTGTTTGTCACTGTCACATCTTTGATCGGATTATTGGATATTGGATTTATTTTTATATTTTTGATATTTGGATCTAAGTTGGTTATGTATGTCCTGTTTTATTCATTAAAAAGGATTCCTAAATAAAAGTTTATTCTCAGATACAGATTATGCATGGTTTGACCCAAATCAATATGAAACAAGGACATTTATTGAAGCTATAAATATAATTTGTAAATAATTTTAAACTGTTAATTACAAGAATCACATAGACATTCTTTATAATTATTAATTTAGACATTTTTGTGTAGAAATAAATATTTTTAGTAGGTATAGATATATAAGATGTAATTTCAATTAATTTGAATGCACAAATATGCTTGTGAAATTGTGGAAAAGCTTAGGATTTGTTAAAATTCTGGATTAAAAAGTACAGTTCAATTCAACAGATATAACATAATATACGTATGGCATTAACAATATAAACAGGTTAATACAATAAAACAAAGGTTTTTGGAATTTTAATCCTTTATTATTTAGATATAGGGCCGGTACTTTATGTCCCGGTTAAACCGCCATTAGCTAACCGGGGTTTAATCAGGACAGAAATGTATGCATAACATAGACATAAACACAATTGTACTTATTATTATGATTAGGAGTGCGAAATTGGAAAACCAAGATGAGGGATAGGAAGCTGATTCTGGAACAGGTCAAGACCCACCATGGGTTGCGGAGCCAATGATGATGATATTATGATTATACATGATATTACAACGCAAGAGGCCCAAAGAGGTACTTTTCTGTCCCGATTAGCTAACTGAGCTTTAACGGGGACATAAGTCCCATAATCTATAAAGTTTTGAGCCAAAAGTATGTATTACACTTTCATTTTCATGTCATCAGCTTTTGTTTATTTAAACATACTGTCAAAAAATTAATAAAAAAAACACCATAAAGCTAATTTTTCTATTATTATTTTTGTCCTTTAAAATAACTTCCTTGTTCATACATTTTTGCTAGTTGTGGAAGGCCTTTTAACAGAATGAGATATAAAATAAATTTTAAAGGATACTCAAAATCAAACACCAATATCATGTATTTATAAATTGCTAATAATAAAATACTTAAAATCAAATCAGTCACCAATATAATATACCTATTTATTTATAAATTTATTAACAAACTGCAGTCCAATAAAAATAAAATTATCAACATTATACTACATAACAATGGTTTTCCTTTCATGTTCGAAGCATACACTACCAACATTCGTCGGAATATATTCTTTTTAGTACGTGTGTAGTAGAAGCATAGCATGTACTATAAAAACATTCCAAATTTCATGTTTTTTGCATATACTTCGAAGAATATTCTCGGACCAAATATACTGAGCACATTCATGTATGTAGTTACTTAGAATATTCGTAAAAGTTTATTCTTGGAATAAACCTTTTAGGCCAGCGTTTCCCAACCGGTGGGTCGCGACCCACTAGTGGGTCGCGGGCAGGTTTCAGGTGGGTCGCGGCGTGGCTCTTACAGTAGCTGTGTAGCGTACATTATCGGTGTATATCATCATGGGTAAGGGATGGGTCGTGAATATGGAAAAACATCAGAAGGTGGGTCGCCAGACATAAAAGGTTGGGAACCACTGTTTTAGGCTATTGATTATGTTCAAAATAAGAGAACTAAAAGGAACTACAACGTTAACGGGATTTTATTGTCTCATATCTGTTTCTAAATTAGAAAAAACCATGGAGTGCTACCATTGAAATGAGTGAGTTTTTGAGAAAGGGGTGAATTAGTCCCTAGTCACAGGGCGAATTAGGGTGAGTTCTATGCACTTTTGATATAAACACATCTACAGGAAAATTGTTCCAGGTTAAATTTACTATCCAAACATCACATTTTAAAGTAAAAAATATTTTTTTTACAAAAATAATATATTCAAAATAAAAGCAAGAAAAAAACATGAAAGAAAGCAATTTTGTTTTTAGCCCCATAACGATTTTTCACAGGGATATAGGTATAGGCATTGCTTTAGCGAAAAATAACTTCCATCCTTCCTCTTTAAAATGAAGTTTGGTAAAATTCTCTAAGATTTATAGTTTCCGAAATAGGATTTTTCGTTTGCCGCTCACAGCATTTTTGGGCAATTTTCCCCATTATTTCGCAAACATTGTTCTGTAACTATTTCGTGCGCATTTCTACGTATATGCAATAGTAGAAAGAGAAATTAATTACCTTTAAAATAGTCTATTGTATAAGGTTATTTATACAGCTCTTTCTAAGGAAGTTATGCTTTTTCAAATTTCTCATTATGACTTTTTTTCTTGTACGTTTAAGTATATACATTGTGGAATAAAAAAAGCTTATTTTCTTTACTTTAAAATGGTGTATTGCAAAAAATTCTAGGACAATTCTTAAACACGATATCCGTAGGATATCCAAGAGTATCAGTAATTTAAGAAAAATTTTAAATTTTTTTTATTTTTTTTTCAGTTAGAAAAATATGATTGCATATTATATCATAATTTTTTTTTCATAAAGTTAATAATAAAAAAGTTTTCCATAGGGTTCCAATCTTGTTTAAAAATAGTCCCAGAATTTTTTACGATACACCATTTTAAAGTAAATAAAATAAGCTTTCTTTTTTATTAGACAATAATATACCTACCAATTATATACCTACATATACAATAAAAAAAGTTATAATGAGAAATTTAAAAATAATCGTAAAATATATCAAAAATCATTAAAAGTATAAAACTTTTTAAAGGTAATTGACCTTTTTTCCTATTAAATGTAACATTGCATATACCTAAAGCTACGTAGAAAAAAGTTACAGAACAATGTTTGAGAAGTAACAAGGAAAATGGGCCAAAATTGCTGTGAGTGGCGAACTTTGAAAAATCATATTTTGGAAATCATAAATCATAGAGACTTCTACTAAATGTCATTTTAAAGAGTAAGGATTGAAGTTTTTTTTCTTGCTTTTCTTTTGAATATATTTTTGTAAAAAAAAAATATTTTTAACTTTAAAATGTAATGTTTCGATAGTAAATTTAACCTGGAACAATTTTCCTGCAGATGTGTTTGTACCAAAAGTGCATAGAACTCACCCTAATTCGTCCTGTGCCTAGGGATTAATTCACCCCTTTCTCAAAAACTCACCCCTTTAAATGGTAGCACTCCGCGGGTTTTTCATATTTAAAAGTCCATTGACTATATGAAACAATAAAACCCCGTTAACGTTGTAGTTCCTTTCTAAAATACATAATCAATAGTCTATTTATCGAATATTGAATATCGAATCTACCAAGAACATGAAATTGTTATGTGGGAACCATTTAGGCTTGAGTTAAATGGAGAATAATCTTTTAAAACAAACACACACACACAACATTTAGTTACACTAGATTTGCTCCTGGTTGAAAATGTAGGTACTGCCACAGCTTGTTCGATTAAATAACAGCATCCTCCTTTTCCAGTATTTCAATGTTTTCTCTATTAACAACTGCAATATTATGCAAAAGTATACAAGCTGATATTATTCTTCAAACAAAAGGTAACTTGCATCTTATTTCACATACTAATATGGGGAATCTTTTCTGCATAAAATACTAAATATTCTTTCTATAACAATTCTTGAGGCAATTTGTGATTGATTATACAGCACTTCAACTACTATCTGACTGAAGATTCTGCAATGGTGTCATTTTATATACCCATAATATGCAAAAGTATTTAAAAACTTCTAAACCTAAAATAGCACTTCCATATTGTATGATAGTTATGTTGTTCTTTAACTGACAAAATAATTAAATTCAACGTTTTACTTTTTTCAATGATCTTATATTTTCTTAATACCCTTTTACAGGTACAGGTAAAACCTTAGACAACTTGTCTAAGGTTTCTAGGGTAAAACAAAATAGAATTTTATTTTTATAGGTTATTTTTATATTTACATTACAAAAATATTATGTCATTTGTCAAAATAAAAGATTCCTAGCATTTTGAATTTCCCGGCGATGTCAATGTGTAAACAACATGACAACGTTGTAAATATTTTGACGCATGCGCAAAGTAGGGAGCCGCACTGTATCTTTAGGCGCTCCTCCCTATGAGGGTTAAAATATTGGTTAAAATTTAAACTAGCTTAGCTGACCAAACTGGTCACTGGTCACTGAAAAACTGGGCCTAAGAAATATTATGAAGAACTTGGCCACCAATAGAAGTGTATGGAAGAAATGGATCTACACTGAAGGGCACGAAAGATTATCTAGAGAAAGATTTAAAAAAATTTGCTTAATGAAATTTCAGTGGTCAGTGGGAAACTGTCGTAGGAACAAGTAATAAAAAATTTCCTCTTCTTCTTCTTTAGTTTATTGGCCTCCATCTACTTGGGTATTTGGCCAGCTCATTGTCACGGAATAAGGGAAAAATCCATTATTCACTTACAATTTGGAGTTAGTACATTATACAATTTGCTTCTTCATCTTCTTCTTTAGTTAACTGGCAATTTTGGTTGGCGTGGGACAAACATGACAAGATAAAAAAATTTCACGCTAGGGGCAACTGTCTATCAATACACAATCTTCTTTTTCTTCTTTGATTTATTAGAAATTTTGAGTTGGCATGGGACAAATTCAACAACTAAACTTTTTTTTTCAATGACATTAAACTTTTTGCTCTCAGGGGCAACTGCCGACCATTACACAATCTTATTCTTCTACTTTTTTCTTGAGTTTACTGGCAATTTTGAGTTGGCATGGGACAAATACAACAAGACACAAACTTTTTTCTCTCAGGGGTAACTGCTGACCATTACACGATCGTATACTTCTATGTCTTTTTTACAGGCAATTCTGAGTTGGCACTAACAAAGGCACAAACTTCTCTTATACAGGGCAACACCTGACCATTACACAATCCCATGTTGTTGCCTGAGATAGGTATAGTGAAAGACCCAGGTGATTACAGAATGTTTATAAAGAAACAAAAGATTATAATATTATTAGGTTATATAAATTATATTTTCGCGTGTACTTTTGACATATTTTTCAAATTATTTATTATTATATATTCATTTATGTTATCTATTTATTTTCAATATTTTACTTTCCTCATAACTTAATTTTGTGTATATTCAAAAAATGTATTAAAAGTTTAATAAGAACCAACTGCGGTTTATAAAGAAGGGTTGTAAGGGATATGGGTGTTGGGCACTTATTTTTAGCTAATTCAGTATATAAATCAAAATTTTGCACAATGTTAATAGGGCATTCAAGAATCACATGTTGTAAATCTGCTAATTGACCACATTCACAATAAGAATGTTCTACTATCCCCATTTTGAATAGGTGATTTGAAACCAAACAGTGACCTGTATGCATTCTGATAATAGTTGTTATATGTCTTCTATCTATGTAAGGGACATTGAGATACCAAGGACTATTTTTGAAAACTGGTTGTAGCTGTTGATACCAAATACCTTTATATTTAAAATATTCCTTCCACTCTTTTTTAAATTTATCCCCAGTACATTTTTTTTTAAAGTAAAATAGTCATCTTTCTCCACCTTTATGTTTTTCTGAAGCTATTTTCTTGTGGCATTTTTATAATTAAGTATATTCAAATGGGAAATAAGCCACAATTTTACCTAAAAATGATTTTATTAACGTTTCGACGCCCAAGTCGGGTGTCGTTGTCAAAATACAAAATAATACTAAATAAACAAAAATGTTGTTGCTTAGTAAAAAATTCTTCTAATAATTTATTTAATCTGACTCATTTATATCGGCAATTCAGACACGTATTATACATTTTAAAGTAGACGACTTTAAAATGATATTGCCAATATTGATGAGTTGCGTTCCTGGGACGACTTTACTAAAAGATAGTTCATTCGATTACATGAAATCAATCCCAACTCAAGAATATCCGCCACAAAAAATCATAGCATGTGATCTGTCTTTAAAAAGACAACCAAATGCAACGGTGGCACTGAAATTCTCGCGTTAGAGATTCCATAGTAAATCACGAGGGAAAACCAGGAAAAACCTCGTGATACTATCCCGACATCGCAAGTATTTGGGTTTACATTTAGTTTACTCTCAAAACCAATACCAAATTCTGACTTGATATTTTAAATTTTAAATAATACTAAAATACTAAATATGTACTAACTCGATATGTTACTGATTTACTAATTGTGGTATTTTCTTTCTATTGACTTCCTCCTTTAATATGGGTAACCACATCCTACTGCATTCTACCGAGGAATTTGCGACACAATTGGTTTCATTTAGCATAATTAGAGCCGCTTCTTTGATTTTTCTCTTTTTACTATCTGCTTCTTTTAGGACTATACTTGAATCTCTCCACTGAACTCTATGTTCATTATCCCATGCGTGTTGACATATTTGAGATCTATCAAATTCTCTGTTTTTTATATAAGACTGATGTTCATTTACTCTAACGTCTAATGGTCTTGACGTTTCACCTATATAAAATTGTTCGCATTCACAAGGTATTTTATAAATACAATTCTTTGTTCTTTCTTGTTCACTGTTAGGTTTAGTTTTAGATAGAATAGATCTCAATGTGTTTGTTGTTTTGAATGTTGTTGATATGTTGAATTTATTTCTTATTGTTTTAAGTTTCTCGGATAGTCCTTTTACATATGGTATTGATATTTTCCTCGTATTATTTCTTCTGAATGTTGTAGGATCCCGTTCTAAGTTGTTCTGTTCCATTCGATCCAATCTTGACAATTCCTTATTTATAAACGATATGGGATAATCATTTTTTAATAAAACAGATGTTAACAATTGTTTTTCTTCTAAAAATGAATTTTCGTTAGAACAAGTAATTTTGGCTCTATCATATAAGGATTCAATGATTCCCTTTTTAACGTTGATGTCATGATTTGATTTGTAATTGAGATATCTGTTGGTGTGTGTTGGTTTTCTATACACTTGAGTCTCATATCCAGTATCCTTCTTTGAGACCAAAACATCTAGGAAAGGTAGGGTGTTATTGTACTCCTTTTCCATTGTAAACTTTATTGTCTCTTCTTGATCGTTTATAATATTCAAGAACGTATCCAATAATGAATTCTATAAACAAAATTTTGAATAAAAAATAAAAAATAAAAAAACAAAGAACTAAATAATGAATTCTATAAACAAAATTTTGGTCTCGCAATGGGCTCTTCTTTATCTCCATTATTGGCTAATATATTTATGGAGGATTTCGAAACTAATATCATTTCTAAACAAAATTTAAAACACACAGTATGGTGGAGATATGTAGATGATGTGTTTTCCATATGGCCTCATACATCAGAATTGTTGGATACGTTCTTGAATATTATAAACGATCAAGAAGAGACAATAAAGTTTACAATGGAAAAGGAATACAATAACACCCTACCTTTCCTAGATGTTTTGGTCTCAAAGAAGGATACTGGATATGAGACTCAAGTGTATAGAAAACCAACACACACCAACAGATATCTCAATTACAAATCAAATCATAACATCAACGTTAAAAAGGGAATCATTAAATCCTTATATGATAGAGCCAAAATTACTTGTTCTAACAAAAATTCATTTTTAGAAGAAAAACAATTGTTAACATCTGTTTTATTAAAAAATGATTATCCCATATCGTTTATAAATAAGGAATTGTCAAGATTGGATCGAATGGAACAGAACAACTTAGAACGGGATCCTACAACATTCAGAAGAAATAATACGAGGAAAATATCAATACCATATGTAAAAGGACTATCCGAGAAACTTAAAACAATAGGAAATAAATTCAACATATCAACAACATTCAAAACAACAAACACATTGAGATCTATTCTATCTAAAACTAAACCTAACAGTGAACAAGAAAGAACAAAGAATTGTATTTATAAAATACCTTGTGAATGCGAACAATTTTATATAGAAATAAAATCAATGGAAAAATCCCAATAGTTGGCTGTATACCATAGTTTAAAAACCTATACAGAAGTAAAAACTTCAAATTGTATTTTGGTATAAAATAGTTTATTTAAAACTTCTAAAAGTCATCCACATGGATTGCAAAACGTTTTCGTTCTGAACAGAACATCTTCAGTGCATTCCGCAAAGTAGTTGTAACTAGCACACCAATGAAGGTGGTAACTTCAAAATATATGGCTTACATTATACCTTATGATAAAATATTATGACTACAAGTCGATGTTACTAGATTAAAATATGTATGTGCCTAAAGAGCAACATGCTTCCCTGCTCGAAAAAACTAGGTACTTGCCATTTGAATTAGCACAGACCAGGTTGGTCTGTGCTAATTCAAATGGCAAGTACCTCTACCAAAATACAATTTGAAGTTTTTACTTCTGTATAGAATTTTATATAGGTGAAACGTCAAGACCATTAGACGTTAGAGTAAATGAACATCAGTCTTATATAAAAAACAGAGAATTTGATAGATCTCAAATATGTCAACACGCATGGGATAATGAACATAGAGTTCAGTGGAGAGATTCAAGTATAGTCCTAAAAGAAGCAGATAGTAAAAAGAGAAAAATCAAAGAAGCGGCTCTAATTATGCTAAATGAAACCAACTGTGTCGCAAATTCCTCGGTAGAATGCAGTAGGATGTGGTTACCCATATTAAAGGAGGAAGTCAATAGAAAGAAAATACCACAATTAGTAAATCAGTAACATATCAAGTTAGTACATATTTAGTATTTTAGTATTATTTAAAATTTAAAATATCAAGTCAGAATTTGGTATTGGTTTTGAGAGTAAACTAAATGTAAACCCAAATACTTGCGATGTCGGGATAGTATCACGAGGTTTTTCCTGGTTTTCCCTCGTGATTTACTATGGAATCTCTAACGCGAGAATTTCAGTGCCACCGTTGCATTTGGTTGTCTTTTTAAAGACAGATCACATGCTATGATTTTTTGTGGCGGATATTCTTGAGTTGGGATTGATTTCATGTAATCGAATGAACTATCTTTTAGTAAAGTCGTCCCAGGAACGCAACTCATCAATATTGGCAATATCATTTTAAAGTCGTCTACTTTAAAATGTATAATACGTGTCTGAATTGCCGATATAAATGAGTCAGATTAAATAAATTATTAGAAGAATTTTTTACTAAGCAACAACATTTTTGTTTATTTAGTATTATTTTGTATTTTGACAACGACACCCGACTTGGGCGTCGAAACGTTAATAAAATCATTTTTAGGTAAAATTGTGGCTTATTTCCCATTTGAATATACTTAATTATACCTTTATGTTTATGGACAATAGAGACAACGACCTACATTAGCAAGTGAATCAGCTTTTATATTTCCTAATACCCTGGAATGTCCTGGGATGCATGCAATGATAATATCCAAATTAATATTTTTTGCTTCTAATATAAGCCTTTTTGTCATTCCTGAACAACCATTTACTACTTCTCTTGCATTTCTTGCTAGCCCACTCCATCCAGTTTGCCTCTGTCTATTCATACTTCTATAATCAGTCGATCTATTTCTACATCTTATCTTTTTTCCCCTACATAATACTACTACAAAGTAGTATTTTATTACTTCTGCTTCTTCAACGTAGAAGCCACACATTTTTTGTTCTATGTTCTATTAGCTATATCTAGTTACCTCCTTTTTTTCTTACTTCTGTTGGAGTATATCTTTCTCTTTACTTTCACTCCAACAGAAGCTTCTTATTTTGTTACATTGGCCATTCTTATGAAATTGTTTTTATTTATTTTTCTGTCAAACTGATCATTATTTCTCGAATTGCACATGCGAAAGTAGTTACTGCTGCCAACAGAAGAAAAAAGTGGTTAGCTAACCGAGATTTTCTTAACTTGATTTAAAGCACTGAAAAATGCGAAAAAACTAAAGAAGGTTAAAATATTGGTTAAAATTTAAACTAGGTTAGCTAACCAAAATGTTAACTGGTCACTGAAAAACTGGGCCTAGAGATATTATGAAGAACCTGGCCACCAATAGAAGTGTATGGAAGAAATGGATCTACACCGAAGGGCACTAAAGATTATCTAGAGAAAGATTTAAAAAAAATTGCTTAATGAAATTTCAGTGGTCAGTAGATGGCATAGGAACAAGTAATAAAAATTTACATATGGCACCCATAATGACCATAACAGCTGATTGTTGTATAAAACAATAAACACAAACAATAGCCGATATTAATTTTATTAGTGCAATTTGCAGGTTGACCCCTAAAAATTTAGTGATTATTTACAATCAAATTTAATGACAAAGCGATTAATATCTTAACGTAAACAAATCTTGCTAACCTTAACATTATCAAACAATCATATCAGTGAATCAGTGTTTATTATAGGACTACGCCTATGAGTAGGACAAAGACCTCAATAAGAAATATTAATAAGATAATAAAGAGCCAGTACTATGAGTACTATGATTCATTGTTTGCAATTTTATGGATTTCTGGTAAAATGTCAACTTACCAGAGGCATCCCCGTTGTAGGTGGTATTTTCACTTGCAAGAAGTGGTTGTTTTTCTCCCTCATTACTGCTGTCTCCCATTGTGTTTCAGATTGAATATTGTTTAAATGTACACGCTATTAACACTGCTTCCGTATCTTCTGTGTAAATATAAAAAGTTATAATCAAAGTAAATGGAAGTTGAACCACTTAACATAAGTAAAAATAATCTCTTTTCTCGTTTAGTTGTTTCTCTGTCATCCAAATATTACGATCGGCCGGATCGGCTTCCTTCGACGTGAGTTCGGCAAAAACTGGAACTATTCCAAATGACATTTTACTCTACTGTCACTGTCATCAACCATGGGCGGTACGCCCAAAATTTTAATTAGCATTCCTCTGGCATTCATATTCCTGAAATTTAAAAAATAAAGCATTGATAAATTGATAGAGAAATAGTTTTAACGATATCTGTAGTAGGAACTTATTAAAAAATAATAATTTGTCCAAATTCTCGGATTGTATCCTGGTAGGTCATGAGTAGGTCTTTTTTTTCACAATTCCTCCTCACAAAAAACCTCCCTGAACTGCTAGCAGTGATGTATAAAGCTGTAAAAAGGCTGTATGACACTATACATTTTCTTGTATCATTTCTAATATCGTTTCTGATATTAGAAAGTTATATACATTTTCTTGTATCGTTTCTTGTACGTACATTGTAATGTACCCTGTATGAAGGCCGCGTCCCACGATCAAATAGTTTGATCAAACTGGTTTGAGCAAACTGAGAAGTGACAGTTAGTGACGTCAGATCCTGAGTGTTCATTGTGGATAATAATGAAAAATTTTAATTTTAAATAAAGTACAAACAAGTTAGACAACTCAATACAAAAAATTTGATCAAACTAGACTGATAGTGAGAGCACAGATTTTTAGAATTTCAAAAAAACTGCAATTGTGACGTCACTTTGACGTACTTCCTCAAGTACGTCAAGTTTGCTCAAACTGTTTGATCAAATTATTTGATGGTGAGACGCGGCCTTGACACTATTCAAGTCCTTGTATCGAAAATTGTATGTAATTCGGCACGCGATTGGTCGAAATTTTGTTTGTCACCCTGTGTCACGTTACATTGGCATGGTTGACTGTGTCTACAGCTGATTTTAAGGATTTTATAAACTTTTAAAAACTTATAAATTTAACATTTTGACCAGAATTTTACGTTGACTGTTGAGGTTGATTATTTGTGTTTTTATTTTCTTTTGATATTTGTGCTAAAATATTTGCATTAGAATTATCTTCAGTTTGATCCAAATTAGGAACTATTTTATTTTCCTCTATTAAAAAATTATGCAACCTGAAAGATGAAAGCCAAGCCAAAGTTATAGTTTGAACTTTACTAGGAACGAAATATATGGTTATTAGTAGAACAGTAGTTCATATATTAAGTATCAATAAAAGATTTATAAATAATACCTACAAAAACACAAATAAATTCATCAAGACATAAATCATATGATCCCACGCATTTTCAGCCGCCATTATGACATTTAGATGATTTACCAGCAAGTTTTACGTTTTTGCTCTTTGCGCAGAAATTGGCGCAGTTCTTGTACAAGAATCTGTGTCTGACATAAATTCTTGCATCGTTTCTGATATCGTTTCTTGTATCTGTGTATGACACTATGCATTTTTTTGACATATCAGAAACTATATCAGAAACGATACAAGAAAATGCATAGTGTCATACAGTGATGTGTATATAAAGTTTCTGAAGGCAAATGGTTCATCAGTTCACTAACATTTTCTTGAGCTGTTTTGATCCTGATATTTTTTTTAGATTTTAGAAATTTTACTGAGAAATTCTATTGTTTTAAAATTTGGATCCAAGAATAAAGACACGTAATTTAAGTCGTTGGATTGCACTTGAGTTTCAAACTTTGTATTTTTAATTCCTCAGCTAAACCTGAATCTTCAGATTTCTCTTGCAAATGCTTCTTAAGGTTTTCATATCATAAAACACATCAGATTAATGACGGGGGTAAACCTGAACTTACATTTTCGTTGTGAACGTTAAATCCTCAAGAGATATTTATAAAGGCCAACAGGAAAATTAATTATATGGCGTAGGCTGCGCCGCTGCAGTGGCTTGGCCACTTAGAAAGAATGCTTAGAAAGAAAAATATAAACAATTGAAAAAATCTTCGGGTTAATTTGCAACTTTTTTGTTTACAAACATATTTTAATTTAGAAAATCTCATTTTAAAGAACAAGTCAGTATTTTTAAGAAAGGTGTCTGTTGAACGTGTCATCTATAATACATAGTTTTTCATAATATTAAAATGAACGAAAAAGTCGCTTTTTTGCGATTTTTCAAGTGCTTTTTCGGCTTCGATTCCTAGGGTCGATCCAGTGGTTCTCGAGTTGTTACAAAAAGTTATAAATAAACAAAAATAAAATGATGTTGGTTAAACGTCGTATTTTATATGTATATTACTGTATACTACATAGTCGGAGAGATAGAAGCGGATTTTATGCGTGATAAGTAATATGGAAAATCTATACGGGGATATGTTAAATTAGTTGTGTATTGTTCAAGTGGAAATCGGTGGGACTGCGCATTTTATCAATGAAATTAGATATGTCTCAGACACTCCAGAAGCCGCTAACGATAAAATGTTTTAACATCGCATTAATCATTGTAAATTAGTCGACGGATATTAGTACAGTGAAAATAATAAGACGAGAACTGGACAATAATGATTAAAGAATAAATTTAAAATTTTTCTACTTTAATGACAAAAAAGCAAGCTCATTAGCAGAAACCAATTCAAAATTATTTTGCACATCATATTTGACACATTATTTGGTTGGAAAATCTCATTTTTGTTGGCACAAAAATATATTAATTTGTCTGGAGTAGATTACAGTTCTGTTTATCTTAATAGGGATATGTTACTTACTATAGTATTTTTACTACAAAAACGTTATTACGTAGGTCAAAATTTTTGACGTAAGAGAACTGTCAAAACATTAGAATGTGACTTTTATAAAAACATGGCAATAATGAAAAGTCACATTATAATGTTTTGACAGTTCTCTTACGTCAAAAATTTTGACCTACGTAATAACGTTTTTGTAGTAAAAATACTATATCAACATTTACACAGTGTTGCCAAACTGAATTTTGTTATTTTGGGTGTAAATTTTTTCCACCGATCTCCGAGGGTACAATACATGACTTTCCCCAACGGGCGGAAACTAGAGTGGGGGACGAGGGTAGTTATAAGGGGTCAAAGTCGCGGCTTTTATTATTTTTTCGACGTTCATAATCGAGATAGTGTACCAAAATTTGGAAATAAGTAGGCCAAGACGTATCTAAGTACAATCTCCAGGGGCGAAACGCTGCGTGGCCGACAAAGGGGTTGGGCAGGGGTGTATATAAAATATATAAGGGGATTTTTGTGACATTCGTGATTGAGGTAGTGTACAAAAATTTGGGAATAAGTAGACCATGCCATAACTAAGTAAAATACCCAGAGGCGAAAACCAGAGTGGGGGATGAGGGTAGTTATATAGAGTATAGATGGTCAAAGTTGCGGTTTTTATTATTCTTTTGTGACGTTCATGATCGAGATAGTGCACCAAAATTTGGTAATAAAGTAGGTCATG
Source organism: Diabrotica virgifera virgifera (assembly GCF_917563875.1). Taxonomy (NCBI): domain Eukaryota; kingdom Metazoa; phylum Arthropoda; class Insecta; order Coleoptera; family Chrysomelidae; genus Diabrotica; species Diabrotica virgifera. Next base: position 165,489,029 of record NC_065447.1, read on the forward strand.
ACGTAACTAAGTAAAATCTCCAGGGGCAGAACGATGCGTGGCCGACAAAGGGGTGGGGGCAGAGGTGAATATAAAAATTATAAGGGATTTTTTGTGACGTTAGTGATCGAGATAGTGAACCAAAATGTGGGAGTAAGTAGATCATGACGCAACTAAGCAAAATCTTCAGGACCGAAAACCAGAGTTGGGGATGAGGGTAGTTTTAAGGGGTCAAAGTCGCAGTTTGTATTGTATATGAGCGTCACAAAAAATAATAAAAACCGCGACTTTGACCCCTTATAACTACCCTCGTCCCCCACTCTATTTCCGCCCGTTGGGAAAAGTCATGTACACAACTAATTCAACATATCCCGTATAGTTTTTCCATATTACTTATCACGCACAAAATCCGCTCCCAGCTCTAGACTATTGGGACCGTGCAAGTTCGGCAAAGCGACCTCTATTTCTACGCTCTGTACTTTTATTCGCACTTTTAATTATATTGGCCAATTATATTAGTCCTGGTTGCTGGATAATTGTCAAGACCATAGTCCAAAAAAATAATAAGAAGAAAAAATAAGATGCAGGTTATGTTTAGCAAACGTAAACAATTGTATGTAGTAAATAAAATCAGTTATTAAAATGCAGTACTGCAAGCAAAATACAATTAATTAAATTTACCTTTATATAATAATTGCATATCATATCAATATTGTGAAGCAATATATAATTTTTTTGCCTCAATGACAGAAGGTATGAAATATACGTCAATTTGACAATTTCAATTGACAATATGAATTATTTAAGATAGTTGCAATATTTCTCCGCGACTCGCGCACGGTCGTTTCTCGTTTCCCTTTCCAAGTACTTGCACACCGCGAATACCGGAAGGTTACTGCACGCGTCTCGATATTTCATGTCATCACTAGACAATCGCACGACAAATAACACATTATTGTCCCTCGGCGATTACAGACAATCAAGCACGAGCTCCTACTGTTTAGAGGGCACACTCGGCTATAATTGCCCATGATTGTCTATGATCGCCTATGACTGTAGACGATCCGTGGATTGTCGGTTTTTGAAGACACTTTAAAGGGAATCGCCGAGTAATAAAAATAATTTGATGAGTTGGACGATTGTGTGGACACTTGCACGATGATTGTGCTGATCATATTCTTCACACGGTTGACTATCATTGGCGATAGGGAAGAGTAGGAATATTATGGTGAGAGATCTCTTGTGCGGCTACTGCGCTCCACTATAGTTGTTCCAAAAACTGGAATTGCCAAATGAATTCGTAGGGAATAGTGTTGCTTAAGCGATGATCCAAGGTCCATTGTTGTTCCTCACCTGAGATCACTTCGTCCCAACTCATGGGAACACAATTGACTCGATACAAAAGAATATTGCCCAGAAGAGGATTTAGAAAGACAATAGATGATTTTTCTGAATTCCTAAATAAAAAATAAAGAGGAAATGAGCAAAGACAGAAAAAAGGTGATGGGTTTCAAGGCCGCGTCTCACCATCAAATAATTTGATCAAACAGTTTGAGCAAACTCCGGAAGTACGTCAAAGTGACGTCACAATTGCAGTTTTTTTGAAATTCTAAAAATCTGTGCTCTCACTATCAGTCTAGTTGGATCAAATTTTTTGTATTGAGTTGTCTAACTTGTTTGTACTTTATTTAAAATTAAAATTTTTCATTATTATCCACAATGAACACTTAGGATGTGACGTCACTAACTGTCACTTTCAGTTTGCTCAAATAATTTGATCAAACTGGTTTGAGCAAACTGAAAGTGACAGTTAGTGACGCGGCCTTTAAAGGCCGCGTCTCACCATCAAATAATTTGATCAAACAGTTTGAGCAAACTCCGGAAGTACGTCAAAGTGACGTCACAATTGCAGTTTTTTTGAAATTCTAAAAATCTGTGCTCTCACTATCAGTCTAGTTTGATCAAATTTTTTGTATTGAGTTGTCTAACTTGTTTGTTCTCTATTTAAAATTAAAATTTTTCCTTATTATCCACAATGAACACTCAGGATGTGACGTCACTAACTGTCACTTTCAGTTTGCTCAAACCAGTTTGATCAAATTATTTGATGGTGAGACGCGGCCTTAAGGACCCAAAAAGGCTCCTAAAGCTAAACCCTCAGTACACAAGAGACCACGGCCAAACAGCCTTGATGGTCTTTAGTGGTAAGAGTTTCAACTTTGTAAGTGAAAAACTTAGTGCTCTTAACGTCATAACTACTCATAAGTTCGAATGTTGACGGGATGGGAATAACCCCAGAATGCAAGCTCATGTTCCACCAATGACTATTTTAAACTGTGGCCAACTTCACACAAAGCATACAAAAGCGAAGAGTTGGAAGAGTTTGACTTCTGTCATTGTCATTGTCATAGCAGATATTTTAGCACATATGATTTTGAATTTAAAATTTATGAAAAATATTTGGAATTTGGATTTCGTTTTACAAACATACAAACACAATCATTGGCCATTGCAGTGAGAAACTTACACTAGTACACTTAAATAGTTGTAGGTTACATTGATAAAAATATGAAGTCTATTAAATCTTTTAGGGAAATACCTACCTTAAGAACTTTACCAATACTTCAGCACACTTATTTATTTCTTCCCGGAGGTAATTGTATATCATTTTAATATTAAAAAAAAAATAGTAAAATCCTTTATATCCAGGAAATGTTCCAGTCAACTTAAAGAACACTTTTTAACTCAACTTCTTAATTTCAAAAAAGGATTTGTATTCACTAGGTATAGCAAGCTCAACTTCTTAAACTGTAAACTCAAGGTAACATAATGACTCTTTACTTGAATCCATTGGCTTTGATATGAAATATACGTTTTATAAAAGATTTTACAAATTTTTTGTGATTAATGGTGTACAGCCAGCTACAGGAAATTATTTTTCTTGTCGATTTTATTATTAACACTTTGGCTCCCATATGAATCACCGGTGATACATCAGCTTATGTAACTGTTGTTATACCGGTATAAATTGGCATAGACTTCTGTCTGGTACCAAGCACACTGCGGTTATAAATATATTCTCCGATTCATAGGTGTCGCTCTGGACCACTTAAATATCATAGGCGGGATTTGCTTGTGATTACCGGTGATTCACATGGTCTATGAATGAACCAGAAGAGCATAGTTTTCATATTTTTCGCCTCGTACCCTTCTGATTCGTTTAAAGGGGACATTTTTGAACAGGAATCCACAGAGAACCCGAATCAGAAAATTTTTCACACCGCGGCGGCCTCACAGCATGGACTAAATAGTTGCCCAAATGCTCTGGCGCTATGTTTGGAATGTTTTCAAAAAAGTCACCAAGGTATTATTTTTTATACTTTTATATTTTTAATATTCAGCAAACAATGCGTGATGGTTTTAATAATAGTTGTCAAATCTTGCTTTTTTTCTTATTACTTTTGCAATTTGACTAAAGTGAATCACCCTTGATGCCGACATGCTGACAATCACTTGTCCGACATGCTATTAGGTTCACTTACATTCCATCGACACACTCGGCCCGATTTTATATACCAACGATATTAATGGTCATTTAAACTATACTCTGCATAATATCATCGGTGATACACATGGTCCAGAAATAAACCAAGGATGTTAATCACCGGTGATACATATGGTACCACAACGCAGAATCATCACAGTATCATTGGTAGCCAAAGTGTTAATTACAGTGAAACCTCGATTATCCGTCAGGGCACTGGAACAAGGGTATGATGGATAATCAAAAAGACGGTTAACAGAACATTAAAAAAAATTAAAAATTCATAGTACACCTATCTAATTTTATTTGTATGTTTTTGTTGACAATATAAGAGGGATTTGTGTTCATACAATCAAATCAATTTGGTTAAAAATATATCTTCTGAAAGTTTTGTTTGTTTTACTGTTGCTTCACATTTTGGAGATGAATTTTAGGCTTTAGGAATTTAGATCCGATGCCCTGAAGGGCACTAAGGATAATGAGAAAGAAGAAGAAGGAATTTAGATGAATTATTGGCTTTTTCTTGTCGAGAATGCCACTTGATGAATTGTTGCAGCTTCTCTAGCTTCTTTACGCAAATCTTTCTCAGCTGCAATAGCATCATCGACATCGTCACCGTCAAATTCCAAGTCTGTGTCAGCTTCTGAATCTGTTTTTTCCTCTTCCGTCGTCTTTTCAATGATTTCATCATCTGTCAGCAATCAATAGCCATTTGCGTCCTCATCACAAGTTAACCATTCATTTATGTCATCTTTAGGCAACCAAAACAAAACAATTGATTCAGCCCCAACTATTTCCATCTACACTTAGCAGCATAGCAGCTTCAGGTAATAAACACAAAAATTGTTTACATAAACAAATGTGGTGGTAGCATAACTGTACTTCTTCCTCTTCTACGCCACTACAGCCCAAATTGAGCCATGGCCTCCTTTATTTTTTTGCCTCCACCCTTGCTTGTCTGTGGCTGCTCTTCTCCATAAACGGACTCCTAAAAGGGCTTGTGCGTCGCTGTTTACTGTGTCTTCCCAGCGCTTTCTTGGCTTTCCAACCAGTCTCTTTCCCTGCATTATCGCATTCAGTGTGCTCTATTTGGTAGCTCATCCTCTCCCATTCTTATCACATGTCCGGCCCATTGCAGTCTTTGTATTCTAATGAAGTCTGACAGGGGTGTTTCCTTATAAAGTTGATAAAGCTCGTTGTTGTATCGACTTCTGAAGATTCCGTTTTCCCTCACAGGTCCTAGTATTCTCCTCAGTACTTTCCTTTCGAATGTGTCGAGTTTGTTTTTGGATGTTTCTTTCAGGACCCATGCTTCACTGCCACAGCATGCTATTGGTCGAATTAAGGTTTTATAGATTCTCATCTTTGTATTTTGGTGGACATTTTTAGACCAAAATATATGGGAGAGGGCAAAATAAGCTCTGTTTGCCTGCGTTATTCTCTTCCGTATTTCTCCATCTTCTGATCCGTCGGCATATAGTTCTACTCCCAAGTATGTAAACTTTCCAACCTTTTCAATGTCATCTTCATGTATAATGTTTTGTGGGACTATATTTCTTCTTGTCTATATCATTATTTTTGTTTTTTCTGTGTTGATTTCCAGACCTAGTCTTTTTGTTTGCGTTTTTAACTCTGCGTATGTTTCCTGTGCTCCTGTTGATGTTCTATTCATAATATTAATAAAGTCCCTTCGCTAAACTCGAGACACAACTGGCCAGTGATTTTAGTAGGTAATTTTTTTGTTTTTGGGCAATTTTGCCAAAATTGGGAAAATTACTAACTATTTAGTAATTATTTTTTTGCCAATTTTAGCAAATTGGCAAAATTACTTACCAAAAAAAGGAGCCAGTTGTGTCTGAGTTTAGCGAACCGACCATATCATCGGCATAAGCGCCCAGTTGAACCGTTTGGTTGGTTAGTAGGTTTCCTCGTCCAGTTAGCATAATTGTACAGTTAAACAAATTTCGCTTGGCCTATCGCAATGCTAAAAAAAAATGAATTGATGACTCCATTTTTGCTTATATGTAGTCAATAAAACTTATTTATGGACCCTGACAGTTAACAGAGGTGACAGTCAATGGAGAGACAGATAATCGAGGTTCCACAGTAGTTTGAAACATATACTTTTATATACTATACATTATGTAATAAACCTTTTAATTCAAGGCAAATATAAGTCGGAAAGATTGACTGAGGCTGTTGAAGATATTAAAAAACAATTAGGTCCAATTTTCCGTTTAAATTTGGGTGGTACAAATATTGTGATCACTACAAATGCTGACGATGCTGAAACTATGTTTAGAAATGAAGGTATTAGACCTGGAAGACCTCCTTTTCTAGCACTTCATCATTATCGCAAGAAACGTTTTAACAGTGTAGGAGTTGTTCCTGGTAATGGTGAAGAATGGTATAAATTTAGAGGAGGCGTTAATCCTTTACTGAAGGTTAACCTGATTGATTCTTTTAAAAAGGAGCAACAAGATATTGCTGAAAAGTTTGTTATTTATATTAGAAAGGAGATGGATCAAGATAAGGTTGTCTATAATATTCTTGAGCACCTATTGAAATTTGCTATTGAAGGTATGCACAGATTTTTTTTTAAATTTATATAACTACTAATAAGATGTTTACTTTACAGCCATATCAGTTGTTTGCCCTGGATACAGATTCCGTTGTATATCTGGGCAGGATAAACAAGCCGAAGAGATAATCCATGCTAGCAAGGAGTTTTTAGATGGACTTTACAAGACACTTATTGGTCCTCCAATATGGAAAGTGTTTGAAACTTCTGGATATAAGCAGTTAAAAACTTCTCATGAATTTATCTATAGGTAAAGTTATATAAGTTATTTTCGAGCATCTTATATGGTCGCCTAAGTGCATATTCAGAGGAGCTTCTCGGAGAATATCAAAGTGGTTTTAGGCCTGGTCGATCAACAACAGACCAGATCTTTGTGCTAAGACAAATACTGGAAAAAACCAATGAATTCAATATCGACACATACCATCTTTTCGTAGATTTTAAATCGGCCTATGATATGTCCTAAGAAATAAATTGTCTGAAGCCATGGATGAATTCCACATCCCTGACAAACTGATAAGATTGGTTAAGGCTACAATGCGTAAAGTCGTTTGCAAAGTCGAAATACAGGGCGAACAATCACAGGCGTTTGAAACGAATATTGGGCTGCGACAGGGAGATGTGCTGGCGTGTCTCCTCTTCAACATAGCTCTGGAAAAGGCGGTCAGAGATGCCAGAATAGACAACAGAGGAAATATTTTTAATAAATCATCCCAAATTTTGGCATATGCCGATGACGTGGACCTAGTTGCCCGCACAACACGCAAACTAGAAGAAATGTATACCACCTTCTCAAATGCCTCAAAAAATATGGGCCTGACAGTAAACGAGGAGAAAACTAAGATGGTGGCATCAACACCCAACAATAGAGCCATAAACATCGGTCACCAATTCTCTGTTGATAACTCTACCTTTGAAGTGGTGGACAAATTCACATACTTAGGCTCCCTGATCACCAAGGAAAACGTCATGACAGAAGAAATCAAGCGAAGGATAATCCTAGCGAACAAATGCTATTTTGGACTGAGTAGACATATGAGAAGCAGAAACTTAAGCCAAAAAACAAAAATAACCATATACAAAACCCTTATACAACCAGTGTTGACATATGGATCGGAGACATGGACCATCTCCAAGGCAGATGAAAACCTTCTGCTTATATTTGAACGAAGGATCCTGAGAGGCATATTCGGTGGCATCTGTGAAAATGGTATTTGGAGGAGGAGGTACAACTACGAGGTATACCACAGATATAAACATATATTTGGTGGAAAAGACGTAGTATCTCTTATAAGAATAGGACGACTAAGATATGCAGGACATCTAGCAAGATCAACCCTAGCATAACAACCCTCCTAGAAGAATCCTTATGTCACAACCTGTGGGAAGTAGAAATAGGGGTAGGCCAAAACTTAGATGGAAAGATGGTGTAGATGAGGATGGGAGAAAAATAGGCACAGCAAACTGGCAACGGTTGGCAATGGATAGGACTGACTGGCGTAATAGACTTGGGAAGGTCGAGGCTCTTTCATAGGGCTGTAGCACCATTGATGATGATGAAAGTTATATAAGATTTAACATGTACTTGATAGAAATGCACTATTGATCAACATAATTAAAGAACAGATGATTTAACATAGACTGGATTAATTGAGTTTATTGTTATCAACTTATTATGTTGGATACTTTTAATAACTCTTTCATCAAATAATCAAGTACTCTAAATGATTCATTATTAAATAATTATTAGCAAATGTACTGCCATACCTTGATCCAGCTCCAAACAGTGTCCTAATATTTATGATGAAAATATAGATCTGTGGTAGTCCCAAAAAAAGAAACGAAGAAAAAAGAGGATATTAAAGTATATCAGTGTTTATTCACATTTTTGATGTCTTGATCTTTTGTAGATCATTCCAGTTCACCTCAGCAATGAGCAATGAGGCGACATTGGTATACAGCATTAGCTGCATTCTTTTCATTAAGAAAATAAATATGTGGTATTCCCCTACATTCTGTAAATAATTCACTTGTAAGAGCTTATAAAGATGGATACCTACTGACTTATCTTTTTTAAGGCATCATATTTTTTTGCTTTGAGTTGATGATCATTTAAAGTAATTTAACGGGCTGAACCTTTTATCTGAAGATAATCTCATTTCCTGAAATTATTTCATTATTTTTATATCAATAGTTGTGATCATACATCATGCAACTATAGGTCCACAAATAAAAAAGAAAACTACAAATTCTGGAACTCATTTTATGTTGACTTGACATAAATCATCTTATGGAAAAATTGTTTTAAGGTAGTCAGAGTTTTTAAGATCTACCTAACCCTAACAACAATTTAATTCACATCTTCAAAATGGTTGTCTTTTAACACGTTGCATGCGAATAACATCGAAAGAGATCGTTTGCTTGACACTGACGATGTATGACGATCATACTAAATTAATTTATGTGCGTGTGCCGATGGCGTCTAAAGACGTCATGCGTCAGGCGCCTGTGACTTAAGAAGCGAACGATGTCTTTCGAACGCAACTAACGATGTATTTTCGAATGTATCAAAAAGTTTGGCTTCGTTCTTCTTCTAGTTGGTTCCAATTTTCTAAGAGAATAAAAGGACTAAGCACTGATCTTTGATGTAATCTTACTTCCACCTGAAATTTATCAGTCCCTCTCACACCTGCTTTAAAACTAGTTGTTAGTACCTCATACATGTCTCTCACAATCTTTACATATTCTTCTGGGACTCCTTTCTTATGGAGTGCCCACCACAGAATCTCTCGAGGAACTCGTATCACATGGTTTATCAAGATCAATAAATACTATACGATTGATTAGTAGGGTAAAGCTCAATAGCTCCGCTATAGTAATAGATAGCAATAAAAGTTAATAACAAAAATTTTAGCCACCTTTGAGCTTCACATTACAAAATTAGTTAGAATGTTACAGGGTGTTCGATAACACAGTGGCAGACCAAACTTATGTTTTTTTAAATGGAACACCCTATATTTTATTTTAAACTCGAAATCCTGTCAACTTCTCCATCACAAAAATATAAAGGTTTGTTATGCTATACAGGGTATTTACAAAGTTATAACCAATTTTATATGAAAATCGTAACAAGTTCAACTCCCTGTATAAATAAAAATAAGCAAAACAACAATGGTTTATTAATGCCATATTTTTTAACGTATTGTCAAAATTTTCAAGAATGGTCGATATTGCTAATTTTCTTTATATCAAATACAGGGTGAGTCAAAACGCAAGTACATTATTTTCTCAGTAATTTTAAATGGAACACCCTGTATTTTATATCACTATTGAAAAGTACCATTACCGTACTTTAATTTTTAGATAACATTCCCTATGTCTTAATTTATTAGTTTTCGAGATATTTTCATTTTTCAATGGATCAGTAGCGTGGCCACCCAAATCACCAGAATTTAATAAACTGGACTGATTTATTTGGGGTTACGTTAACAATGAAGTTTATAAAATACCTCCAACAACAAAGGGATGAGATGAAAAATAGAATACAAAGTGTATTTCGATGTGTTAATTTACAAATGCTCCGTAGAGTAAGTAGCTCATTCAATGATCGTTTTTAGGCGTACATAAATGTGTTAGGAGATAATTTTGAGCACCTTATGTAATTAAATATTAAAAATATTTTATTAAAAGTAGTTTCTAATTTTTTCAAACATGTTTTTTTTTGCAAAATGTATTACTGATAAATTATGTTTCGTTCTTTATTTGTTACATTGTTACATTTACATACAAAAGTAGTGTTTAATTGTCTTCACAAAATATTGTATTTTGTGTTTGTGTGTTTTTTTGTAAAATTTATTACTAATTTTCTTTGTTTATTTGTTGCATTTACATAAAAAGATAGTTTTTAATTGTTTCAAAAATGTTGCATATAGTGGTTGTGTTTTTGTTTGTAAAATGTATTACTAATAAATTATTTTTATTTCTTTATTTGCTACAGTGTTACATTGATTACCGGATTGATAATCGGTAATCTTCAATTGTCAATTCAGTCATGGCTTACTTAAAATTTAGATAAATTTAAACACCTAAAATAATTTGCTCTGAAAAATGAAAATATCTCGAAAACTTAAAAATTTTGACAATAAATAAAAAAAATATGGCATTAATAAACCATTGCTGTTGTGCTTATTTTTATTTATACAGGGAGTTGAACTTGTTACGATTTTCATACAAAATTGGTTATAACTTTGTAAATACCCTGTATAACATTAAAACCTTTATATTTTTGTGATGGAGAAGTTAACAGGACTTCGAATATAAAATAAAATATAGGGTGTTCCATTAAAAAAAAAACATAAGTTAGGTCTGCCACTGTGTTATCGAACATTCTAACTAATTTTGTAATCAAAGGTGGCTAAAATTTTTGTTATTAACTTTTATTGCTATCTATTACTACATATAGCGGAGCTATTGAGCTTTACCCTACTAATCAATCACCCTGTATATGAGAGTTGGTTTCTTAATACCTACCTGTATTTTTCTATCAACTGCCTTATAATGAAAAATGCATCTGTTGTTGATCTGTCTTGCATAAAACTAAACTGATTATCGGATACACATATTTTCATGGTGTGACGAAGTAGATTTTCTTCTGCTTTGTTTTTGTACTTTGTTTTTTTGTTTTTACTTCTTGTAGGAGTTTGGAACAAATTTTAAAATCTCTTAAAAAGATATATGACACTCATCCCGAATCTTTAAAGAAAACTCATCCATATATGTACACATTATTCGATAATAAAAAATTTACGCAAGATGACCGCAACATGTTAGCAATAGAAGTGTTTTTAGGTATGTAATTGTCAATGAGTTATTATATTAACTAACTTGAATTGTGGTTTTCTGGTACAAACTAACAATCTTGGCATCTATTAATATATCTGTGCATTCTTATAGCCATGTTTTCCTTTGTTTTGTCTTTTTCTTGTGTTTTTCTTTTATAAGTTCTCTCATTGCCTTTTTATTACTTATTAACTCATACTATCCTTTATTATTTTTTAACTATGTAATATTAGTAGTATGTGTTAGTACCTATTTATTAATATAAATTTAAAATTTTCTCAGTTAAAACTAGAAGACGTTGGGCCCACACTAAAAAAATCTATTACATCCCGCATAAGACTTTTTTTAATTCAGTTATTCCTGTCGAGTCGGACAACTTTTCTAATACGGAAAATTTTCGGGAGGGGGGTGTTTCGTAATTATAGAGGTTTCTTAACTTTGGTGCGTCCCACATAACTGGAGTATCTACTTAAAAATTTGTGGCACAATATTACCAGTACACGCATCATAAAGAATCATAACTTTTATACCCTGACAGCTGATTTTTGCAGGATTGTTTGATAAAGATATTTACAGTTAACTGGTAATATTGTGCGACGAATTTTTTATTTATTTATGTATTTACGGGCGAACCCATTTTACAAAATAAGTATTATTTAAAACATACAATTATTCCGATGGGTGAGTTGCGGAATTTAATTAAAAAATGAATATAATAAAACAAACGGTAATTTTATTATTGGAACGAAAATGTGTTTTGTTTAGGTCTCTCGGAAGAAAGGTCGATTGTTAAAAATGAGAGCGTTTGGTGCGACCCAAAGCGGCTGCCTGTCGAGTTGTTACTAAAAAGAAATACCACAACGATTACTGTTATCGTTCTTCCCTTTTGACCAGATGACTGACTAATAAATCATTTATTAGGTCTGGTGTATGCTTTCACAGTTACAACAAAAAACACTCGAATGCATAGTGAGTTGTTGACACACTTTATGTGGATGAGAAAACAGATGGTGACAGGTTAAAACCATGTTTTATATTTGAATGTGCATTTCGAATGACTAACGTTGTTTGGTTTTTGAGAAAAAATAATAAAAGAAATAAGATAATATAATTAGCAGAAATAGTAATTATAGCGTAATGCTATACAATTAACACGTTAAAGATTTAAAACAACATAAAACATTTATAAGCTAAAAATTACAAAATAATAAAAATGAAAGTACACAGACAAATTCCTAATAGTGCTAATAGTATATCTGATAATAATTGACGTCAAGTGATATTTGATAATACGGCCTTGAATCTATTTAAGATCTAGGAAAAATAGAGTTCCTGAAATTGATTTGCAATTCTTTGGCTTCGGGATAAGAACGAATAATGAGCATAATTTGTTCTATGCATTGGTACAGAAAATAAAACCAATTGTCTTGTCTGGCGGTTGGGAACTGCGAAATTAATTTTGGGTAACATATCAGGGCAGTCGATTTGTGAATCAACCAGTTTAAATAATAGAATCAAGTCGTGCTGTATTCGACGACTTTTTAATGTAGAAATATTTAGCATCTTTGAAATATCGTCATAATGCATATACTGGCCAAGTTTAAACGCAACATGTCGAAGGAATTTATGTTGCACATTCTCAATTTTATCACTATACAACTGATAATAGGGAAACCATATTGAACAGCAATATTCCAGATGAGATCTAACCAACGAACAATATAGAATCTTTAATGGTTGGATGGATGGACGTAAAATCAGATTTGTTAATGATGGTTTTAAAGTGCTCATGAAAAGTAAGCGAGGTATCTATCTTTTAGGGGTACTCCAGTTGTCGGACTCACCAAAGTTTAGAAACCTCTATTGTTTTCACCCAATTTTGAAAAAATGTGAAAACTTTGAATTATCCACGTCCGTCTGTCCGTCTGTCTGTCTGTCTGTCTGTCTGTAATCACAACTCCTCCGTCATTATACCAGGCAGAATGACAAATGAGGTGTCAAATGAAAGCTTATAATCCAAGGATGGTACTAAAGGTGATAAAGGGCCTAGCCGGGTAAGATGGTGAAAAGTGCCCCCAGCTCGATTTAAATTCCATATAGGCTACTTTTTAGCACATATAGAGGAACTCACTTTCTGAAATTTTTAGCCCCCTAGGTGGTCACGTGACCCCCCTAGAGCCTATTTAGGCATTTTATGTTTTTATTTTTTATCTCAGCCGCATCAAGAGCTAGCCAAAAACTTTATTTAAAAAAGTTGTAATTTTCAAAAAGATCTATATGAAAATTTTTTTTTATTTTTTTGGCGGGAAATTCGAATTTTTAGAACAATTTTAAACTTTTAAATACCTCTGAAAAAAAAACTAAGACACTCGTTTTTACGAAAATTAATTATAATGTGTATTTTTGCACAATCTTTCACGCTGAATTTTTTCAGATTTTTAAAATTGGTGAAACGTATAGTTCTTAGGCCCCCATATAAAATTATTATTTATGACCACACCGTTGAAACTTTTTGTGCTTGTTATTTGGGTGGAGTCGGACAAATTTGGAGCTTAGCGCAACATGGCAGTGGGGCGTTTGTCTGTCAAGCGGTCACGAAGTTGTCAATTTTATGCAAGAAAAAAATTTATAACCACATTGGTCATTTTATTTTAATCAATGGTTTTTATCATATAAACAGCGAAAACAATTTTGTCGGACAAAAATATTGGGGCATATGACGCGTCGGACACGCTAAATATGTCAAGTTTATGAAAATAATAAATTTATTACCACATGGATAATTTTAACGGTATATATCATAAAACCTTTTTACAATCATGTGGTAACCTTGTCGGACAATTTTCACGGGGCATATGCGCAGTCGGATGCGCCGAAGATGTCAATTTCCTGGATTTTTTTTATTTATTACCACAGATGTCATTTTTATTTTGTACTGTTCTTTTACATGTGTAATGCATATTGGATCACTTGTCGGACAAAAATAATGGGGCGTTTACCGAGATACAGGGTGTCAAAGTTAAACTTTTTTTTTTATTTATTATTGAATATTTCCTGACAGGTATGAGATATCAACATGAAATTTGGTTTGTGGGGGTTTTTTGGGTCGAGAAAATTAAATTCCCTACCAAAAATTATGCATTGCCCAGAGGGCGCCACATACGCCTTTCAGCACTCATTTATTACGTTCAATTTTTTTTATTCCTCACTCTGTATAATTTTGACATTAAAATTTTTATTCTCCTATTAGTTTTCCTTAAAAAAGGTATACTTATTTCATCTCCCTAAACTCAACCGTTTTCGAGATAAACGCATTTTAAACCTGCGATACACCATCATTTTTAGCATAATATCATTGTAGTTAAACCCGAAAAATAACTTAAAACCATAAAATTATCCAAAAATGTATCGCAAATTTCTTCAAATGGAATTTGCGATGCAATGACATACATTTGAGAACTGGCACAATTATTATGGTATTAAGTTATTTTTCGGGTGTAACTACAATGATATTATGCTAAAAATGATGGTGTATCGCAGATTTAAAATGCGTTTATCTCGAAAACGGTTGAGTTTAGGGAGATGAAAAAGTATACCTTTTTTAAGTAAAACTAATAGGAGAATAAAAATTTTAATATCAAAATTATACAGAGTGAGGGATAAAAAAATTGAACGTAATAAATGAGTGCTGAAAGGCGTATGTGGCGCCCTCTGGGCAATACATAATTTTTGGTAGGGAATTTAGTTTTCTCGACCCAAAAAACCCACACATACCAAATTTCATGTTGTTATCCCATACCTGTCAAGAAATATTCAATAATAAATAAAAAAAAAGTTTAACTTTGACATCCTGTATCTCGGTTATCATAAACTTTGTACCAAGGTAAGTTAGCTTAAATCGGTCTATTTTAACCTCAGGAACCTGAGGTTAAGCTATGGCCCATTCTTTACCAAACACCCTGTATATAAATTAAATGTATAAGTTGAATGTATTGTTTCTCGATTTCACGTTAAGATAAATGGTCGCCTTTCTATGATTATCTCTCAAATGATCTAGTGTCCATTGAATGTACACTAGAGTTTTTTTTCTATTCGAAATAGAATAAAAAATTATTTTAATGGCCGGTAAATGAACTCGGATTGCTCTATTAAATTTAGCGTCGCAAGCACTACAACTATATAAACCATTTCGGCGGTAATGGTCAAATGGATTATACTTTTGGAACTAGATACCTTCTAATCGGTATAACCGATTTTGATCACTAAATATGAGAAGTAGTGTCGGATGCATCCAAGGTCAAGTATGATAACTGAAGGTATTATAGGAACTATTGAGCTTGAAAAACCGTTTTTCCCATAGGAAATAGATTTGATCACATTTATGAAGGTTATAACTTAAAAATTCGAATTTTTTCTGATATGAGGTATACACCGTTAGACGCGTCTAGAGTCCTCCTCAGTTATTGGCGCAATTCGTAGGTTGAAATTTTGAGTAACTATCCAAAAACCAAAATTTTCAAAGTTTAGTTTTTCAGTTTTTCAGCTGTACTGAGCAGTGTGTATCTCTGATCCTAACCACTTAGGCACTATTTCAAAGCTTAACTCAAAGCTATTAATTTGGTGTATTTGCGCTTTTCCTGTCTCTCCTTGAACCTAAGATATGTATGTACCCCCAGAAAATATGCCGTTTTGTACCTACCAAGTCCTATAGCTGGCTTGAGGGTGGTGGAAAGTCACAAGCTACACCGGTTCTGAATCGGCCCTGACCCCCTCTTAAAACATAGAAAAAAAAATTCAGATCGGTGTAACTTTTCCACAAACATACACACATACAAAACATTTTTCCCTTTTTAAATAGAAATTGAATAAAATTTCTGAGATCGGTAACTTTTGAATGGTATAACCAATTTTCAAAATTAAACATGCATTGGAAAGGTAATGATCAGTACTACAAGAAGCCGTAAAGGTGGGACTTAAATTTTCGAAATTTTTGGGAGTTTTGGGGACGAGAACGAAAAACAGACCCTAAATGGGAAGGGCCGTAAAATCCACACCCTTGGACCAAAATGGATGGTTGACATTTGGATGGGCGAGTCTTTCCCTATACTTTAAGATTGGATTTGGCCCAATTTTTTTAATTCAGTCACATTTAGAAAATAGAAAATTTCCTGTACATATATATAGTGTCACAAGTACGGGAACAGCCGTTCTCTGGGATATAAAGAAATAATAAGCATCAAGGAGGCCAAAGCGAACTATAAACAATATTTCTCGGTTAACTCTACATAGATCACACTGAAAATTTGTAGAAATACTCCTTATAATATAAGGGCGTAACGTAGAGAACTTTCCAAAATTTTCGAAAAATTTTCCGAAATTTTCCCTTTTGTCGGATTTTTTTTAACTTCGAAAAAAAAACTACAGAACGATGTTTGTCATTGTTCGAAGAGTATGTGCACAAACTTTCAGATAAAAATTTTTCCTAAATTTTCCCTATTGTCGGAAATTTTTTTTGGAAAATTGTGGGTACAACTCTACGTCATGCCCTTTTAAGTGTTGTACTTAGTGTGTGTACCAATTTTTAGCTAAATCGATTCAAAAGTAACCGAGAAAAACTGTTTTAAAATATTATTTCACAACACCTCCTCGTCGATAGCCTAAAATAAGTTTTCTTTCGTTTGCCCCAACATTTTTGTCAGACCATTACATTTTTTGTTTAAGAATATAATTACTTATAACCTACTACTTTTGTCGGAAAAATGGTTGTAAAGATAAGGGATGCACGAACCCAGCATAGTGTCAAAGTATAGTTTATTAATAAAAATTAAATTTTTTGTCCGACTTTGGATTTGCCCCAATATTTTTGTCGGACACTTAGATTTTTTGATTTAGAATATAACTACTTATAACCTGATACTTTTGTCGGAAATGTTTTTTTTTAATTCGAAAAAAACTATAGAACGACGTTTGTCATTGTTCAAGGAGTATGTACACAAATTATCAGATCAAAATTTTTCTAAAATTTTCCCCATTGTCGGAAAATTTTTTAAGAAAATTTTGAGTACTGCTCTTTGTCATACCTTTTTAAATGTTTTACTTAGCGTGTGTACCTATTTTCAGCTAAATGGGTTCAAAAATAACCGAGAAAAACTGTTTTAAATTTTTTTTGATAATACCTCCTCGTCGATAGCCTAAAAGAATTAAGTTTTCTGTTCGTTTGCCCCAACATTTTTGTCAGACAATTACATTTTTTGTTTAAGGATATAATTACTTATAACCTACTACTTTTGTCGGAAAAATGGTTGTAAAGATAAGGGATGCACGAACCCAGCATATTGTCAAAGTATAGTTTATTAATAAAAATTAAATTTTTTGTCCGACTTTGGATTTGCGCCAATATTTTTGTCGGGCACTTAGATTTTTTGATTTAGAATATAACTACTTATAACCTGATACTTTTGTCGGAAATGTTTTTTTTGTAATTCGAGAAAAAAACTATAGAACGACGTTTGTCGTTGTTCAAGAAGTATGTACACAAATTATCAGATCAAAATTTTTCTAATATTTTCCGTATTGTCGGAAATTTTTTTAAGAAAATTTTGGGTACAGCTCTTCGTCATACCCTTTTAAATGTTTTACTTAGCGTGTGTACCTATTTTCAGCTAAATGGATTCAAAAATAACCGAGAAAAACTGTTTTAAAATTTTTTTTGATAATACCTCCTCGTCGATAGCCTAAAAGAATTAAGTTTTCTGTTCGTTTGCCCCAACATTTTTGTCAGACAATTACATTTTTTGTTTAAGAATATAATTATTTGTAACTTACTACTTTTGTCGGAAAAATGGTTGTAAAGATAAGGGATGCACGAACCCAGCATAGTGTCAAAGTATAGTTTATTAATAAAAATTAAATTTTTTGTCCGACTTTGGATTTGCCCCAATATTTTTATCGGACACTTAGATTTTTTGATTTAGAATATAACTACTTATAACCTGATACTTTTGTCGGAAATATTTTTTTTAATTCGAAAAAAAAAAACTGTGGAACGACGTTTGTCATTGTTCAAGGAGTATGTACACAAATTATCAGATCAAAATTTTTCTAAAAGTTTCCCCAATGTCGGAAAATTTTTTAAGAAAATTTTGAGTACTGCTCTTTGTCATACCTTTTTAAATGTTTTACTTAGCGTGTGTACCTATTTTCAGCTAAATGGGTTCAAAAATAACCGAGAAAAACTGTTTTAAAATTTTTTTTGATAATACCTCCTCGTCGATAGCCTAAAAGAATTAAGTTTTCTGTTCGTTTGCCCCAACATTTTTGTCAGACAATTACATTTTTTGCTTAAGAATATAATTACTTGTAACTTACTACTTTTGTCGGAAAAATGGTTGTAAAGATAAGGGATTAACGAACCCAGCATAGTTTCAAAGTATAGTTTATTAATAAAAATTAAATTTTTTGTCCGACTTTGGATTTGCCCCAATATTTTTGTCGGACACTTAGATTTTTTGATTTAGAATATAACTACTTATAACCTGATACTTTTGTCGGAAACGATTTTTTTATAATTCGAGAAAAAACTATAGAACGACGTTTGTCGTTGTTCAAGAAGTATGTACACAAATTATCAGATCACAATTTTTCTAATATTTTCCGTATTGTCGGAAATTTTTTTAAGAAAATTTTGGGTACAGCTCTTCGTCATACCCTTTTAAATGTTTTACTTAGTGTGTGTACCTATTTTCAGCTAAATGATTCAAAAATAACTGAGAAAAACTGTTTTAAAATTTTTTTTGATAATACCTCCTCGTCGATAGCCTAAAGAATTAAGTTTTCTGTTCGTTTGCCCCAACATTTTTGTCAGACAATTACATTTTTTGTTTAAGAATATAATTATTTGTAACTAACTACTTTTGTCGGAAAAATGGTTGTAATGATAAGGGATGCACGAACCCAGCATATTGTCAAAGTATAGTTTATTAATAAAAATTAAATTTTTTGTCCGACTTTGGATTTGCCCCAATATTTTTATCGGACACTTAGATTTTTTGATTTAGAATATAACTACTTATAACCTGATACTTTTGTCGGAAATGTTTTTTTTAATTCGAAAAAAAAATTGTAGAACGACGTTTGTCATTGTTCAAGGAGTATGTACACAAATTATCAGATCACAATTTTTCTAAAATTTTCCCTATTGTCGGAACATTTTTTAAGAAAATTTTGGGTACAGCTCTTTGTCATACCTTTTTAATTGTTTTACTTAGCGTGTGTACCTATTTTCAGCTAAATAGATTCAAAAATAGCCGAGAAAAACTGTTTTAAATTTTTTTTTGGTAATACCTCCTCGTCGATAGCCTAAAAGAATTAAGTTTTCTGTTCGTTTGCCCCAACATATTTGTCAGACAATTACATTTTTTGTTTAAGAATATAATTACTTGTAACTTACTACTTTTGTCGGAAAAATGGTTGTAAAGGTAAGGGATGTACGAACCCAGCATAGTATAAAAGTATAGTGTAGCAATAAAAATTAAATTTGTTGTCCGACTGTCGATTTGCCCCAATATTTTTGTCCGTCACTTTGATTTTTTGATTTAGAATATAACTACTTATAACCTGATACTTTCGTTGGAAATGTTTTTTTTTTAATTCGGGAAAAAACTATAGAACGACGTTTGTCGTTGTTCAAGGAGTATGTACACAAATTATCAGATCACAATTTTTCTAAAATTTTCCCCATTGTCGGAAAATTTTTTAAGAAAATTTTGAGTACTGCTCTTTGTCATACCTTTTTAAATGTTTTACTTAGCGTGTGTACCTATTTTCAGCTAAATGGGTTCAAAAATAACTGAGAAAAACTGTTTTAAAATTTTTTTTGATAATACCTCCTCGTCGATAGCCTAAAAGAATTAAGTTTTCTGTTCGTTTGCCCCAACATTTTTGTCAGACAATTACATTTTTTGTTTAAGAATATAATTACTTGTAACTTACTACTTTTGTCGGAAAAATGGTTGTAAAGATAAGAGATGTACGAACCCAGCATAATGTAAAAGTATTGTTTACCAATAAAAATTAAATTTTTTGTCCGACTGTCGATTTGCCCCAATATTTTTGTCCGACACTTTGATTTTTTGATTAAGAATATAATTACTTATAACCTACTAATCTTGTCGGAAAAATGGTAATAAATAAAAAAATTTCAGGAAATTGACATCTTCGGCGCATCCGACTGCTCATATGCCCCGTGAAAATTGTCCGACAAGGTTACTACATTATTGGAAAAAGTTTTTATGGTCGATTCAGTTAAAATTATCCATGTGGTAATAAATTTATTTTTTTCATAAATTTGACATATTTAGCGTGTCCGACGCGTCATATGCCCCAATAATTTTGTCCGACAAAATTATTTTCGCTGTTTATATGATTAAAACCATTGATTAAAATAAAATGACCGATGTGGTTATAAATTTTTTTCTTGCATAAAATTGACAACTTCGTCACCGCTTGACAGACAAACGCCCCACTACCATAATGCGCCAAGCTCCAAATTTGTCCGACTCCACCCAAATAACAAGTACAAAAAGTTTCAACGGTGTGGTCATAAATAAAAAATTTTATATGTGGGCCGAAGGCCTAGTACCTTTAAAAATAAAAAACCGCGTTTTTTCGGTTTTTTTTTTCGTTTTTTGATACAATTTTAAACATATTTTTCAAAAAAGGTAACACTGTCACTAGAATAGGTAAAAACTGAAAAATAATTGGGGTTTTCTTAATAAAAATTTTTTGTAACGCCATCGATTTTCAAGATACAGGGCGTTGAAGAAAACAAAATTTTACACATTTTTTACAATTTTGCTGAAACTACTGGCAACATTGTAATAAAACTTGCCGAGATTTAAGAGGTAGTTATTGTGCAGGTTTTGACATACAATTAAGGATTTGATATTCATCATTGGCGCGCATAGGGGTAATGGTCTGAACTTTTTAAAGAATAAAGATAGTACGCCACTGACATATTTCAAATTAACAATGGTTTTTGAATTTCTCGTTCAATTTGTGACAAAAAATGTATCTTCTTATTTTTTCATCCGACGCGCCATTTTTATTCAAAAAATAAAAGTTCTTAACCCTTACAAAGTATTCGAACTTCTAGTACTTTCTACATCTACATAATAAACTCGTACATCCATTATTATCAAAATTAATTCGAATACTTTGGAAGCGTTAAGATATTTTATTTTTTGCAGCAAAACGGCGCGTCGTATGAAAAAATGAGAAGATAGATTTTTTATTGAAAATTGAACGAGGAATTCAAAAATGATTGTTAATTTGAAATTATGTCAGTGGCGTACTATCTTTTTTTCTTTGAAAAGTTCAGACCGTTACCCCTATGCGCGCCAATGATGAATATCAAATCCTTAGTTGTATGTCAAAACATGCACAATAACTACCTCTTAAAACCCGCCAAGTTTTATTACAATGTTGCCAGTAGTTTCGGCAAAATCGTAAAAAATATGTAAAATGTTGTTTTCTTCAACGCCCTGTATCTTGAAAATGGATATCGTTACAAAAAATTTTTATTAAGCAAACCCCAATTATTTTTCAGTTTTTTACCTATTGTAGTGACGGTGTTAAATTTTTTGAAAAATATGTATAAAATTGTATCAAAAAACGAAAAAAAAAAAACCGAAAAAATGCGGTTTTTTATTTTTAAAGGTACGTTTCACCAATTTTAAAAATCTGAAAAAATTAAGGGTGAAATATTGTTCAAAAATACACATTATAATTAATTTTCGTAAAAACGAGTGTCTTAGTTTTTTTTTCAGAGGTATTTAAAAGTTTAAAATTGTTCTAAAAATTCGAATTTCCCGCCAAAAAAATAAAAAAAAATTTTTTCATCTAGATCTTTTTGAAACTTACAACTTTTTAAATAAAGTTTTTGGCTAGCTCTTGATGCGGCTGAGAGAAAAAATAAAAAATAAAAAGCCTAATTAGGCTCTAGGGGGGTCACGTGACCACCTAGGGGGCTAAAAATTTCAGAAAGTGAGTTCCTCTATATGTGCTAAAAAGTGGCCTATATGGAATTTAAATTGGGTTGGGGGCACTTTTCACCATCTTACCCGGCTAGGCCCTTTGATCTAGGCTGTCTGTCCGACCGCGAATATAACTTCTTCGTCATTATACCAGGTAGAGTGACAAATGAGGTGTCAAGTGAAAGCTTATAATCCAAGGATGGTACTAAAGGTGAGATATTTGACCTAGGATGTCTGTCCGTTCGACCGCGAATATAACTCCTCCGTCATTATACCAGGTAGAATGACAAATGACGTGTCAAATGAAAGCTTATAATGCAAGGATGGTACTAAATGTGAGAAATTTGACCTAGGCTGTCTGTCCGTCCGACTGTGAATATAACTCCTCCGTCACTATACCAGGTAGAATAACAATTGAGGTGTCGAATGAAAGCTTATAATCCAAGGATGGTACTAAATGTGCGAAATTTGACCTAGGACTTCCGGTTTTAGAAATGCGACCAGAAGTACTGTTTTAAAGTCACCGGAATAGTACACGTGATATATTATTCGACGCTACTTCGCAAGAAGAGAACAAATATATACTTCCGGTTTCATGACTGTCTGTTCATCTGTCTTTCCGTCCGCGAATACAACTCGTCCATTATTAATACAGATAGAATGACAAATGAGGTGTCGAATGAAAGCTTATAACCTAAGGATGGTATTAAAGATGAGAAATTTGACATCGGACTTCCGGTTTTAGAGTTGCAATAGTATGAACTGTTCTAAAGTCACCGAAATAGTATAAGCGATATATCATTCGACGTGCCTTAGCAAGATGAGAAAAATTTTGGTTTTGGTTTTTATATCATTAAGCGTATTGAAAAGTTGAGTTTTAATCTTTAGTTTCTGTTTTGAAGTCATTTCCGTTTAAACAATGATGACCCAAAGTTTAGTCAAAATGACTCAAAATTAGTAAAATCGTATATCTGTTATAGTCAAAGCCCGAATTTCAGGCACTCCTAGGTTTGACTAGGCAATCCTCAGGTCTGACTGACGGTCTTAGTCAAAGCCCGAAATAAATTACAGTTTCGGCCTTTGACTAGTCAAACCTAGGAGAGACTAAGTTGGTCAGGCAAAGGTCGAAATTTAATTTCATAAAATCGGGGTTTGACTAGTCAAACCCCGATCAGCTATTAAAATGTCGTAATTTGTTAGATAAGGTTTAATAAAAAGTAATTTTTTAATTTTATATTTATATAGTTATACTATATATATATATATATATATATATATATATATATATATATATATATATATGAGCAATATTTCTACTTTTCGGTGAATTTTGTGGGGAGGGTCCTCGGATTTCCTTCAAATTTTAGTATGTTATTGGACCTATTTAAAACACGTTATCCTGAGAGTTACAGACTCCTAGGGGCCTTAGAGCCCTAGATAGGGCCCGTCAAAGACCCAAAAAAGGTCGTTTTTGCCGTATATTTGACAGGCTGTATATCGGCTCCCATTTAACCGATTTTGACTTACCAAACGTCATTGTCTGTAATTTTAAGTAGTTTTTCAGTGACAATTTCAAGGCTTTAGTCAATAACCCTGATTTTTGGGACCATTTTAAGTAACGCGAAAAATTTCAAAAAATTACTATTTTCAAAAATTTGTCAAAAATCTAATTTTAATCCGATTTTCATTTTCTGGACGACAGTTTAAAGGTATTAAAAAGGGCATTAAAATGATATTTTGTGAGTTAAAATCCGTTCAGTAGAAGTGGAGATAAAACAGATTGAAAATAGACATTTTTGTAAAAATGGGGTTTTTACGCATTTTCAAAGTGCTGGCACCTTTTGGGGTATATATTAAATTGTACAAAAATTTTTTTACAGGTACTTTTTTATGTAGATAATAACGTTTCATTGGAGATTTTCTTGGCCCGAGCCTCTATCTACCTTATATAACCCTCTAAAAATGAGTATTTTGTTACTCAAATGAGGCAACTTAACAAACAACTTACGGCTTATTTCTATCAATCAGATAGCCTGAAGACTTTATCTATCACAGATTATAAAAGTAGAGATTAAAACCTTTTATTTAAGGGGTCATACAAACTTCTAGGTAGCCTAGAAGTGCAGTTATGATATTTCAAAATCTTAAGGCTGTTTTATCGGTGCACCAAAACCTAGGGACAGTGTTTTCTCTGTTATTTACCGACAGAATGTCTCGAAATTTGGACACGTTGTTCGAAATTATGTTGCCTTTAAAATGATGGTTTTACTTTTTTTATTTTTTTGAAAATTCTGTTGAAAAATTAGATTATAATGTTTAACGTTCTATTATAACCAAACTTTTTACTCCCATCACTCGAAAGAGTTTTTTTTTCTGTAATCGTTGATTTTTTTTTCACCTTTCTGTGTCCAGTAATAATCGAGAAAAGCGTGTTCCAACTTTGAAGAAAATTTGCTAAAAATATTGAAATCTAATAATGAAACGAGTTACGCAGCATTGGCGATTAGTTTCATCGTTATCGCCTTCGTGACGACAAATCTCATGAACGTACGGTCAGTCGGTCAGTTCGCTTGAATTATTAGAATCCATTTCCAGTTATTCATTCTTGTATTTTCTTCATCAACTTGCTTAGTGTTTACAGTTTACAGTATTCTTAGTTATTTTGAAAACATTAAACTTATTTAGTTTACGGGTATTTTAAGTACATAACAGTGGTGTCATGGCAAAATTAGCAGTGCGGGAACGCAGTGCCGGAACGCATTGCTAATTTTTGTTTACAAAACCTAAATTCTCTATTATTTTTTTTTTTCTTTTCTTAACCAGTGCGGGAACGGCGTTCCCACGCGTTCCCACACCATGACACCACTGGTACATAATATATTATTAGTTTAGTGGTATAAGTTACAAGTTCTTTAGTTTACGCGTATTTTTAAGTATTACATTAGTTTAGGGATATAAGTTGACAAGATAAGAAATGAGTCCCAGGGTGTTTTAAAATAAGACAGAAAATTATACTACTATCCACGATTTGTGTTTTATTCATCAATTGGATACTTTTTTTATGTAACTGCAACCTATAAATATATTAAAATAATGTATATGTTACCGGCCAAACCCGATTTCGGGACAAACTAGTTTGGCCTAGGCCAAACTACTTTGTCCTAACCGCCTAGGATAAACTAGTATGACCTAGGTCAAACTAGTTTATCATATCACGCGTAGGCCAAACTAGTTTATCCTGATATAAATAAACACACTTCAGGCCAAACTAGTTTAGCCTAGGCCAAACTAGTTTATCCTGATATAATAAAGATTCACACTTCAGGATAAACTAGTACGGCCTTCTTCTTATTCTTCTTCTAGTGCCTATCCGTTTCGGATATTGGCGATCATCATGGCAATCTCTACTTTTCTCACTGCTGCTCTGAAAAGACTTTTAGTGGTTGTGTTGAACCACGTACGTAGATTTTTCAGCAAGGTGTTAAATGAAAGCTTTTAATACAAGGATGGTACTAAAAGTTAGGAATTTGAACTAGGCTGTCTGTCTGTCGGTCTGTCCGACCGCGAATATAACTGCTCCGTCACTATACCAGGTAGAATGACAAATGAGGTGTCAAATGAAAAGCTTATAATCCAAAGATGGTACTAAAAGTGACAAAATTGACCTATGCTGTCTGTCTGTCGGTCCGTCCGACCGCGAATATAACTGCTCTGTCACTATACCAGGTAGAATGAAAAATGAGGTGTCAAATAAAAGCTTATAATCCAAGAATGTTACTAAAGCCCAAACTAGTTTGGCCTGAAATGAGCGTCTAGAACCGGAAGTCCTAGAACAAAGGACCTCGCAGAAACTTTATGGGAAATGGCTCTCTGTCAAATGCTCTGAAACTTAGGATTGTGGTAATTCTTGATGTGTAGAACAAAAGACTCCATGGACGCGTAGCTCCAAAAAATCATAGTTCTAAGATATAAGCCTCTGAAGATATAGGTATAGAGAGGACGTTTGAGTTGGAATAAATTCATTTTCTCGAGAATGGGCGACTCTGGAGATAAATTACGAATCAGGTCAATTTTTATTTTTAAATTATAATTTTTGGCATATATATCATACTAGTGACGTCATCCATCTGGGCGTGATGACGCAATCGATGATATTTTTAAATAGGAATAGGGGTCGTGTGATAGTTCATTTGAAAGGCTATTTAATTCTCTATTCACTAATATAAACATCAACATAATCATTTATACAGGTATATTCAAATGGGAAATAAGCCACAATTTTACCTAAAAATGATTTTATTAACGTTTCGACGCCCAAGTCGGGTGTCGTTGTCAAAATACAAAATAATATTAAATAAACAAAAATGTTGTTGCTTAGTAAAAAATTCTTCTATAATTTATTTAATCTGACTCATTTATATCGGCAATTCAGACACGTATTATACATTTTAAAGTAGACGACTTTAAAAGTGATATTGCCAATATTGATGAGTTGCGTTCCTGGGACGACTTTACTAAAAGATAGTTCATTCGATTACATGAAATCAATCCCAACTCAAGAATAGCCGCCACAAAAAATCATAGCATGTGATCTGTCTTTAAAAAGACAACCAAATGCAACGGTGGTACTGAAATTCTCGCGTTAGAGATTCCATAGTAAATCACGAGGGAAAACCAGGAAAAACCTCGTGATACTATCCCGATATCGCAAGTATTTGGGTTTACATTTAGTTTACTCTCAAAACTAATACCAAATTCTGACTTGATATTTTAAATTTTAAATAATACTAAAATACTAAATATGTACTAACCCGATATGTTACTGATTTACTAATTGTGGTATTTTCTTTCTATTGACTTCCTCCTTTAGTATGGGTAACCACATCCTACTGCATTCTACCGAGGAATTTGCGACACAATTGGTTTCATTTAGCATAATTAGAGCCGCTTCTTTGATTTTTCTCTTTTTACTATCTGCTTCTTTTAGGACTATACTTGAATCTCTCCACTGAACTCTATGTTCATTATCCCATGCGTGTTGACATATTTGAGATCTATCAAATTCTCTATTTTTTATATAAGATTGATGTTCATTTACTCTAACGTCTAATGGTCTTGACGTTTCACCTATATAAAATTGTTCGCATTCACAAGGTATTTTATAAATACAATTCTTTGTTCTTTCTTGTTCACTGTTAGGTTTAGTTTTAGATAGAATAGATCTCAATGTGTTTGTTGTTTTGAATGTTGTTGATATGTTGAATTTATTTCCTATTGTTTTAAGTTTCTCGGATAGTCCTTTTACATATGGTATTGCTATTTTCCTCGTATTATTTCTTGTGAATGTTGTAGGATCCCGTTCTAAGTTGTTCTGTTCCATTCGATCCAATCTTGACAATTCCTTATTTATAAACGATATGGGATAATCATTTTTTAATAAAACAGATGTTAACAATTGTTTTTCTTCTAAAAATGAATTTTCGTTAGAACAAGTAATTTTGGCTCTATCATATAAGGATTTAATGATTCCCTTTTTAACGTTGATGTTATGATTTGATTTGTAATTGAGATATCTGTTGGTGTGTGTTGGTTTTCTATACACTTGAGTCTCATATCCAGTATCCTTCTTTGAGACCAAAACATCGAGGAAAGGTAGGGTGTTATTGTATTCCTTTTCCATTGTAAACTTTATTTTCTCTTCTTGATCGTTTATAATATTCAGGAACGTATCCAACAATTCCGATCTATGAGGCCATATGGAAAACACATCATCTACATATCTCCACCATACTGTGGGTTTTAAATTTTGTTTAGAAATGATATTAGTTTCGAAATCCTCCATAAATATATTAGCCAATAATGGAGATAAAGAAGAGCCCATTGCGAGACCAAAATTTTGTTTATAGAATTCATTATTTAGTTGAAAATAGGTATTATTAGTACATAATGTCAATAACTCCATTATAGCTGATACATTTAGTCTTGTCCTAGTTGTTAATGTATTATCATTTTCTAATTTCGTTTTGATTATGTTTAAAGTTTTATCTAATGGTACATTTGTAAATAAACTGTTTATGTCAAAACTTACTAAAATATTATTTGGATTAAATTCTATATTTGATAATTTGTTTAAAAAATGTTGTGTGTTTTTTATAAATGTGTCATTATTATTTGCAAATGGTTTTATAATATTTAATAAAAATTTAATATAAATTTAAAAATTTACAGTAAGACACCACATTTTTATGGAGTACCGAAAATTCACAAAGCAAATATTCCACTTAGACCTATTTGTAGTACCATCAATTCTCCTTGTAGTGAACTATCAAAATTTTTATTAAATATTATAAAACCATTTGCAAATAATAATGACACATTTATAAAAAAATACACAACATTTTTTAAACAAATTATCAAATATAGAATTTAATCCAAATAATATTTTAGTAAGTTTTGACATAAACAGTTTATTTACAAATGTACCATTAGATAAAACTTTAAACATAATCAAAACGAAATTAGAAAATGATAATACATTAACAACTAGGACAAGACTAAATGTATCAGCTATAATGGAGTTATTGACATTATGTACTAATAATACCTATTTTCAACTAAATAATGAATTCTATAAACAAAATTTTGGTCTCGCAATGGGCTCTTCTTTATCTCCATTATTGGCTAATATATTTATGGAGGATTTCGAAACTAATATCATTTCTAAACAAAATTTAAAACCCACAGTATGGTGGAGATATGTAGATGATGTGTTTTCCATATGGCCTCATAGATCGGAATTGTTGGATACGTTCCTGAATATTATAAACGATCAAGAAGAGACAATAAAGTTTACAATGGAAAAGGAATACAATAACACCCTACCTTTCCTCGATGTTTTGGTCTCAAAGAAGGATACTGGATATGAGACTCAAGTGTATAGAAAACCAACACACACCAACAGATATCTCAATTACCAATCAAATCATAACATCAACGTTAAAAAGGGAATCATTAAATCCTTATATGATAGAGCCAAAATTACTTGTTCTAACGAAAATTCATTTTTAGAAGAAAAACAATTGTTAACATCTGTTTTATTAAAAAATGATTATCCCATATCGTTTATAAATAAGGAATTGTCAAGATTGATTGGATCGAATGGAACAGAACAACTTAGAACGGGATCCTACAACATTCACAAGAAATAATACGAGGAAAATAGCAATACCATATGTAAAAGGACTATCCGAGAAACTTAAAACAATAGGAAATAAATTCAACATATCAACAACATTCAAAACAACAAACACATTGAGATCTATTCTATCTAAAACTAAACCTAACAGTGAACAAGAAAGAACAAAGAATTGTATTTATAAAATACCTTGTGAATGCGAACAATTTTATATAGGTGAAACGTCAAGACCATTAGACGTTAGAGTAAATGAACATCAATCTTATATAAAAAATAGAGAATTTGATAGATCTCAAATATGTCAACACGCATGGGATAATGAACATAGAGTTCAGTGGAGAGATTCAAGTATAGTCCTAAAAGAAGCAGATAGTAAAAAGAGAAAAATCAAAGAAGCAGCTCTAATTATGCTAAATGAAACCAATTGTGTCGCAAATTCCTCGGTAGAATGCAGTAGGATGTGGTTACCCATACTAAAGGAGGAAGTCAATAGAAAGAAAATACCACAATTAGTAAATCAGTAACATATCGAGTTAGTACATATTTAGTATTTTAGTATTATTTAAAATTTAAAATATCAAGTCAGAATTTGGTATTAGTTTTGAGAGTAAACTAAATGTAAACCCAAATACTTGCGATATCGGGATAGTATCACGAGGTTTTTCCTGGTTTTCTCTCGTGATTTACTATGGAATCTCTAACGCAAGAATTTCAGTACCACCGTTGCATTTGGTTGTCTTTTTAAAGACAGATCACATGCTATGATTTTTTGTGGCGGCTATTCTTGAGTTGGGATTGATTTCATGTAATCTAATGAACTATCTTTTAGTAAAGTCGTCCCAGGAACGCAACTCATCAATATTGGCAATATCACTTTTAAAGTCGTCTACTTTAAAATGTATAATACGTGTCTGAATTGCCGATATAAATGAGTCAGATTAAATAAATTATAGAAGAATTTTTTACTAAGCAACAACATTTTTGTTTATTTAATATTATTTTGTATTTTGACAACGACACCCGACTTGGGCGTCGAAACGTTAATAAAATCATTTTTAGGTAAAATTGTGGCTTATTTCCCATTTGAATATACTTGATTATAAAAATGCCACAAGAAAATAGCTTCAGAACAACATTTATACAGGGTGCCCAATTTTTTTTTAATTAAATTAATTGAGACAAAAAGAAGAATGTATATAATTTATTTAATTCGAAATACATTTTACTGCTGTCAGAAAACAGAAAAAAATGTTTATTTGATAAATAAATATTGTTTTTTGCTTAAATTCAATATTAAAGCTGCCACCCACCTACCTCTTAGCAGTTTGGACATTTAATTTAAGCGAAAGGCAATGTTTATTTTTCAAATTAACATTTTTTTCTGTTTTCTGACAGCAGTAAAATGTATTTCGAAATAAATAAATTATATACATTCTTCTTTTTGTCTCAATTAATTTAATTAAAAAAAAGTTTTGGCCACCCTGTATAAATAATTATGTTAATGTTTACATTAGTGAATAGAGAATTAAATTACCTTTCAAATGAGCTATCACACGACCCCTATTCCTATTTAAAAAAATCACCGATTGCGTCATCACGCCCAGATAGATGACGTCACTAGTATGATATATACGCCAGAAAATTATTATTTAAAAATAAAAATCGAGCTCATTCGTAATTTATCTCCAGAGTCTCCCATTCTCGAGAAAATGAATTTATTTCAACTCAAACGTCCTCACTGTACCTATAACTTCAGAGGCTTATATCTCAGAACTATAATTTTTTGGAGCTACGCGCCCATGAAGTCTTTTGTTCTACATATCAAGGACTACCAGAATCCAAAGTATCAGAGCATTTGACAGAGAGCCATTTCCCATAAGGTTTCTGCGGGGTCCTTTCTCACCTTTAGTACCAGCCTTGGATTCTAAGCTTTCATTTGACACCTCATTTGTCATTATATCTGGTATATTGACGGAAGAATTACATTCGCGATCGGACGGAAAGACGGACAGAAAGCCTCGCTAAGATTTCTCACCTTTAATAACATCTTAGGATTAAAAGCATTTATTTGACACCTCATTTTTTATTCTACCTGGTATAGTGACGGAGCAGTTATTTTCGCGGTCGGACGGACCGACGGACAGACAGCCTAGCTCAAATTTCTCACCTTTGGTACCATCCTTGGATTATAAGCTTTCATTTGACACCTTATTTGTCATTCTACCTAGTATAGTGACGGAGCAGTTATATTCGCGGTCGGACGGACCGACGGACAGACAGCCTAGGTCAAATTTCTCACTTTTAGTACCATCCTTGGATTATAAAGGACGTAATTTGGGAATTCCCCGCATGTAAAAGTCCTTACATGTTCGTCAAATTACTTTCGACTCGGATAAATTAGGCCGTACTAGGCGAAGGATTTCCTGGCTGAAAAATCTACGTACGTGGTTCAACACAACCACTACAAATCTTTTCAGAGCAGCAGTGTGAAAAGTAGAGATTGCCATGATGGCCGCCAACATCCGAAACGGATAGGCACTACAAGAAGAAGAAGAAGGCCGTACTAGTTTATCCTGAAGTGTGAATCTTTATTATATCAGAATAAACTAGTTTGACCTAGGCCAAACTATGTGACAAAAATGTGATAATTCTTTTTAAAATATTATCCACGATAAAATCAAACAAACAAGGTATTCCCGACAAAACTAATTTGAATGGAGAATAATGCATTTTGTTGTCATTAAAATACTTGTCCGCCGGCGCCACTGAGTAAAGATCGAAGTGTCGGTCGCACTCCCTACTTCCAATCAATTTCAAGTAGGGAGTCACGTGTGTCTGACGTAAGCAGTCTACGAAAGTAAGTGATACGCCCACTTAACATTGTAATGTGCTTCAACTGATAAAACAGCCTTAACTAAAATGAAAGTATCAATTCTGTGAACGCTACTTCTATAGACTAAGAGCCGCTATAGATGAAATTTGATAATTATTTTAAGCACGATAAAAGCCTAAAACTTAAATAGTAGAACCTAAAAGAAAAGCTATGAACACTCTGCCGTCACTTTTTAGAGGCACACACCTCGACAGTGGCGCATCAAACATTCTACTTATGGAGGGGATAAATAAATTAAAAGGTACCCTCCCTCACTCCCAGAATTATTTTTTTTATTTTTTTAAGTTATACGTGATTCAAAAATAAGACTCAAGCGTAATTTCAACCCGCCTCCCCTGTTTTCCTACCCCCACCATCAAAAAGTTCATTTCTCGTTTTTTATTTTTTTTTAGGTGGGATGTAATCAATTTTAAAATTTCAAAAAATTCACACGCATACTTGTGGCTTTTACAAAACATGCCTATTTTTTATAGACACGTAGGTTGAGTGACGTAACCTAAAAAAAATTATTTTTTTATTTTTATAAACTTTTAAACGAAAAACTTTTTTTTGGGGATGGCTGTTGGAGTATTTTGTTTTAATCTTGTGTATTTTATCAAATGCTATATTTCTAATTTATTTCAGAAGTTTCCGTAAGGTTCTCCATCTTCAAAAATCCAAAAAATTGTTTTTCGAGGGGGTTTTTGGGGTTTTCAACGTATTTCTCCAATTTTTAAATACTCTACAGGACACAGTTACTTCAATTTACATATAACCTATAAAAAAACATTAATTTAATCTATTTTGAAGTCTATAAAATAGGGAAAATCACCAAAAATCCCCTAAAAAACAGTTTTTTGGATTTTTTGGTGGTGGGGGAAGGGGGATGGGGGTGGTGTGTTAAAATTACACTGAGTTTTATTTCTTAATAACGTAGAACTTTAAAAAATTAACAAAATTGAATTCTGGGTGTAAGGTAGGGTACCTTTTAATTTATTTATCCCGTTCATAAGTGGAAAGTTTGATGCGCCACAGTCGAAGTATGTGCTTCTAAAAAGTGACGGTATAGTGTTCATACCGTTTCTTTTAGGTTTTATTGTTTAAGTTATGTGCTAAAATAGTGCCTAAAATAATTAACAAATTTCACCCATAGCGGCTCTTAGTCTATAAAAGTAGCGTTCACAGAATTGATACTTTAATTTTAGTTAGGACTTTGAAATATCATAACTGTACTTCTAGGCTACCTAGAAGTTTGTGTGAGCCCTCAAATAAAAGGTTGTGATCTCTACTTTTCTAATCCGTAATAGTTAAAGTCTTCAGGCTCTCTGATTGATAGAAATAGGCCGTAAGTTGTTTGTTGTCACCTCATTTGAGTAACAAAATACTCATTTTTAGAGGGTCATATAAGGTAGATAGAGGCCCGGGCCAAGAAAATCTCCAATACGAAGTTATTATTTATATAAAAAGCTACTTCTAAAAAAATTTTTGTACAATTTAATAAATACCCCAAAACGTGTCAGCACTTTGAAAATCCGTAAAAACGCGATTTTTACAAAATAGTCCTGTCGCCAGGGGGGGTACAACGGCCTCGTTAATTCAGATGGACTTACCCAAATTTTTTTTATGTATTTTGACCCGTAGAACACGAATTTTTTGGGTAACAGTTGATCCGGATGTCGATAAGATTGTTATAGACCAAGAACTTGAGGAATCAAATAACAGCGATTTTTGGCAAAACAAAACAATATTTTGTATTTTTTGGGTCATTTTAAGCAAAAAATATTTCTACAAGTTTTTTAGTAGGATGCACAGTTTTCGAGATAAACGCGGTTGAACTTTCAAAAAATCGAAAAACTGCAATTTTTAAACCCGAATAACTTTTGATTAAAAAATAAAATAGCAATTCTGCTTAGCGCCTTTGAAAGTTCAAGTCAAATTATGTCGGTTTTGATTATTTGCATTGCTAAAAATTTATTGTGTTATTGCTAAACAAAGCTACAAACAACTAGTGCGTGAGTGATGTTTCTATGATTTCTCATTTAAAATCGAACGAGTAGGTAGAATAGGTACTAGTGCAATCAAGACTATTTCTACGTTACATGCGTTAAAACGCATGTAAAAGCACGGGAAACCCTACGTGTTTATAGCTTTGTTAAACAATAAAAAAATAAATTTTTACCAATGCAAATAATCAAAACCGATATAATTTGACTTAAACTTTCAAATGCGGTAAGCAGACTTGCTATTTTATTTTTTAATCAAAAGTTATTCGGGTTCAAAAATTGCAATTTTTCGATTTTTTTAAAGTTCAACCGCGTTTATCTCGAAAACTGTGCATCCTACGAAAAAACTTGTAGAAATATTTTTTACTTAAAATGGCCCAAAAAATACAAAATATTGTTTTGTTTTGCCAAAAATCGCTGTTATTTGATTCCTCAAGTTCTTGGTCTATAACAATCTTATCGACATCCGGATCAACTGTTACCCAAAAAATTCGTGTTCTACGGGTCAAAATACATAAAAAAAACTTGAGTAAGTCCATCTGAATTAACGAGGCCGTTGTACCCCCCCTGGCGACAGGACTAAAAATGTCCATTTTCAATCTGTTGTATATCCGCTTCTACCGAACGGATTTTAACTCTTGAAATATTGTTTTAAAGACCTTTTTATTACCTTTAAACCGCTGACCAGAAAAAGAAAATCGGATTAAAATTAGATTTTTAACAAATTTTTGAAAATAGCAATTTTTTGAAATTTTTAGCGTTACTTAAAATGGTCCCAAAAATCAAGGTTATTAATTAGAGACTTGAAATTGCCACTGATAAAACTACTTAAAATTATAAAGAAAATAACGTTTGGTGAGTTAAAATCGGTTAACTGGGAGTCGATATACAGCCTGTCAAATATAGGCTAAAAACGACTTTTTTTGGGTCTTTGACGGGCCCTATCTAGAGCTCTAAGGCCCCTAGGGGGCTGTAACTCTCAGGATGACGTTTTCTCAATAGGTCCAATAACATACTAAAATTTGAAGAAAATCCGAGGACCCTCCCCACAAAATTCACCGAAAAGTAGAAATATTACTCATATATATATTATATATAATATATAATTAATATATATATATATATATATATATATATATTAATAATCATATATATATATATATATATATATATATATATATATATTGTTGTGATCTTGATTATTGATATGAGATAATATTTTTATATGTCATTTAATTTAATCAATGCATTAATAATAATCTAATTAATTTACCAGATCACATATCAATATGTTTTCAATCTCAGGGCTTTTTATAAAATTAATTACTTACATACGTGGCTTCTAAGTATTTCTCAATGGTTCCTAATCGGGATAGGAAAGAAAAGAGTAAAATAATAACACATATGGGTTACAATTGTAATCAAAATATTGTTTATTTTATTTAAATGGCAATCACTGCTTAATATTTGCTATATCTTATTATTCTTAAACATAACATTTACACATGGGAATCTTATTTCCTTTTGGTTTCCAATTGAAAGTTTTTATTAACATTTAACTATTATGATTTATTAGCAACAATTCTATTTAAGTTTGATGAAGCTTTTCTGATATTATTGATTATGTTTCTTCAATTTTAAATGTGGTATTTAATACGAAAAACCCATACATTCATGTCCAAACAAATGAGACTGACCTTTTTCTGGTGAACTGAGAATGTCTTCACACAAGACCCGTTTCCTGCTATCCTTGGCTGCAATCAAAACCTCGTCCTGGCTTCCAGTAATGTTCTCCTCTGAAACTAGCTCGTATAGCTCTCGCTTCCTGCTTCTGTCGTGATGCTGTCTTCTACCTTTTTCGAAACTGCAATCAGCTACCGGGAACTCTTGGCTCAAGGAGGTTCTTTTACTCTCAACCTGGCCTACCTCTCGTTCCACGATAGATACTCCACACTCACGGAACTACACCGGCTTTCTCACTCTCCGTACACTACCGTCTACCACTGGACTTCACTTCTCGACAGCTCAAAACATTCTGATCTCTATTTGTCATTCATTCCCCTACTTTCTAAATATCCCTTCCAGATTCACAAATCAAAATTCCACCACCAACTCTCATTCGCAGTATTCCTCAAAACCAATTTTTAAACTTTCTAAATATGCTTAATGGATTTCAAAGAAAATAGTTAATTCCCATTCTAAAATTACTTTCTACTATATACAAATTTTAATGACCTATTCTCTATTTCCACTTAGTCTTATTTAGCATCGGCTAATGATCGAGCCTTCCGCGAACAACGATAATGACCTATTAACGATTTCACTTGAGTCTTATTTAATCACTTCTTAAAATTAAATATAACAATTTTGTTGTATACAGGTTGTTCTAAATTTATATGCCCGTGGTTGAGAAAATTGAAAATATTTTATATTAAATTGAATTTTGTCTATAATTATCAAAATTTAATTTTCATATCAAATAGAAATATAACAAATCCCCGCCTTGTATTCGATAAAATTTATCTGCATTTTTAAATAAATTTTCTCGAGGCAAAACCAACTCCCTGTATATTTCCTTACTTTAATCTACGTCTTATACCCCTTCTTCTTGTATTACTCTAATTAGTCCCACCTGTAGAGTAATTGTTTCCTTATTTTCAGTGTCCTCATCTTGTGTTAGAGTGTCGGCTATTATGTTGTCTTTCCCTTTTTCCCATATCAATCTTCTGTCTTTTTCCTCAGATTTTTCACATATTTTTACCGTGTATTCTGCATCCTCGTTTTCATATGCCTCCTCTTCAAATGCCACTGTTTCGATCATATCTTTTTCGCTTTCATTTGTTAGCTTTATTTCTTCTTCTCCTGAGCTCATCTCTTCTTTTGAGGAATCCCAGTTTTCTTTTGCTTTTGATACTCTCAATTTTTCTTCTTCTGGGCTCAACTCTTCTTTTGAGGAGCCACAGGTTTCATTTTCTTTTATCCTTTTCCGACCTTTTCTCCTTTTTTTTCTTTGTCCTTGCTTCGCTGCCAAATTCATTTCCACTGTTTGTTCTTTACCTGATTCGTCCGTATTTTGTTTCTCATGTTCCTTGTCCTGTTCTTTTTCTTTTTCTTCTGTTAGTTTCATCGTATTATTTTTAAAATCTATCACTACATGTTTTTCTGCCAATTCGTCAACTCCTACTATCATGTCATGTGACATATTTGGCATTATTACACATTGTAGTGCATACATATTCTTACCCAGTCGTACCATTACTCGTATGCCTTCATTTATAGTTGCCAATGTCCGTTTGTTTGCGCCCACTAAATTTACCCTAGGTATTTTGTAAATTAAATTTGTTAAGTTAACTTCTTCTATTAGTTTTCTGTTGACCAATGTTATTTCAGATCCAGTGTCTATCATAATTTTAATTGGTTTCTCGTTGATAAATCCATCCACAAATTTTAAATTAACTCCATTTTTCTTTTCGTTGTTTCCTGCCAATTTAATAAACTACTTGGGGTGACAAAAGATTCCTGTTTGATTTTTGGTTTTTAGTGAGCGCCGTCGTGAAAAGACGCCGGTTGCTCATCGTTGTTTATATTTTCGTCATACTGTCTCTCTCCGTCATATTCATCTGTCTGGGTATTATTTACTTCTCTTCTATTTTCTTTTGGTCTGTCGGATCTGTTTCGGTTTTCTCGATATCCCTGTTCATTTTGTCTACCATTATTTCTGTTTTCTTGATTTGAGCGTGTGGTGTTTCTATTCTGGTATTCTCGATTTCTGTCCTCATTCCATTGCCTATTTCTTTGTTCATAATTTCCTCTTCCGTTGTCTCTATTTTCGTTTTCCCTTCTGGGATTAAAATCTCGTCTTGTATAGTCCCTCCTATTTTGATTTCTATCTCTGTAATCTTGTGTTTCTCGGGGCCTGTAATCTTCTCGCGACTTTCTTGATTTTCTTTCTCTTAGACGTGATTCTCTTATTTGTAGGAATTGGCATAAACTATCTATGTCTTTGTAGTTTTGCAATGTGATATGGTCTTCCAGCGTTTCCTCGAAATGTCTTGCAATCAGTTCGACTAATTGTTCCGATGAGTAATTATATTGTAAATGTTTTGCATTATTGTAAATTTGCAAAGCATATGTCCTTTCTGATACACCCATCCTATCATTGTATTTCCCATTTTGCAATTCCTTGTTAATTTCCAATTGTTGGACTTTTCCCCAGAAATAATTCAAACATTTTTGTTCAAATTGTTGCCAATTGCCGAATTCTTCTTCTTTGCTATCGAACCATAGGCTTGCTTCATATTTGAGATGGTTTCTGATAGTTTCTTTTGCTGTTTCGAAATTTCCGATGTGCTGTATTTTCTTTTTCAGGCTATTTATGAACAGCACTGGGTGTAATCTTCTTACATCCCCGCCAAACC
The DNA here is from genome assembly GCF_917563875.1 of Diabrotica virgifera virgifera. Lineage (NCBI taxonomy): Eukaryota > Metazoa > Arthropoda > Insecta > Coleoptera > Chrysomelidae > Diabrotica > Diabrotica virgifera. The sequence goes on from NC_065447.1 coordinate 165,527,493, forward strand.
TTATCTTCACGTCATCTGTGCTATGTATAACATTTTCTCTTCTTTCTCCTACATTTTGTTGAATATTGATTTCCGCAATCTTTCTTTCCATTTCTTCTCTGATTGCTTGAATAGCGTTTTCAAACTTATTTTCCAAATTTTCTATTTCCTTTTTCTGGCAATTCGTTACCTCCTTTATTTTGATTTTGATTTCTTTAATCTCTAACTCCTGTTTCTCGCTCTTTTCTGCAATCTCTTCTATTTTTTTAACCATTTCCTTCTTAATACTCTCTATATTTCTGTTGTTTTCTTCTATGGCTTGTTTTGTTTCCTGTTGATTGTCATCCATTTTTTTCTGTGTTTCATCCATTTTTTGATCCACTTTATCCATTTTTTTTTGTGATTCATCCATTTTCTTTGATGTTTCTTCCTGATTTTTATCCATTGTCCTTTTTGCTTCATCCATTTTTTGTGACTGGAGTTGCATCAGTTGTAATAGTTTATCTATTCCTGATAATTCTTGCTGTTCTGATGCCATGATTGTCGTGTCTAAGATATCTTCTTGGTCTGAATGTTCTTTTTGTTTTTTGTTGTCTTTGCTTTGGCTTCTTGTCACAGACATTTGTTTTCAAGAAATACTGTCCCCGCCAAATATGAAATTTTACTAGTATGTTACCAAGACGACTTTTTCTCACCCAAATATTATAAATTGTCAATAAATATATCAAATGTAAATATCGTAAAAATAAAATATTAAATCAGTTATGTAAAATTTGTACCTAAAGAGATCTAAAATTTTATGTTATCAAATGTAAGTATCTCACTTTTTACCACAGGCATATAAATTTTCAAATACCGGCTTTACTCTTTCTATCCTTCAAATTTGCCACTAGAAATACTTTACAATGCCCTCCACGTTGGACGACAGTTGTTGTGATCTTGATTATTGATATGAGATAATATTTTTATATGTCATTTAATTTAATCAATGCATTAATAATAATCTAATTAATTTACCAGATCACATATCAATATGTTTTCAATCTCAGGGCTTTTTATAAAATTAATTACTTACATACGTGGCTTCTAAGTATTTCTCAATGGTTCCTAATCGGGATAGGAAAGAAAAGAGTAAAATAATAACACATATGGGTTACAATTGTAATCAAAATATTGTTTATTTTATTTAAATGGCAATCACTGCTTAATATTTGCTATATCTTATTATTCTTAAACATAACATTTACACATGGGAATCTTATTTCCTTTTGGTTTCCAATTGAAAGTTTTTATTAACATTTAACTATTATGATTTATTAGCAACAATTCTATTTAAGTTTGATGAAGCTTTTCTGATATTATTGATTATGTTTCTTCAATTTTAAATGTGGTATTTAATACGAAAAACCCATACATTCATGTCCAAACAAATGAGACTGACCTTTTTCTGGTGAACTGAGAATGTCTTCACACAAGACCCGTTTCCTGCTATCCTTGGCTGCAATCAAAACCTCGTCCTGGCTTCCAGTAATGTTCTCCTCTGAAACTAGCTCGTATAGCTCTCGCTTCCTGCTTCTGTCGTGATGCTGTCTTCTACCTTTTTCGAAACTGCAATCAGCTACCGGGAACTCTTGGCTCAAGGAGGTTCTTTTACTCTCAACCTGGCCTACCTCTCGTTCCACGATAGATACTCCACACTCACGGAACTACACCGGCTTTCTCACTCTCCGTACACTACCGTCTACCACTGGACTTCACTTCTCGACAGCTCAAAACATTCTGATCTCTATTTGTCATTCATTCCCCTACTTTCTAAATATCCCTTCCAGATTCACAAATCAAAATTCCACCACCAACTCTCATTCGCAGTATTCCTCAAAACCAATTTTTAAACTTTCTAAATATGCTTAATGGATTTCAAAGAAAATAGTTAATTCCCATTCTAAAATTACTTTCTACTATATACAAATTTTAATGACCTATTCTCTATTTCCACTTAGTCTTATTTAGCATCGGCTAATGATCGAGCCTTCCGCGAACAACGATAATGACCTATTAACGATTTCACTTGAGTCTTATTTAATCACTTCTTAAAATTAAATATAACAATTTTGTTGTATACAGGTTGTTCTAAATTTATATGCCCGTGGTTGAGAAAATTGAAAATATTTTATATTAAATTGAATTTTGTCTATAATTATCAAAATTTAATTTTCATATCAAATAGAAATATAACAATATATATATATATATATATATATATATATATATATATATATATATATATATATATATATATATATATATATATATATAAAGACTAAGTTTTCACTCTAATGGCATATAAAACAACATAATGCTATTCTACATCCCACCAGAATGAAAACAATGGGAACCTTCTCTGGTTACACCTCCGAGGCTTCTACAATTTGCAAGCCATACGGATGCTGAGACTAAGGAAGATGAGGGAATTCTACAATTTGAAATTCACGTCCCATCTGGTCAGCGCGGTAAAGTTCCAACGAGAATGGTTCCCTTCATACTCCACACAGAGTAAATGTAAATCAAAAATGAATAACCATTTTCAATTTCGTTGCAAAACGAAAATACAGCCGAACCATATTCTAGTCCAATCAGAGAGTGCTGCAAGCACCTCTACCGGTTTCGAAACTTATTAGTCTCTTATCAGGAGGCACATATGCTGCTCTCCCTGATCCAACCAAAACAAACCCCAGCGTGCAGTCCCGGATTGCAACGAACGAAATGGCATAGATGCCCTAGCGACAACTGCTACAAAAAGACTAAGTTTTCACTCTAATGGCATATAAAACAACATAATGCTATTCTACATCCCACCAGAATGAAAACAATGGGAACCTTCTCTGGTTACACCTCCGAGGCTTCTACAATTTGCAAGCCATACGGATGCTGAGACTATTATGTTGTTTTATATGCCATTAGAGTGAAAACTTAGTCTTTTTGTAGCAGTTGCCGCTAGGGCATCTATGCCATTTCGTTCGTTGCAATCTTCTTCTTGCATTATTCTTTTTCCCAATTAGAATAGTTTATTACAAAAATGCCACAAGAAAATAGCTTCAGAACAATATTATTTTTATATTGTCGTAATTAAAATCAAAAATTAATGTTTATTCTCACATGTTGAGGCATTATGGCATTTATGCTTGTTTGTACCAACAAATCTTAAGCTCCACCTTAGCCCAGCTCAACTTATAGATAGGGCCGCTTTAAGTCTCACTTACGTTGCACCATAATTTTTGGTTCTTTAAAATGAAATCCCCGTGGCAATCCATTGTAGTCAGCTGAAAATTGATCTAAGAGTCAATGGTGCAACCCGTATGTTTCGTAAGCTGAGCTTAAGGCACGTCTTAGCTTAAGATCTGTTGGTGCAACCAGGCATTAGAGTTGCACAATATGTTAGACCTTATACACTTACATAATTTTGATGAGCATTTTTTATTGCAGTAGCATTTTATAAAACCTTGTTCTCCAAATTTAGAATCTTTTGTACTAATTTCTCTTAAAGACACCTTAACGTCTGGAACATCGTCGAAATTAAGAAAATTCTCTTTGCATTCTCATATTTAATTTCTTGAAAAAAATGTGTTTATTGTTCCGTATTTCGGACCAACTCTATATAAACCGTCAATAATTGTTTTATCTTGTATGATACCCAAAAATTTCGAGCATCTCCTTTGGCTCTATCAAAGCTGGTAATAGGTATTGTTACAGTTTTTCCGATCGAAATTGGAGGAAATTTTTTTTCACTTAATTGTTTCATAGCCTGGGCATGAAGACCTTCAATCGCCTCTCCTTTATTTATTTTAATTTTTTCTGTCTGTGCACAACGCATGCATGTAACTTTTCTTTCAAAACCTTCATAGTATGCACCAAGTGTGCTGTCAGCGCACACAACATGTACCACCTGATTACAAATTATGCACGTATATGCATCAGAGCTCTCTTTTTGGCAAATACAACAAACCACATCTGAAGAAGTAATGTGAACTGTGAAAGAAGATATTGCAATCGGAGGAAAACTAAGGATCACCATAATATTAACGAAGCCCCTGGACCGTCGTCACTAGGAGAGGAAGAAAATTGTCAAACAATTCAGCCTTAACATTCAATGCCATAACGTCTCAACGTCTCAACATGTGAGAATAAGCACTCATTTTTTTTTATTTTAATTACAAGATAAAAATAATAAACATTCAAATTAAAAAATGAAGTTTTATTAAACGTAATCTAACGAATTACGACATTTTAATAGCTGATCGGGGTTTGACTAGTCAAACCCCGATTTCTAAAATTAAATTTCGACCTTTGCCTGACCAACGTAGTCTCTCCTACGTTTGACTAGTCAAAGGCCGAAACTGTAACTTTATTTCGGGCTTTGACTAAGATCGTCCGTCAGACCTGAGGATTGCCTAGTCAAACCTAGGAGTGCCTGAAATTCGGGCTTTGACTATAACATATCGATCGACGCAAAGTTACACGAAGCGTTCAAATATCGACTTCCAGTTCTATTTTCGATTACTTTGGGTGAAAACCTAGGACTTACGAAGTCCAATTATTTGTAATTACGAAACACCTTCCTCCCGAAAATTTTCCATATTACAATAGTCTAAGAGCTAGAGGCGAGAAATCATCGTCATAAGTAATATGGAGTTTGGCATGTGAAATGTGTCTATTGTATGTTGATAATTATGACCCCTTTCAGGCTGACACCTCAGTGGATACAGGGAGTAGCAATAAGGGATGAAAGGGGACAGTTAACGCAGTCATTAAAGGTTTTCACCTCCTATTTTGTTAAACCTCCATCGGTTTACATGAAAATTGGTGAGTAGTTAGAGCATACCTCAATAAATAAAACTGATATGGTGCAAACGTGTGCTTTTACCCTGGGGGTGGATGCCACCCCTTCTCAGAGGTGAAAACTATTTTATTAAAAATAACCCCACTAGTCGATAGAGGGACAAATTTTAAGCAAAATTTATTACCTCTAATTATTAAAATAAATCAATACTTTTTGAGTTATTAAAGATCAAAGATTTGAATTTTTCGTGAAATAAATGCATGATGTAAAGCGGTTTTTCGTAAATAATTCAAAAACTGTAAGTTTTATCAAAATAGTTATGATTACCAAAATTGAAGATAATAAAAAGTAAAAGGGATTTCTTATTCGAAAAACCTTTGAGAATTAATAAAAAGTGAGTTATAGGTGATGGAATGTATATTTTTTTTCGGCTAGTACCTAAATCTATGTATTCAAGCTCAAATAACGGGAACACGGTGCATTTTATAAAATATATTTACTGAACACTTGTCAAAGTACTTAGAAATATGTATCAAATGAGCTCCCGGAAAAGTTGATACCATTAAACATTATGCTACAAACATTTTTCAAAGTTTAGGCTCCAAAAATTTGGAGCTTAATTATTATATTATTTATATAAGTTTTTAAATTTGTTTTAAGACATTTAGATAAAATATAGCAAAAATGTATTTGAATATTATGTCAAATGTGCCCATTATTGGATATCCTCAGTTTCTGTACATATTCAGTTTATACAGGGGCGGTTCTAGACCAAAAAAAGTAAGGAGCAAGGGAACACAACCGCTGAATAAACAAGATAACATGCCTTTTTAACGAAAACTATAGTACAAAAGTACTGTAAAAACTGAAGGGGGGCAGGTGCCCCCTGCCCCTGGCTAGAACCGCCACTAAGTTTATGTCAATAGAAAAAATTCAAATAAATATCGAAATAATATAAAAATAATATTTTAGTAAAATACATTTAATTAATAATAATATGTTCTTTTTATCATTCGTAACTTCACGCATGTGCTCTTAAATTGACGCTATTGTATAGGTACTTGCTACTGTATTTCGGAGTCGGCGTTTTTATTGAATATATCCATCTCAATCTGAGCTATATCAACATCTTTTACGAGCACGATACATTACAAGTATTTGGTTGAACGCTTATAAAAAAATCCAACAGATCTGGTTATTGAACAAAATGGTTGGGAACTTGCTGAAGATAACATATATAAATTCAAATGGTTTGAGGGGCCTCAAATGCCAGAGATTGTTAGAGATATTATTTTTGAGAATGAAACAGACGATGAGATGGATGATGAGCAAGCTGATGATGACATTCATAATAGCGAAAGTGATGAAAATAATTATGATAGCGATTTTAGTGAATGTGACAGCGAAAGTGAAAAATAAATAGTATTTTCAACGAAAATTTTGATTTCGTTTATAAATTCGCAAAGTCCGTTCGTTCGTTCCTGCATTGCCACCCCTGCAATATCTGGAGCTTATGTACCGATGTCAATGTAGTTTTGTCTCCTGAATCGATATCTTTAAACGGCATTTCGATATCTCAAACCATCTTCGAGATAACCGACCTCAAAACAAGTTGCATCTCGGGACAGCAATTTATGATTTTTTAGCAATTTTAAATAGCGAGATAATTCTACAATAGAGACACTGTACGTAAAAATGTTAATGAAAATTTCATATTGTTTCAAAAATATATTACTTTATATAAACTGTAAAAGAATTGAAATATCAAATAAATAAATATTTTCTACAACCGTGTTAAAAATGCAATTTTTAGCACTCCATACGAGCGTTAAAAATGCTACTTTAAGGCACTACTGCTTTAAATTTTTTTTAAGGCACTGCAGTTCGTATTGGTCGTTTAGGCAATTTTTATGTAATGTCAAAAAAATATAAAAATGGAATGTCAGTCAAGTTCAAGTAAAAGTTTTTTAGATATTGTCCTGTAATTACGTTTGTAGAAAAAATATTGTATGATATGCGTGTTAAAAAGTACATTTTTAAGGCACGCATGTGAAAGTTTGCAGAATGAGCGATAGCGAGTTCTGCAAACACTTTATGGGACACTTTTTTATTTTTAATTTTACGAAATAAAGTTATAATTCATAAAAAGTTCTGCATCGTCTAAAACCTACGAGCCAATCATCAGATAGCAAATTTTATCTATATTATAGGAGGTATTTTAAAAAATATGAATTTCGCTCAAGATTAAAGTACCTTTTTTTCACACTGTTGTAAATTATTGTTACTAGGAAAAATTGTTTGGAATTAAAAACTGTGTTCTAATATATGCAATAGTTGTTATTATTATAATTAAATAATTAATAATTATTATAATAATGTAACTATTATCTACATTCTTCTAATAAAAAGAAAATATTTAATTTTTTTCTCAAATTAGAGATACCTACCAATCATCATTTTCATTTATAACTCTTTTATTATTAATTTTACGAACAAAAATTATTCTTCATAAAAAGATCTGCACGGTCTAAAATCCAAGATGCAATCATAAACATAAGATTATATAAAATTGTATCGATTTTAGTCGATGTGTAAAAAATATGAATTTCGCTCAAGAAATTCGCTCAGTAAAGTGCCTTTATAGCTCACAATATTTAAATAGTAGGATATAATTGCACATTAAACATAATTTTTAATTCTAAACAACTTTTCATAATAGCAATTTTCCATATTAGGAATTTAAATACATAAAAACAAAGTTTTCGTTATAATAATGCTCGCATTTTTAACTTGTTATATTTAAATTGTAATAAAACAAACTTGATAATAAATTATAATCCTAACTTCATTCCCGAAATTCCTTTAAAAATTATTCTGTTAACAAATTTCAAAATAAATATATAAATAGCGTATGTTTTAATTTTCACTTTATCCTAAAAACTCGAAAGGGTTCTCTTATTTTCATCATCACTTGCTTAGCTTTGATGTTATAAACTTCATCTGGAGCTCACTTGATAGGTATTCTTGAGTACTATGACAAGTGTTCAGTAAATATATTTTATAAAATGCACCGTTTTCCCGTTATTTGAGCTTGAATAGTTAGATTTGAGTACTAGCCGAAAAAAATACATATTCCATCACCTATAACTCACTTTTTATTAATTCTCAAAGGTTTTTCGAATAATAAATCTCTTTTATTTTTTATTATTTTCAACTTTGGTATCATAACTATTTTGATAAAACTTACAGTTTTTGAATTATTTACGAAAAACCGCTTTACATCATGCATTTATTTCACGAAAAATTCAAATCTTTGATCTTTAATAACTCAAAAAGTATTGATTTATTTTAATAATTAGAATTAACAAATTTTGCTTAAAATTTGTCCCTCTATCGATTAGAGGGGTTATTTTTAATAAAATAGTTTTCACCCACGAAAAGGGGTGGCATCCACCCCCAGGGTAAAAGCGCACGTTGGCACCATATCAGTTTTGTTTCTTGAGTTATGCTCTAACTACTCACCAATTTTCATGCAAATCGATGGAGGTTTAACAAAATAGAAGGTGAAAACATTTAATGACTGCACCAACTTTCCCCTTTCATCCCTTATTGCTACTTCCTGTATCCACTGAGGTGTCAGCCTGAAAGGGGTCATAGTTATCAATATACAATAGACACATTTCACATGCCAAACTCCATATTACTTATGACGATGATTTCTCGCCTCTAGCTCTCCGTCTACAATAGTTGTCGGATTCGACATGAATAACTGAATAGAAAAGTCTTATGAGGAAGGTAATAGATTTATTTAAGTATGAGCTCAAACAATGTTGAGCTGGCCAATTGGTTCAAACCAAGGTCATAAATCTAAACACACACACACATGAGAAAAAAATTGTATTTATTTCTTATAATTTTAGGGGGAATTGACACAACAGCTACAACCTTAGCTCTCACTATGTTCTATTTTGCACAAAATGAAAATATCCAAGACAAAGCTCGACAATCTATACTTGATGATGATACATATTTAAGGGCTTGTTTAAAGGAAACTTTGAGGCTTTCACCTACTGCAGGTGCAAATAGTAGATTTCTGGCACAAGACGCTATTATTGGAGGCTATCTCATACCAAAAAATGTATGTGCTTTTTAATGCTCTTGGGTCCTAATGACCTAAGGTCCGGTTTCACCAACAGCAAATAAATCAATGAATAGTTATTCGTCTAATAAAATTTATTAGACGTTTATATTTTTATTTTGTTTCAATATAATTTTAATAATTTAAAGTTAAACTAACGAATTTACGTTCTTATAGATATTTACAGCGAGATTAACTTGCCAATTTATTCGAAGAGTAAGTAGTTATTTGATAAATAAATAAAATAAGTCTTATTTGACGTTAGTAAAATGGAGAAATGTCGGTTTATTGGTCGAATAACTTTATTCATAGAATAAACTACTATTTGTCGTTGGTGAAACAGGCCATAATATCCTATTTTTAAAACACCATGGTGCTTTATAAGAAATTGTGAAGTGAAATTTACATTGGCGATGTAAGATGATTATGATAAAGTTTTTTATAACTACGCTCCACCCAAATTTAAATTCTTTAACCTCTCCAGCCACAACAGTGTGTGGTGTCGTTCTCCCTCTAGGGCTAACCCAACTGATTTTCCATGTTGCACAAAAATATACAGATTATACTTTTTTGTTCTTGATTTGATAACTTTTCACAACGAGCTAATTAAAAACGGAGGGGAAAATTACTAATAAGCATTCGCAACCTTATAATTAGAATATGGGAAGCAGACGAAATGAGTGAGAATTGGAAAGAAGACAGAATTATACCAATTTTAAGAAAGGAAAAGTAACAGACTGCAACAACTATAGAGGATTATCCCTACTGAGTACAGCATACAAAATTCTAACAGCCCTCATCAGACAAAAACTCACCAATTCACAGAGAAAAAAATTAGAGACTACCAGCAAGGCATACAGGAAGGGAAGGCAGATCCATACATATTCGCGGTGTGCAAGTACTTGGAAAGGATACGCGAAACGATCGTGCGCGAATAGCGGAGAAATATTGCAACTTTCTTAAATAATTCATGTCAATTGAAAATGTCAAATTGACATGAGACATGTAGGTACATTTCATAACTACTGTCATTGAAGGACAAAAATTATACAGGGTGCACCAAACCTCTGGTCTTCTTTGATTACGGCTAAACTATGAGATATACAAAAAAATGTTTATAACAAAACTAATGTGTATCAAAGAGGTCTATAATTTAAAATTATTTTCAATTATACAGGGTGAGTCAGAACGGCGGTATGAACCAAAGTTGTATTTTTTTAAATGGAACACCCTGTATATTAAATCATTTTTAAATATATTATTTACAAATATGAAAAATTTGTATAAGGTCTTATAGGCCTAAAGTTAATAATTTTCAAAATATTTACATTTTTATTGAGAAAAAGGTAATATTTATAGGGTTGTGGATTATGTTTCCAAGGAAATAAAAATTTAGGTGATAGGTCAAAGTTTTTAAAATATAGTGTTATTTTTAAATAATTTAATATTTTTTACTTTTAGCCATAAAATATACAGTGTGATCACTATTTGCAAATACAAAATTTTCTCATTTTTTTTAAATGAGAATTTAAAAGTATATTAGTTTTGCGTTTGGTAGTAAATATTACAACCTTTCTTTTGGTATAAGGTTGTATGTACCTAGCATGTTTCGTTTTGTAGATATTTTAAAAAAACTATAGATTTTACGTTTTTGCGGATTTTTTATTTAAAAATTTTTTTGCAAAAAAAAATAATTATAATCTGGTTTTAGAAACATACACTAAAATATAAAATATGAAAATAAAAACGTAAGTAAAGATTAAAATAAATCGTATGCTAGTACAATTCAATTGAATTTAATAACTTTAAATTATTTTACAAAAAATATTTTACCTTATTAATGAATACATAAATTAGTTACTAAATTAAATAAACAACCAAATTTTAAATCAATCGTAGTAATTCTTCTACCGCAGCAACTTTCCTGTACCAAATTAATTGTTAGTTATATTGTATTTACGAGTAAGATCAGTTAATAACTTTTTAATTTACCTACATCTTGAGAACGTATAAAGTATGCTTTGAAACAAATGAACGTTATGGAAGTATATTAAGAAGTAAATAGTATCTATGTACCTACTCGTGTCACAAAAGCTGGTAATAATTTCTAATGGTTTCGCCCAAAACAAATGTCACATCCAAAAATTTTTCGGTTAAAAAATTAAAATTTAAAATATAAAAAATTGTTACAAAAATTTCAACTACAAAAGTATTACCAGTTTTTGTGACACCAGTAAATACTATTTATATTAATAAATAATTTGGATGATACATTTAACATTCATTTGTTTCAAAGCATACTTTATAATAATTTTTATATTCTCAAGATGTATGTAAGTAAATTTAAAAGGTAAATTAAAAGTTTAACTAAATACAATTTAACTAACAATTAATTTGGTACAGGAAAGTTGCTGTAGTAGAAAAATTACTACGGTTGATTTAAAATTTGGTTGTTTATTTAATTTAGTAACTAATTTATGCATTCATTAATATGGTAAAATATTTTTTGTAAAATAATTTAAAGTTATTAAATTCAATTGAGTTGTACTAGCATACGATTTATTTTAATCTTTAATTACGTTTTTATTTTCATATTTTATATTTTAGTGTATGTTTCTAAAACCAGATTATAATTATTTTTTTTGCAAAAAAAATTTTAAATAAAAAATCCGCAAACACGTAAAATCTATAGTTTTTTTAAAATATCTACAAAACGAAACATGCTAGGTACATACAACCTTATACCAAAAGAAAGGTTGTAATATTTACTACAAAACGCAAAACTAATATACAGGGTGTCCCATTTAAAAAAAATGAGAAAATTTTGTATTTGCAAATAGTGATCACACTGTATATTTTATGGCTAAAAGTAAAAAATATTAAATTATTTAAAAATAACACTATATTTTAAAAGCTTTGACCTATCACCTAAATTTTTATTTCCTTGGAAACATAATCCACAACCCTATAAATATTACCTTTTTTCTCAATAAAAATGTAAATATTTTGAAAATTATTAACTTTAGGCCTATAAGACATTATACAAATTTTTCATATTTTTAAATAATATATTTAAAAATGATTTAATATACAGGGTGTTCCATTTAAAAAAATACAACTTTGGTTCATACCGCCGTTCTGACTCACCCTGTATAATTGAAAATAATTTTAAATTATAGACCTCTTTGATACACATTAGTTTTGTTATAAACATTTTTTTGTATATCTCATAGTTTAGCCGTAATCAAAGAAGACCAGAGGTTTGGCGCACCCTGTATATTGCTCCACAATATTGATATGATATGCAATTATTATATAAAGGTAAATTTAATTAATTTTCTTTTGCTTGCAGTACTGCATTTTAATAACTAATTTTATTTACTACATACAAAATTGTTTACGTTTTAATAACATAACGTAAATCTTATTTTTTCTTCTTAATATTTTTTTGGACTATGGCCTTGACAATTATCCAGTAACCAGGACCATATGATTGGCCAATATAATTAAAAGTGCGAATAAAAGTGCAGAGCGTAGAAACCAGGTGTCGCTTTTCCGAACTTGCACGGTCCCAATACGATCCACATAATTACATAACCAATCTTCTCGTTGCTTTGTAAATTGTAGCATTGATTAATAACTACTACACACTATGGGTAGTTTTTAATAAATGATTGTAGAAAATTGGTTCCACAGTAGAAGCGTTGGTAGAAGTCTTAGATTTTCGGATCTGGGACTTCTCATTGCATTTATTTTTTCTTGAATCACTTTACAGCTTAACATTATTCTTTTAAGGGCGTAGGCGCAAATATTTTACGGCTATCCCCACTTTTTCTTTCTTTACACGGCAAACTACGTGTAGTAAAATTCTCACTAGTATGGAGATGTAAACATTATTTGACAACACATGGTCACAGCATAGAAAACGCAACAGCAGTGACACACTAGTAGGCGGGAAAAGTTCGCGCACTATTACGGCGCAGATCGTCGGCCATTTTGTGCGTAGTACCAGACAATGTAGAAAATCGACAGTGTTGCCGATTTGTACATAATTATCAGATTTACTTAACTTTTATGACATTCTGATAATATTAAATATTTTTTAACATAATTTTATACGTATGCCTGTAAGAATTATGTCAATAATTGGGACATAACACAAAATATTGACGATGAATGGCGATTGTATTGTTAATCTTTTGCATAAATTCCAGAAATTATTCAAAAAGAATCTCTCACGAGTAATAAAGTTGGTGACATCGGCAACACTGATGAACTAGCACATCACATCACCACTGAGATGTACTACGCGAAAAACGGCGACCCTGTACTTTTCAACTTCAAAGGCGGCATCAGGGAGTGTCCTTGCTGGTTTCGTTTATTATGCTGTGACATGGTCATCATTAACTTAGAGATGGCTTTTGAATGTTTTTGGATAACCGTTACTTGAATAATCGCTTACATTATTAATTCAGTAGGCCATTCCAACATGCTGTCAATTTTAAATCAATCTGACAGCGGGGAGACAAACATACATTTTATTCTACATATCAGTTCTTAATGTGTTTTAGATTATTTTGTTTGCATTTATTTGTAATTTTGTTTTGTACAAGGATTAATTTAACATTTTTACTGGAAGAATCGATAATTATCGATATTAATATGCTTCATTTCTGTTGTGTTTTAAAGTGTGGAATGCGAAGTAATCGTGATAAAGTTTAGTTTTATCGGTTACCATCAGTGCTACAGTTTAAGCATAAAACCAACTGAACTAAATAAGTTATGATCTGAGAGCCATAAACAATGGTTAAATATAATAATAAAGCTATAAAATGTCCTATAACAATGCTAAATATCTAAGTGCTGTACCTACTAGCAACATCTGTATTGTCTACCAACAACTTTCGAAAATATTCACTCATCTTTGTTTATTCACCGCTTAAAACTAAATAAAGTCGTTCAAGTACTTCTACAACTAAAAACTACACAAAATCAACAACAAAATGTTCGCAAAATTCAACTAAAAAACTACTAAAGTGGTAAAAAAAATTTGAGAAACACAATGTCAAAAATATAAACAAATAAACTATGTTCGTTCGCGGACCCTGTCGCGGACTTTTAGTCATGGAATGCCCCACTTGTCGTCGACTAGTCCCTGACTGTCTCCGCGAATACACTTATTAATTGCCTCCCAGCGGTGACATAAAGGTCAAAGTCTTGAAATGTTCTCTTAACCAATATGATTATTTTTTCACTAGCTATGTATTCAGTGATTACAATAATTTATACACTATACAATAAAAACTAATACTTAATCGAGAAAAGAGTTAAAGTGATCTTTTAATAATATATTGTTACTATGGAACGCTTAGATACATTTTGAACATCTTTAACAACAAAATACTGACTTGGATCACAGAAAATATCGTGGTGTATTCTCTGCTTGGATCTTCCATAAACAATAAATAACTTTTTTCTACAAACGTGTTAAAATGCAATTCTTAGCACTCCATAGGAGCCTTAAAAATGCCACTTTAAAGCACTGGATGCTTTACAAATTTTATGGCACTGCAGTTAAAAGTGAAATGACAAATTTTGAAAGCAAACGTCAAAATATTTATATTTCATTTATTAACATTAATATTAATAGTACAATTTGCGCAATTGGAAAAATTAATTTCTTGCACTGCAGTTTTACCATTTTCCATGGTTAAGGGGGAATGAGTAGAAATAACTGAATTGAGGCCACAATATCTTCGGATATTGTTGGTGATGTTCGCTGCACCGGCAGCAGTTTTCGGGCAATCAAATTCTATGTATGTTTGTAGAAAAAATAATGTATGATATACGTGTTAAAAGTACATTTTTAATGCACTCATGTGAATTGTAGAATTCGCTTCGCTCATTCTGCAAACCTTCACATGGGTGCCTTAAAATTGTACTTTTAACACTTCTATCATAAATACCTATTTATTAATTTGACGTCTTATATCAATTATTTATCAAATACACTATCAATATTATTTAAGGCCATCGATACATAATTCGCAAATATTTTACGGGTATCTCTACTTTTTCTGTCTTTACACGGCAAATTACGTGTAGTAAAATTCACACTGGTACGGATATGTAAACATTACTAGAACGTCATTCTACTTTAAAATGTCATCATTAATTTAAAGAGATGGCTTTTGAATGTTCGTGGAAAACTGTTATTTTTATAATAGCAAATTATTAATTTAGTTAATAAATGTGATAATTTTTTCACTAACTATGTATTCAGTGATTGTAATAATTTATATGTACAACAAAAACTAATACTCAATCGAGAAAAGAGGAAAAGTGTTTAAGTGATTTTTTAATAATATATTGTTACTATGGAACGCTTACAATTTTGAACATCTTTAACAAGAAAATACTTGGATCACAGAATATATTATCCTGATGTATTCTCTGCTTGGATCTTCTACAAATAATACACAATAAATAACTTTTTACTAAGTTCATGTCTTAAATCAATTATTTATCAAATACACTATATATCAATATTATTTAATCAACAACTCAAAATATTCCCGATTAGGGGAGTGCAATTAGAACGAAAAGATACAATGTTTCGGAAAAAATCAAACAAGGTTATAATTTTCTAAAACTTTTTTTGTTAGTTTATAAATATGTTAAAGTAAAAAGTTCTACTCACAAATTTCGCCGCTAATTGTTTATTAATTGTTTAAACAATAACAATTGTTTTGTATAAATAATGTTAAGAATATGGGTGAATTCAACATTTTATTTTGATAAAAAATGTTTTATTTTAGTTTTGATTATGGTGAACCCGAATCTGACATAACAATTTGCAAATTCAAAATGGCGGATGTTGCTGAACCTGAATCAAATTTTGATAATTTAAATTATAAAATGGCAGATCCAAAATGGCGGATAACTTAAAAAATAGTTGTAAAATCATAATTTCTTTACAAAATGTATTTATTTCTACATATATTTATTTTTGAGAGCTCTGATAAACCTAACTTAAATGTTAACATTATAGACTATAAAATGGCGGATCCAAAATGCGGATTTTCTAAAACGAACATAAAAAAGAACATTTTTCTAAAACATTTATTGTCTTTATTTTTAACAGGTTGTTGAATCTGAATTAAAGATTAAAAATTTAAATTTCAAAATGGCGGATACAAAATGGCGGATATTTAAATGAAAAACAAATAGAATCCAATCAAATAAATATATAATTTCAGTCTTAAAAAAAAGATAAACAAACAATTTTCACAATAATATTAAAAATTAAAATGTATTAGAAAGAAAGAACAAATTATTCAAAATCTATCTCTTCAATATTCAAAAAATTGTTGCAACGGGATCATAAATAAAAAAGATATTCTTAGTCAAAAGCTCTGCATATTCTAAAACTTTAAATGCAATCATAAAATATCAATTTTTATCAATTTTGTACAAGATATGTCAATAAATAAAAATTTCAATTAGGAGTAAAATACCTATATTTTTTATAATACTGAAAATTGTTATTATGGAAACTTGTTCAGAATTAAAAACGATGTGTCAATATGCAATTACACTCTTCTAATCGAAATATTGTGAACTATAAAGGTACATATTTATTGCGCGAAATATAATTTTTTTACATACCTCGTATAATATTGATAAAATATAATATTTTATATTTGCATATTAAGTGTTAGACCATGCACAGCTATTTATGACGAATAACTTTCTTCATAAAATTAATAATAAAACAGTTATAATAAATAATACGTTATATAATATTTAATTTATTAATATTATTATAATATTAAAAAAAAACAAATTTTCGATTAGAAGGATATAATTACATATTGGAACATAGTTTTTAATTCCAAACAACTTTTCTTTATAAACATTTTCGATATTGTGAAATATAAAGGTACTTTACTCTTAAGTGAAATTCATATTTTTTGACAAACCTCGTACAAAATTAACAAAATTTGATATTTGATGGTTGCATCTTATGTTATATACGATGCAAAGTATTTTATAAAGAATAACTTTTTTTCGTAAAACTGATATTAAAAAAGTTATCAATAGGTTCCAAGTTACGCAGACATACTGTATAAGAGCAAAAAAAATTTTTTTGTTGAACATTTATTATTGTTGAAGCTTATTATTAAATGTATTTTAGGTAAGTTTTACAGAAAAAAGTTTGGATCACTCTGTATATACATTTTTTCAGCTGGTAATTTTCGGTTTTTGTATTACATTTTTGTTATCTTTCTTAGTTTTCTCAAAAAGAAATTGTTTATTTCATTTTTAAACTAAAATAATTCCATGTTTTTTAAAGATTACATCCTAAGCTTTAAAAAAGTATCAAAAAAATTGTATTAAATTTATTCAAACTTGAGTAATACCGTCTTAAAGTGGTAAGAATTCTGTAAAACTACGAAGTTTTTAAAAATTACATTTTTTGAGACATCGTATTATTTGAATTAAATTTTTGAGATTTTTTTTGAATGAAACATCGTTTAGTAAGATGATTGAGAGGTAAGTTGTGCAAATTTGAGAGTTTTATAAGTAAAATTCTATTAGTTACACATTTTTAAATCATTTTTAAACAAAATTCATGTAAGGCTCAATTTCCGCCCACACCGTACTTATGTCCATACATTTTATTTCTTTCTATTAAAACCATAAGATAGCTTATTTCATCTTCTTTCATGTCCAATTTGTAAAATTTCTTTTGATCCATTAGTTAAAGAATTACATTAAAAAAACTCAACCGTGCACTTCTTCCAACGCTAGTTTACAGTGCGCCAATGTGTGTGAGAAGGGTGACTTTAGCGTTATAAATAAAAAATTACAGAAGCTAGAGATTTAATTTTAGAAAAATCTTTATATGAGGTTTTTTTGTAAAATTTTCTGAGTTTTTCAATGGTCAAGTCAGTTTTTTTCTAAAAATTATATTTTCGGAGTTATTTAAAAAAACGTCTAACTTCGCTGTTCATTTGTTTAATAAAAAATGAAGCACCCACTTCTCGAGTAGAACTTTTTGATATGTTGTTTATTAAACATTTCTTAATGAAATTACAAAAAGTTTTATCTTGTTTGATTTTTTCCGAAGTGAAAATCTAAATGCACTCCCCTAGATGCCATGTCAAATATTTAAAATTGTCACTGATTGTCACTGTTTGACTGACAGCATGCTGACAATATTCTATTCGACTGAGTGCGTTGTATGACAAAGATAGATTTGGAAATATTGAACACACTCATCGCGAGTCAAATTCCTTGTAGCGCATTCCATTTCCACCAAATAACAAAAAAAACTACGGACTTAATTAAAACTTTAAATAATAAATCTACTAATTTTCACAACAAACCAGACACTCTTTGGCTGTTAACCATGTGTTGGGTATCCGACGTCGGATTAAAAAATAGGATTAAAAAAGTTCGGAACACCCTGTGGAATATTCTAGCATATAAAAAATATTTAAATTAA
Organism: Diabrotica virgifera virgifera; assembly: GCF_917563875.1. NCBI lineage: Eukaryota > Metazoa > Arthropoda > Insecta > Coleoptera > Chrysomelidae > Diabrotica > Diabrotica virgifera. The sequence continues at coordinate 165,545,958 of NC_065447.1, forward strand.
AACTCAATTGTAGCCTTATGCTTTATTAACATTTTCTTTTTTGATTAATTTGCTTATGTTGGATAATAAAAAAGTTAGGTACGTTAGCAACTAGTGATGTTTTTCATCAATAAATCCTCATTTTCTGCTTAATTTAATAAACAAACCTAAAGTAGGCTATGAGAAATTAACAATTTAATGGATGTCAAATGGTTAACAGCCAAAGAGTGTCTGGTTTGTTGTGAAAATTAGTAGATTTATTATTTAAAATTTCAATTAAGTCCGTAGTTTTTTTTGTAATTTGGTGGAAATGGAATGCGCTACAAGGAATTTGACTCGCGATGAGTGTGTTCAAGCAGTGATCTTACATAGCGAAGGACTTAGCTACCTTGCTATCGGCTCCTTATATTGGTAACAATTTTTTGCTAATGCACGATAATGTAAGACCTCACGTTCACGAACTGTAACCGAATATTTACAACAGGTAAATTTTCGGGCTTCGCATTGGCCATCGCATAGTCCAGATCTTAACCGGATTGAACATTTGTGGGACATAATTGGCAGAAGACTATGACAGCGTTTGCCACCTCCTAGAACCTTACCAAGAGGTAGAAACAGTAGCTCTCGAGATTTGGAATGATATTGATCAAGACAAATAGCATACCTACCTCATTTGTAACATGAAAGTACATATTTCTTTTATTATCGAACATAAGCGAATGATTCAAAAAACAAGATGTTAAGAAATCCTAAGGCTACAATTGAGTTTTAATTCAAATATTTCTGTATGCTAAAATATTACACAGGGTGTTCCGAACTTTAAGAAAAAAACACCCTATGATTGTTACACTCGGTATAAAATAACCTTTACCTGTCTATCAACAATAATATTACATCGATTTTCTTAAACAATAAGGCTATAACATACTAAAAAAATCACTCAAATCGGACAACAGGTTTAGGAAATTCGAGACTTTTAACGTGTCCAATTCTGCAAGTGAGTCGATTATTTTGCTCTCAAGTGTTCAAGAACAATTTACGTTTATACATTTTGTTCATATTGTAGGTACATTCTTGAAGTTTCTATTCGGAAAAGTCAGGTCTTCCTCTACTTCTCTTATTTGTGCTTGTTACATATTCAACAATTCGCACCGTTTAACGGTTTTCTTCCATTTTTCGTATGTGTACTGCCCAGTTTCATTTTAACATGGCAATCAAAGTAACATCTGTTACTTTGATCGTCTTCTTATTTCTTCATTGGAGTTGCGATCGCTAAGCTTAATGTTGAGCATTCTCCATTCCATAGCTCTGTTACAAAACTGACTTTTCTATGATCTTTTAGGCACTAATGTTTAGTTTTAGTTTTAGTTGACTTTATTTATTTTTAATAACTTACTTCTACACAAATGAAAAACACTGAGTTTATATCCTTAATTTTACAAACTACGATATTTAATTTATTTATTACACCAAATCTACTAATTTATCTAATTACAAATTCAAAAATACCGCGCCCGTTACATATCAAAGTACACCGACGGTTTCAAATTCACAATTCCCCTCTAATTCCAAAAATGTCTATTTATATAGTTATGTATGTACAATTAGTCTACTGATTTCCAGAAACATCGAAAGGTAAATATTATTTACAGAGTAATAAAAAAAAGTTTTTCGATGGCTTTCTAGATAAGCCGATTGTAAACAAGTTTCTCTCGCCCACAGAAAGGGTATCAGACAGTTCGCCGCCAGAAGCTTTCGGAATTGACAGGGACTTCCTGGGACAGTGACAGCTCTCTGATTCACTTGAACTTTGTGCACTATGTTGTTGTTAAAAGTCCATGTTTCAGTTCCATATGTAAGAACTGGCAATACGTACTGATCCAAAGTGTTTGCCTTTAATATATGGGGAGACAGCGTAAAAAGAGCAGTACGATCCCTGGAAGAACTTCAACATTCATAATCATTACTCACTACGCTCTGTTATTATCTACAGGATAGAAAGAGCAAATAACAAAAAAGTTATTTTTTTTTTCATTAATTTTAGTCTTCAGATATATATAGTCACGAGATTTACTGCACTGTAAAGTTTAATATATTGTCACTTATGACCTTTTAAGCTTCAAGCGACGATATGTTCGTGTATTAATAATAAAAACTGTATGATTGAGTTAGAGTAACGGATTGGTTGACTCGTTAATATTATTTTCAACAAATGTTTTTAGACGCTGGTAACTGCATTTAGTTCGGTGATGTCAAACAGCTCAGAATATTTTGAATATCACGATCAGTACATTCCAGATAGGTGGTTAAGAAATTCGAATAAAAAATTCCACAAGTTCGTATCGTTGCCTTTTGGTTATGGTCCAAGGATGTGCCCAGGAAAACGAGTAGCTGAAATGGAGATGGTAACTTTGTTGAAAGAGGTATATACTAGAGTTGGGTAACTATATTTACAATTATCACTTTATGGCTGGTGTCTGATGTGCTTTTTTTAAATATCATCATCATCATCAACCCGTACTCGTCCACTGCTGGACATAGGTCTCCCTCAGCTCTTTCCATCTTTCTCTGTTTTGTGCGGCTTGCATCCAGTTTCCGACAATACGCTTCAGATCGTCAGCCCATCTGGTTAGTGGTCGTCCTCTGCTCCGTAGTGCTTCTTCTCCTGGCCTCTACTCGACAATACGTTTTGTCCATCGGTTGTCTGACAATCTGGCGACGTGTCCTTCCCAATTCCACTTGAGCGACACGATTCTTTCGACGGCGTCCGTTGTTTTTGTTCTACGACGTATTTCTTCGTTTGGGATTCGGTCCCTCAGGGAGACACCCAACATCTGGTGCTCCATAGCACTCTGAGTTATGCAAATCTTGTTCATAACCTTTTTTGTGAGTGTTAATGTTTCCGCTCCATAAGTGAGTACAGGAAATACACACTGGTCAAAGATTTCCCTTTTCAGGCATACGGGTAAGTCCGATTTAAATACATAGCTCAGTTTACCAAACGCTGTCCAGGCTAATCCTATGCGACATGGGACGTGGGAGCTCGCACGTCTGGTTATCTCTTCCCAACCGAATTTCATGTCTCAAGTACTTATAAGATGCAGTCTGTTCAATATCCATTCCATCAACAACAATATTACGATTTAGCACCAGATTAGTCATTATTTGCGTCTTGTTGATATTAATCTTTAGTCCGACCTCTAAGGAAGCGTGATATAACTTGTTCAACATTATTATTGCATCATCTATACGATCGGCTATAGGGACGATGTCATCTGCGAATCTCAAATGACTGAGCTTCTCTCCATTTATATTGATACCATATTCGTTCAGATCTGCCTTCTTAAAAGTTTGTTCTAAAAGGGTTGTGAACAGCTTTGGTGAGATGGTGTCTCCTTGCTATACTCCTCGCTGCACACAGAATTTATTAGTCTGTTGATCAGAGATTTTTACGCTAGCCGTTGCATTGTGGTAGATATATTTTATCATGTTAGTGTAACGATGGTCTATTCGGCATTCTGTCAATGCTTTTAGTCTGTTGATCAGAGAGTTTTACGCTAGCCATTGCATTGTGGTAGATATATTTTATCATGTTAGTGTAACGATGGTCTATTCGGCATTCTGTCAATGCTTTTAACATTTTCTTCTGGTTTATGGTATCGAACGCTTTCTCGTAGTCCCCGAATATCAGTGCCAATGGTTTGTTGTATTCCGCCGACTTCTCTATCTAGTTTTTTATTACCAGTAAATGGTTGTTAGTGCTATATCCGGATCTAAACCCAGCTTGTTCTCTAGGCTGATAGAAGTCTAACTTAGCCTCCAGTCTTTTTTTGATAATTTTTGTGAAAAGTTTATATATGTGTGATAGCAGACTGATAGGACGGTAGTTTTTTAGATCTGTTATGTCACCTTTCTTGTGCAATAAAACAATGACTGCATTGTTCCATTGAGAAGGGGTTTTTCCTTGGTAAATGCATTCGGTGAAAAGTTTGGCCAAAACCTTGATAATTTTATTTCCACCTTGTTTGATTGCCTCGATCACTACTCCGTCATCGCCAGGGGATTTATTATTTTTCATTTCTGAAAGTGTCTTTTTAACTTCGTATGGTGTTACTTCTGGCATTAATTCTGATCCCTGGTTTGAGATTTTGGGCAGGGGCTGATCTTGCCTTGCGTTGGTGCTCTGATACATTTCGCGATAAAACGATTCGACAACCGGATTTCGGCTCTATCCGTAGCAATGTTGTTGTCTTTGTTTCTTATTCTGTACATATTTTTGTTGCCATTGTTATTCGTATTTCGCCTCAAAACTTTTGTTTTCTTGAATTAATCGAGTTATTTCTCTTGTATTGTTTTCTCCTACGTCTTTTCGGATTAATCGGTGGATATCTTTATTTAATTTCTTCAGTGTTGTGTAGTTGGAGTCGTATTTTCCGTCAGTTGTCTTCTTTTACTTATTAATTCTTTGGTATTTTGGCTTAATTTTCTTAATGGGTCACGACCGTCGGGCAGCACTCCCTTTCGGGTTCTTTTAGTGCCTTCGTTATGAGATTATTTGCTAGTTCGATGTCTTCTATTTCGTTTTCTCAGTCTTGTATACGTCTGGTTAGCATATCTTCATAGAGGTAGTTATTATCTGGGTTTTTTTGAAATATGGAACAGCTATAAATTACTTCCCATTTCATCATGATCGTCATCTTTGGTTCGACAATATTGTGGATCCTGGCCTGCCCTTAAGATTTGTCACCATTCTGTTCAGTTTCTGGTGATCTGCTGCTATCTTCTTCATCATCATTCTCTTTGCCTTATCCCTATGCGGGGTCGGCTTCCCTAATTGCATTTCTCCACACAATTCTATCTTGGGTCATATCAATGTTAATCCCCTTTACCAACATGTCCTGCCTTATCGTCTTCCCCTAGGTCTTCTTTGGTCTTCCTCTCTTACTCCTTCCAGGAATCTGCACTTCAGCTATTCTTCGTATTGGGTGATTAACGCATTCAGGCGCATCTGTTTTGAGATGGACGTTGAGAGGTGACTCAATAATATTTGAGTTATCCTCCCACTCAAAATGGTCCGGAACATTGTTTAAATAATCAAAATGTCAAAATATGAAGGAAAAATTCGATTTGTTTATTGGTTTTTTGATTATAACTTTAAAACTGTTCATTTCTGAGAAAAGTTGTACTGACATAAAAGTTGCGTGATTAAATTTCCTACAATATAGAATTGGTTAAAAATTTAAAAAATAGTCACCCTTGTTGCAAAATAGGAATAATTGCGAAAGAAACCATACAAAAACAAGTATTCGCATTTTACGTTGCTACACTTAGGACCTTCATATTTTACCCAGAAAAACTTTATGATACAGTAAAACAACAATGTAAATTTCATTAAGATCGGTTTAATAGATTTTGCAATCTGAAAGGTTGCAGAACTGAAAATAAAGCAGATAGCAAGTTGATTTTTTTGCTTATAGAAGTGTACTGTACCTTACATTTGCAATTTGCAAAATTAAAATCGATTAATTACCACGGCGTCAGGAAATTTTTTAAATAAACATTAATTTTTGGTGCTACGCGCAGGACAGCGGTGTTCGATTCACACAAGTTGATTTCTACCAAAATTTCTTCCAATCTTTATCTAATATATTATTTTCTTACTCTATATTTTGTTGTATTTTAATATTTTAATTCCACAAAAATCAAACAAATTTTATTATTGTTTGTGAAATATTGCTTAAACAATTGCATATGTTTAAAAATAATAAACTTTTATTCTCTAAGTTAAAATATATGAACAAATAAAGTTTTTGCTAAAAAAGTGTTATTTCAAAGGATAGAGTATGTGTTTTTATTTTGCAATAAACAAATTTATTTATTTATATCGAAATGTAATAAAAATTAAAATGTACAATCATTATCAATGGTCATTGGAATGCCCAATCGGAGCAAACTATCCGCTGTCCTGCGCGTAGCACCAATAATTAATGTTTATTTAAAAAAATTTCTGATGCCGTGGTAGTTAACCGATTTTAGTTGTGCAAATTGCAAATGAAAGGTACAGTACACTTCTATACGCAAAAAAAATTTCAACTTGCTATCTGCTTTATTTTTAGTCCTGTAACATTTTGAAAAAATGAATTTTTTTTGCGAAATCTGGATTGCAAAATTTATTTTGCAAAATCTATTGAACCGATCTTAATGAAATTTACAGTATTGTTTTACTGTATCATAAAGCTTTTCTGGGTAAAATATGAAGGTCCTAAGTGTAGCATAAATGGCTGAAAAACGTAAAATGCGAATACTTGTGTTTGTATGGTTTTTCCGCAATTATTGCTATTTTGCAACAAGGGTGACTATTTTTTAAATTTTTAACCAATTCTATATTGTAGGAAATTTAATTACGCAACTTTTATGTCAGTACAACTTTTCTCGGAAATGAATACTAACGAAGAAAAAAATCGAATTTTTCCTTCATTTTTTGACATTTTGATTATTTAAACAATGTTCCGGACCTTTTTGACGGGGAGGATAACTCAAATATTATTATTTGAGTTATTTTCAAGCAATATCTGCAAAAAAAATTGAGTCAACTTTCAACGTCCAAATGTACTATTTTTATAGATTTATTTATTTTATAGGTTTATTAAGGCAATTCTAATTTCAATATTACAATTAACTTTGTTCTGAAGCTATTTTCTTGTTACATCTTAATAGATTTTAATATTTCTATCGGGAATAACCTATAATTTTACTTTAAAATAAGTTTGACGAAGTAGTTTTCAATCCTAATAGTAAATTATTAATATTGAAAATATTAAAAATATTACTAAAAGATTTTTAAATTGAAAACTTATTGGTACACTTTCCTGGTGATAAAATGGTATACATTTTTATTTTAAAATAAGTTTATTTTGACATTTCGGAAATCACAAATTAAACAAATTTTGATGTTATTACTGGTAATAAAATTAATGTAATTTAATTTTATACGAGTCATTCATATATTCTAAATTTCAAAGTCAATGATTTTAAAATGATATTGATTTTTTGAGTTGCATTCCTGGGACTACTTTATTGCAAGATAGTCTAAGACGGTCTAAATTGAAATAAGCCCCGATTACTCATCAGAATTTTGAAATTGAATGTTAAACTTCAATTTAGGCACTTGGCAACCTCAAAAATAATAATTTTCATATGAGTTTTCAAGCCTCGAAAATGCGTATTTTCGATTTTATATCGCTTATAACTCAAAAACTATCAACACTTTTACGAAAAATGTCGAGAAAAATGTGTTACGAGATATTTTTTGTTTAAAACGACTCAAAAAACTATTTTTAGGAGCAAAAATGGTGATCTTTTGAATTTGTTTAAAAAAATTGTTTAAGTAAACAATTTCTGCCCAAAAATGTCGCCCGCATTTTTGAACAGGAATTCGCAAAGAAACTAAATCAGAAATTTTTTCATATAGGAGCGGTCTCACAAGATAGACTATACTTCTCCGGGAAGTGAAAATCTAAAGGTCAAAAGTAAACTTTATTTATTTTAAAGTAAAATTGTGGCATACTCCAAGTAAAAATAGTAAAGTGTATTACTTCAGTAAGTAACGTATCTTGCTGTATTGTAAATATTATCAATAAATGCTTATTGAATTACATTTTTTAGATTTTAAAAAACTTCCGTTTAGAAGTGAACGACAAGAGGAAAATGGGTATGGTGTACAGGATGAACAGGATCCCGGATAGGTCTATCAATATTAAATTTTTAGATACAAATCACTAAATATTTATTAGGTCATTGTACAACAATACATAATGTCTTAATATACATTTTTATATACAATTTATTTAATAATTTCCTACCTTATGTCTTAGATTTTGTACAATAAAATTTGATTTTTAAAGCTTAAATGACGAATTTTCATATGTCTGATGATGTATAATGATAAATTTTTTCCTATTGTCTTTGACGTACAAAATGAAACCTAAATATAGATAGTAACAGAGCTGGAGATCAATTTGGATATACATAACTTTGAAGAAAAAATGGTAACTGTTTTTCTGTATATCTAGAATCAGCTTATTGACAAGTTGCTGAAGAAGAAATTTGGAATACACCACTACGATGTACCGGTGTTCTTTAGATAAAACAAGTCAAGAACAAGCGGTTGCTTACTGTAAATAAGCAATTCCTAGGAAAGACTCAAGAATTAGTAAGCCAGAGCGGATCCTCAGATAAACCCTCGACTGGAGCAAACCAGGCAAAGAGTATCGACAATGGACTACGTAAAAATAATAGCCGATCCAAATTTTCTATTGATGAAAAATCTATGACAAAAAATCAAAATAAAACATCTGTTCAGGTGTGTTGATGAACACGATTTAACTGATAACCACTAAGACCGATTAAGAGTAAAAATAATGAAACAGGTCAAAACTTCTTCTTATTGTACAGTCTTCTAACGAAGGCTGGCAATTACTTCTTTAAACGCTTCCCTATCTTTTGCAACATGAAATATCTGTTCAACACTGAGGTTAGTCCATTCTCTGATATTCCTCAACCAAGATTTCTTCTTTTTTCCCAAACCTTTTCTTCGCTCTACTCTTCCTTGCATGATGACGTATAGCAGAGAGTATTTATCGTTTCGAAGTATGTGGCCCAGGGCCTAGATTCCGTGCACTGTAGATATCTACATGTCGCTTTCTATCGATATCTGAATATCAAAATATTTGAATTTTTAGCTTTAATTGAATTATTTTCTAGTTTTGCTAGGTTATACTCTAATTGATAAACTAGAGCAAAACTAGAAAATAATTCAAGTAAAGCTAAAAATTCATTATTTTGATATTCAAATATCGATAGAAAGCGACATGTAGATATCTACAGTGCACAGAATCTAGGCCCAGATACGATGTTTTTCTTATTTTAATTGTGTTCATAAGCTTTCTGCCATGTCCAATCCGTGTTAACACTGCTTCGTTTGAGACTTGTAGTCAAAACTACGAATCAAGACATAAAAACTTATAAAGAAAACATCGTAGAATTTCAGAAAATGAGGTATACAATTAGCCCAGTCGGGATACCATTTGACCTTACATTAGGAGCTGCCCCAAACTTTATTTTTCTAATCTTTAGGGGGGGGTCAATAGTAGTATAAATTTAAAATCTCGACTGAATTTGACCGTTGCGTTAGCCGCCATCTTGATTTTAAACGAGAACCGATTTTGCTCAATATCTGTGCCATTTTCAACTTTTCGACAAAAAATATACAAACTGAAATTGTTGAAAATGCGATTTTCTATAATTTCGTTTATTATAATTTTTTTCGTGCGGTCCATATTTTCCGAGTTATGGGGAAAACAGTGACAGTTAAAGCATAATTATTTATTTATTGAATTATCTCGTTTATTATTACTTTTACAACAAATTTTAACCTATACAAAAATGAAGAGAATTAAATTTTGTACAATTTTGATCTATTTCATTATTTTGATAAAATCAATTACGTATGCGGTAAAGGCGCGAGCGTAACACCCGATTGATTTTAAAGCAATTGGTTTTGTTCAATATCTTCCCCATTTTCAACTTTTTGACAAAAAGTGTAAGGACTGAAATTGTTGCAATTACGATTTACTACAATTTTTCGAGAGAACCAGTGGCGGATCTAAGGGGGGATGGGAAAATTCCCCCCAACGGGGTCCAAAATTAAAAAAAAATTGTTGAAATATTAAAATATGTTAGCTGACATGAAACTTAATTATCGACAGACAAATTCAACCAATAAAACCCGCTAGTTAATAAAATTAAGTGAACTTAATGCATATAAGTTATTATTTATGTCTTTTATGTACTTAGTTTGGTTGGTGTTTCATTGGAAGTTTCAAAAATTGTATAAAATATAATTCTCTTTATTTTTGTTTATGTGCAATTATGTCGTAAAGTTAATAATAAATGAGACAATTCAATAATTATGCTTCCCCTCCGCTTCCACTATTTTCCTCCTTAACTCGAAAAATATTGATCGCATAAAAAAATTGTGGAAAAGAAATTGTAGGAAATTGCGTTTCCAACAATTTTAGTTTCTACCGTTTTTGTCGAAAAGTTGAAAATGGCGGAGATATTAAGCAACAACGGTTCTCCTTTAAAATCAATATGGCGGCTAATGGAACCGCGGAATTCAGTTGAGATTTTAAATTTATACTACTATTGATCTCCCCTAAAGGATAGAATTATAAAATTTGGGGCAGCTCGGAAAAAAAGATTCAATTCAGTAATTATGCTCCCCCTACCACTTTTTACTATTTTCCCACTTAACTCGGAAAATATCAACAGCATGAAAAAAATTGTCAAAAAGAAATTGTAGGAAACCATATTTGGAACAATTTGAGGGGTTATCCTAGTGTAAAAGTATGAAATTCAAATACTTTTTTTTAGGAATTTCTAAAATAAAAATTACTCTACCGATTGTTTTGGAAATTTGCATGGTCATTTACTATAAAAAGAAGTACACGTAAAACAATTTTCATAAAAAAATATTGAAAATTAAACTATTTATGAGCCATCTACTGACACCGTGAAAATAAAAACATAGCTCCACTGCTGCAGTAACTGGGACCAATGGAGATCCTGAAACATAAAATTTCAAAGTTATTATTGAAATATAAGTTATTTTCTATACCGTCAACTAGGGGTTTTTTGATCGGATAAAAAAATGTTAATTCAACACTTCGTCATTTTTCCAAATTTTAATATTTTTTTAAAAATCCTAGTTGATGGTATAGGAAATAACTTATATATTTCAACAATCACTTTGAAATTTTATGTTTCATGTGGGGCCATGTTTTTATTTTCACTGTGCCAGTAGATGGCGCATAAATCGTTTAATTTTCAATATTTTTTATGAAAATTGTGTTACATGTGCTTCTTTTTATAATAAATGCTCATGCAAATTTTCAAAAGAATTGTTACAGTACTTTTTATTTTAGAAATTCCCAAGAAAGTATATGAATTTCGTACTGTTACACTACGATAGCTCCTTAAGTTGAAAATGGCGTAGATATTGAACAAAAACAATTGCTACAAAATCAATCAGGTCTTACGCTCGCGCCATTATCGCATACATACTACCTTAAATATTAACTTTAACAAAAAAATGAAAATAACTAAAATTGTGTAGAATTCAATTCTCTCTATTTTGGTATAGGAACATTTTTGTCCTAAAAATAACAATAAACGAGATCATTCAATAATTATGCTCAATTTATATACATGTGTCACTATTTTCCGCTATAACTCGGAAAATATCGATGGCACGAAAAAATTGTAAAAATAGAAATGATAGAAAATTACATTTTCAACAATTTTGGTTGTTATACTTTTTGTCGAAAACCTGAAAATGGCGGAGATATTGAGCAAAAACGGTTCTCGTTTAAAATCAAGATGGCGGCTAACGCAATGGTGGAATTCAGTCGAGATTTTAAATTTACACTACTATTGACCCCACCTAAAGATTAAAAAAATAAAATTTGGGCAGCTCCTAATGCAAGGTTAGGCCTGTTATTCGTCTAACCCGACTGGACTAAATGTCCTAGGTAATTGGTTACCCATGTGGAGTTCTAGAACATGAAATTTGATAGATTTGCTGATGGAGGAACAGAATACGACTTTCTTTAAATTACAAATGTTACTAAATACATGATAGACGAAACGATAGTTTCCAATTGACTATTAATAATTGACCGGTAAAACTGTAGCGGCCGTATTGGAAAAATGGCGTTGCTTGCGACGCCCTAGAAATTGCAATGATGCAGGGCATATTAATTATTTCAATAAATAGAAAGAAAAATAAATAGATGAAGATTTGAAGAAGTAGATACTTCCACATATTTGGGGGAAATAGCAGAAAAGAAACCTTGATTATGTTATTAAACAAATTAATGATTTACTTAAATGGCCCATGTAATAAAAATAAATAGTTGCATACAATAATAGAATGCCTAATTGCCCACCAGCTGCTGTACAAAAACTATTTAAAGTAGCTCTAATAATACAAACAAAAAATGTCTTTTTACAAAAGGGTGTTACACATACATCTAAGTGCTAAAACGTAACATTGCCGGAATGTGTCTAGAATAAAACCTAAATTAACATTATTTAATAAACTCGACGGAACAAACTCAAATAATAAAGAAACTATTCAAATAAAAACAATTACCTACATCGATTTTTTGTCAGTTTCATCAATTACTATTTAAATCTTAAACATAATCTTGCCCATAAATAAATATCTCTTTTTGCTATGTAAAAATATTCAACTTTAAAAACAACAAATAAATTATACAGTACTAAAAGGTAAAAATATTCAAAATTTATACTAGAAAGAGTCTAGTTTTGGGAACCAAAGAGCTGTCAGATCGGTACTTAAGGAATGTCTACTGTCCCAATTACGGTGGGCAATACAATCGTTTTGATAATCATATAATATGATCATGTAAAAGAGCAAACGATAAAAAAGCAGACATTAAAAAAAACTTCCTCCTTTTAAAATACATGTTCCAGCAGAAGAGATGTGAGTAGCAACTGGTAAATACTGAAAGATCTACTTATATAAATTTTTGAAACAACATTAATATAAAAAAAGATGAAAAACCATATAGAAAAAGAAGATAAGATAAGCAAAGCAGAAATTGTATGTAGAAAGATATCAAGAGATTGAGGGATATTTAACAGACGATCGGAAGAATCCGGTAATTAGCACGGAGGAAATAAAATATTGAAAAATGTGTGACAACATTTGAAGAGAACAAAAGTATCATCATCATACAGAACACAAGATGACAACTAACGCATAATAAACATCTATTACCAATAAGAAAGAATTATGACTTCAGATTAACACCGGAAGAACAAAAATAATGACCGTAGACAGGGCAAATAATAATCTACCGCACATATAGTCCAGGAACCGAAGCTTTTCACTTCGCAATTTTTACAGAATGGATCGATTTGCTTGAAAATTTGAGAATAAGTAGTGGATAGTCGCAAGGATCAAAATCTATATTATGATGCCGAAAGGCGCTTTTACCATGGGGGTGGTTGCCACCCCATCTCGGGGGTGGAAATTTTTTCTTATATTTTGACCGCAAAAGTTGATAAAAACATTCATTCTAAGCAAAAAATGTTCTATACATTTTTTTGATAAAATTAATAGTTTTCGATTTATTCGCTATCGAAAGTGTTTTTCTCTCCATTTTTTTAAAAACTAATTCTAAGCCGGTCAAACTTCTAGAATTTATTATTAACAATATACAAATAAAGAAGACCAAATAAGGTCAATTATTAATTTTAATTACGTTGGTGATTAGGAGGTTGTTTCCGATCACTTTTTTTTGTATTTCTGGAGATAGATATTTTTAAATACTTTAAATTAGTTTCAACAAGTTACTCTCGAAAAATCCATAGTTTTATCCGTCTTTTGACTTTGAAACTACAATATTTAGCATTTGACGAAGAAGAGCTAACTATAATAAAGTATAACTCGATTACTATTGGTCGTAAAGAAAATTAAAAAAAAAAAAAACGTTTTATTTATTTTTTCAAAAGGTACATTTTTGTTAAGTTGTTTTGATAAAACGAAAACTTTTTGAGTAATTAGCAGAAAACTGATTAAAACATTGATTTTTTTGATATAAAACTAACACTTTCAATAGCGAATAAATCTAAAACTATTAATTTTATCAAAAAAAATGTATACACATTTTTTGCTTACAATGAATGTTTTTACCAACTTTTGTGGTCAAAATATAATAAAACATTTCCATCACCGAGATGGGGTGGCAACCACCCCCATGATAAAAGCGCCTTTCGGCATCATATAGATTTTGATCCTTGGACTATCCACTACTTATTCTCACATTTTCAAGCAAATCGATCCATTCTGAAAAAATTGCGAGGTTTTGTCCTATTTTAAGCTTCATTACTTGGACCAATACACCAAGTGGCGAATTTCGAAGTAGTAGACAGATTTATTTACTCTCTGATAAATAACAATGGCAGCTCAGAAATCAAGAGTAGACTAGTAATGGTCCGAAATGCAACAGCTAAATTAATTAAAATAAGGAAAGACAGAACAATACAAAAATGGAGCTATATGGGAAAACATGGACTACGCAGCTGAAACATTCACTCTCAAAAAAATTTATGGGAATTAATATCAAAGCCTTCGAAATGTGGGTCTACAGAAGAATTACTACTAGAAGACCTTTACTTACCAGACAGGGTTATTATATAAGTTAACCGAGCTACCTAAATTACTTGGGTCACGTAGTTAGAAGAGCAGGGACTATGGAACTATTGGTAGTAGAAGGCCAAAGACCAAAATGGGAAAATCCCCACATGAAGCCGTCAAAGATGTGCAAATAAAAACAGGCATGCAACAAGGTAGTATATTGTCCCCATTACTATTCATTACATATTCAGAGAAAATAATGAAAATAGCCTTGAGAGATGTCAAAGTAATATTTTCAATCGACGAAATTATTAATAACGTATATGAAGATGGCATCGCCAATGATTGCCTTTAAGGTCTGTAGGCGGTTATCACGAACGTTGTAGATTCCGCCTCGACTTTAATATCCAACACAAAAAATACACGATTATAAGTAAAATTAAGATATGTTGAAAACAACCGATAGCATAGACGACGAACTATTGTCGCTCGAGTAGCAATGACCAATGGTAATCAATCGATGAAAAACTCGAGGCTTTTGAGATGCGTTATAAATATACAGGGCGTCCAGAAACTCTACCGTCAAACGAATGAGATTCCTCAGTTAATTTTAAGACAATTTAACCCAATTCACTTAGTCCAAAAACGCTTCCTAAGGAAGCTAGAGCTATTTGAAGATGGCGTCTGGTAATTAGTTTTTCTTAAATACCCCAGGAACGCTTCTATTTAGAAAAACAAAAATTGGTATGCGTATTTATCTTCCAGAGATAAATCAATTCCATCCATTGCAAATTTCTAGTACCCGCCATAGGCGTCCGTTTTGGGTACGGCAACGGTTACTTTATCGCATAACTTTTTTGTCTTTAACTTTTAAGCATTTTTTACTCTGGATTATTAAATTGTGAGGTATTCTTGTACTAAAACGTACTCTTGTTTTAAGTCGATAGACAGTTTTCTAGAAAAATCGATTTGAAAATTTTTCGTTTTTTAAATTTCAACAAAAAAAAACTATTTAGAAAAACGAAAACTTGTACGTTTAATTATATTCCGGAGATGAATCGATTTCATTAATTGCGAATTTCTAGTATCGGTCATATGCGTCGATTTTGGATAGGTCAACGTGATTTTGTAGCATAACTTTTTTGTCTTTAATTTTTAAGCATTTTGGACACTAGATTATTAAATTATGCGGTATTCTAGTAGTAAAAGTTACTCTTGTTTTAAGTTGGTAAAATACACCGTTTTTTTGAAAACATTTTTCAATTTTTTTTCAAATTCAAGAGACGAAAAATTTTCAAATCAATTTTTCTAGAAAACGGTGCGTCTTACCGACTTAAATCAAGAGTACATTTTAGTACTAGCATACCTCACAATTTAATAATCCAAAGTGAAAAATGCTTAAAATTTAAAGACAAAAAAGTTTTGCGATAAAATAACCGTTACCCTACCCAAAACGGACGCCTATGGCCGGTACTATAAATTCGCAGTGGATGGAATCAATTTATCTCTGGAAGATAAATATGCGTACCAATTTTTGTTTTTCTAACTAGAAGCGTTCTGGAGGTATGTATTTAAGAAAAACTAATTACAATACGCTATTTTCAAAGAGCTCTAGCTCCATTAGGAAGCATTTTCGGACTAGGTGAATTTGGTTAAATTGTCTTAAAATTACCTGAGGAATCTCCTGTCTTCGTTTGTCGGTAGAGTTTCTTGACACCCTGTATATTAAATGTTTCTTGTTTAGACAGAGTTATTAATGGAGATGTTCTGCAAATAATGAGGAAAACTAATACAATTAGCAAAATCATAAAATGACGACTTCTAGATTATCTAAGCCAGATAATACGCACTGTACAAGTATATAACGTGTTTCACACTATATCATACAGAATGCCTGAGAAAGAGATCAGGAAGAATATGGACATGGAGCAGTCAATAAAGTGACAATAGTCAAGTTACTATTTAGTGCCGGACAGGCACTACAAGAAGTCAAATGGTAATTTTAATTTTCACGAACAATGAAGAAACAACAGATGTAAACCCAGAAAAGAGCCTTTCCATACAGTTTGAAAGAAATGGAAAAATAGTTCCAGACATCGGGAATAGCTAAAACGATGGTAGGAATGAACGAATTCAGGAATCATGGAAGAATTAACTAAGGACATATTATGGTAGTTTCATAGTACACGATCCTAGTAACGAAATGCCTGGATGAACCGTAACAAAAAAGCTGACAAGTTATATATTTCGTTTACGAAGAACTTCTCCATGAACATAAAACAGTCTATGATGACCATACAAGCCAAAACAAAACAATAGATAGACAAACAAATGAAACAATTTTAAGGTGTAAATTAAAGTATGTAATTGATTCAACACCCATCAAAGCGAACGGAAGATAGGATTTTGGAGCAGGCACGATACACTACCTCCCTTCGACCAGAAGAGGAACTATCTGCCAGATCAAACTTCCTTTCTCCATGTGGAAACTTTTAAACCGCATTGCGGAATGGAGTGACTTGCTGCATGTGCAAAAAACTGGAAATACACTGAAGATGATCTGTGACAGTGGTGCTGTACAAACCAATGACCCTCTGATGGTGTGCGAACAGCTATAACAAACCCAAGAAGACCTAAAGCAAGCAAACGAAAGAGGACCCTGCAGGAAAGAGGACAAGGAAAGTAAGTAACATTAAAACTTAAAAAATGTACTAATTAGAGGGACATAAAAATATGTTTCAATAGTATACTATATTACTGTTATAACACTATTATAACACTGTTAAGACCACAAATTGATATGAGATTGAATGAAATAAAAATATGATATAAAAGCAATATACACAGGGATATTATTGGAGAATATGCTAACAAATAAGGCGTTTATATACAATGATTCTGCTGCGTAGTGTACGAGAAGTTTCTCGTATATAAACCTTATCACAATCTGTATACTTTTGAAAAATTGTATAAATATTTGTTTTCATATGGCACCTTAGGTGCATTAGACACTCCTACTATCAATATTCCTTTAAGATCAACAATATGAAATTCAAATAGGCGGACATGGTTATTCTAATAGGAATTTTAAACAGAAGATGTATAATTTGTGGTCGAAGTAAAAATCAAGTTGCTCTATGCACTTTAAAATATTTGATAAAACTTGATACATACGAGGGGCGATACATAAGTGGGGTAGAGTGACAAATCTGGCATCAGCATTAGTGATGTTGAAAAAGTAACTATTCGTTACAAAGTACTCGTTACTTACGAATACCAAAAGTAACGATTACTATACAGAGAGGCAAATCGTTACTTTGATTACTCTGATTACTTGGTTACTTCGTACCAATCGTATCAGAGCGAGTACCTATTTGAGTATTGCATCTACAATCGGTTGATATCGGAATCGGACCGGTATTCCACGAGTGTTCGGTATCAGTACAGTTAACTAAAATTTTATCTATGAAGGGCGAAGGCTATGAAGAGTTTTACAGGATTACAGGGCGCTGAGAAGTAGCTGAAACAGAGGAAGGTAAATCATTTAACAAAGCATGCACCCAGAAACAGATGTCTATATGATAAAATACGATTTGTCGAGGTAGATAATTCACTGATGTTTGTTCCTTTGAAAATAAAAATGCAACATATTTTAATAATAAATACACACTATTCTTATCAGGCCTAGAAAAAAAATACCTAGCTTAGATTGACGGGAAAAATGTAGAAATGATAATATTTCTAGACTGTGATCATCAACTTTAATTTTACATGTAGGTAGGGCATTGTTGTTATTAGACCAGGGCATGTAACACTAAAAACACAGGAATAAATATATTTTTAAATATAGTAGGTACCTAGAGACTTGCAACTTTTTGCATTGTATTTAGGATTAGGATGACGTCTGAAAAAAAGTCTACAATAGAAAAATGAGTGGAAATGCATTATTACATTTTAAAGTGTACAAAACGCATCGAAAAATGCATAAACATGTTAAAATCAGTATATTAAGGGCCAGATTTTCTTATTTCGTGGTATTTGGGGTCACTGAACACGAATATGCAATCAGAACCGACCTCCGAAGCACCTGGGTGCCCAGGGTTACTGCTAAGGTACGTCATCTAGAGTTTCGAGGGTTTGTTTTTGGCACTTAATTGATGCAAACAGATTACTCGAGATTACTGATATTGTGGAGCAGCAATCACAGAACAATTAACAACATTAATTAACAAAATCATAAAACACAGTAAAATACCGGAAGAATGGAGTACCGGAATGGATTACCGGTACTCAAATACAAAAGTAATCATAGTAATCAAAATATCCTACTAATACAAAATATGTACTGAGAAATACGATTCTCCATATGATTAACGGTACTCAAATACAAAAGTAACGATTACTCGAAAGTAACTATAATCAACATCGCTAATCAGCATAGTAGTTTGATGTTTTAGTAGTATGTATCCCAAAAAGTAAAAGTAAATCATAAAGTTTATGTTTTATGATTTTTGAGGTGTTTAAAACAGCAACAATCAACGCGGTTTGACTTTTTTTTAATGTTTGACAGCGAACAAACATACATTTGAGAAACGTACCGATAGAAAGGGTTGATAAATGAAAATACCTGGGAACTTGGATTTCGGAAAATAATGATCAAACAACAGAAATAAGTGCCAGGACAGAAATAGCAAGAGATGCGTTTGTAAATTTGAAAACAATTATCTGCAATAAAGACCTTAGAATTGAACTGAAAGAGCTCTGAGATGCTATGTGTTTTCTATTCTACAATATGGACTTGAAAGCTGGACATTGCAGCAAGAACACATACACAAGCCACGGTCATTTGAAATGTGTTACAGAAGAATGCTTAGTAGTACGTTCTTTAAAGCTAAAATATTGCAAAACCTCTAAATTTTAAAGAACCGCTTGGATTGACATGAAATTTGACAAACACATAGCTAACAAGTCAAAGAAAAAAAGTAATATTGTGCAGATGTGTGCTTTTGCCGTAGTGGTGAGTTTCACCCCCTTTTGGGGGTGAAAAATATATGTTCGAAAGAAGTCCGGAAATGGATAAAATAACTAATTCTAAGCAACTTTTGTTCTATAAAATTTTTTCACCAAGTTAATACTTTTCGAGTTATTTGCGAATGAATATGTTAATTTTTCTACAAAATAACCACGTTTTCAGACGGTTTTTCGCAAATAACTCAAAAAGTAAGTATTTGGTCGAAAAAAAAATTCTTATCAAAAATATAGCACGTAAAAAAGTAAAAAACATGGTGTATATATTAGGTCACTATACCTAGCAGAAACAGAGTTATCGCTAATGAAAAATAGGTTCATATTCGTCAAATTACAAATCGAATATTTTAACGTGCCATAACCAAAAAACGAAGCACTTTTTTGGGAAAAACTCATCTCAACTTTTTTAAAGTGTTTAATAAAAAATGCTTATTTTTGTTTTTTAGCATCAAAAGTAAACAAGTTACGCTCAAAATAAAGTTGGTCTCTTTTTATTGGTAAGAAATCGGGAAAATCACCCCCTAATTAGCATTTCAAATGAACTTAATTGTTACCACTTCACAAGTTTGTTACTCGCGTATGTATTGATCATATGATCTGTAAGTTTCATCGGTTTAAAGTCCTTATTTTTGAAAGAGCTGTAGTTAAAAGGGCTTGAACGAGTCACTTATCACGAGTGTATGCAAATTTAGATATACCGAATCTTAACCAACTTTTGTCTTACAGAAAAACAAGAAAATACAAAATATTCAGAAAAGTAAAGCCGGCTTTTTTTATTGTATAAGATTTTTGGTATCTCCAACAATTTTTAAGTTATTTTGAAAAAAAAAGCATTTTTTCAAAATTAAAATTTTTAAAAATTTTACTTTAAAACCAATTTTTTTTTAAATAAGCACTTTGAATCGATGAAACTTACAGATCATATAAACACAACATAACCAGAGTAACTTGGGAAGCGGTAACGATTAATTTCATTTAAGTTGCTAATTTGGGGGTGATCTTCTTGTTTTTATTTTTGCCAAAACAAAAGGGACCAACTTTATTTTGAGCGTAACTTGCTTACATTTAATGCTAGAATTTTTTTTATAAAAACAGAAATAAAGCTGTTTTTTAAACACTTTGAAAAAGTTGTAATGTGTTTTTCCCAAGAATGCTTCATTATTTGGATATTTCACATTGAATTATTCTATTTGGAATTTTTCGAATATGAACCTATTTTTCATTAGCTATAACTCTGCTTTTGCTAGGTACAGAGACCTAATACACCGTTTTTTCACTTTTTTATATGCTATAGTTTTGCTAAGAACATTTTTTTCGACAAAATGCTTACGGTTTGAGTTATTTGCGAAAAACCGCCTAAAAACGTGGTTATTTTGTTGAAAAATGAACATATTCACTTGCAAATAACTCATAAAGTATTGATTTGGCGAAAAAACTATATAGAACAAAAGTTGCTTAAAATTAGTCAGTTTATCCATTTCGGGACTTATCTTGAATATATATTTTTTCACCCCCGAGATGGGTGACACTCACCCCCAGGGCAAAAGCACACATCGGCACCATATCACTTTTTTTCTTTGACATGTTAGCTATCCGTATGCCAAATTTCATGTCAATCCAAGCGGTTCTTTAAAATTTATAGCAAAAACCGCGAAAGAATGTACTATAGAATAGCATGAACACAGAAGAAAACGAACACGGAAGTATTGCGAGAAATGGACAAAAATACGAAATAATACAACACAATAAAAATAAGAAAGTTATCTGGGATACGTAATGAGGGGACAGCGAGATGAAATGTCAAGACTTATAATACAGGGAAAGATAAGAGAAGGAAGGATAGTGGCATGGTTGAAGAATTTAAGGGACTGGCTTAAATGTGGTTCCATAGAACTCTTCAGAGCAGCGGTAAACAGAGTAAAGATAGTGATGATGATATCCAACCTCCGGCACTTGAAGAAGAACACATAATGAATGACATACATTCCTGAAAGTATACTTCGGCCATTGCCACAACAGCAGATAAAACGTTAGAAAGAAATAATTGCTGACCTACAGTTGTTGCACATACATTTCCCATAAGCTATGCAGGAGATGTAAACATTAGTTTATAGTGATGTCGTCATCAGTAACATAACGGCTATTTCGTTCAGTTTTTGAATATTTGTGGATTAACTGTTACTTGTATAATCGCGTAAATTATTCATTAATTTAATTAATATGATTATTTTTTCACTATCTATGTATTCAGTGATTACAATAATTTATATACTATAGAATAAAAACTAATAATCGAGAAAAGAGAAAAAGTGATTTTAATAATATAATGTTATATGGAACGAGCAGATAAATTTTGAACATCTTTAACAACTAAAATCGTTGTTTACATGCACTGCATCGCTTACTGAAATTTAGTATTGAAGCTCCAATAATAACATGGTTAGAATTAGATTAGTAGATAAGGTTACTTGTATTTTTACTTAATGTACTCATGCTGTTATACCCTAGACCTCCAACGTTTGTTAAGTCAAACTATATGATTATAAAAAAGAAAAAACACAGTCACAGTTTTCTATAAATTTAGCTAACAGCCAAAAATTTATTTATTTTGTACATTTAATTCTTAATTGATTAATTTTTTTCCTAGTGCTCCATCCTGACAGCTCTTCTATTTACCAATCGTACTGACGAGAAAAATCAATTTAAAACAAATTGCATATTTTTTATACATTTTAAATGTAACAAAATGTTAAAAATTATAATATAGCAAAAAATTAAAAATTACAATAGTATACAATATAATAGAGATTCCTACAGGTAAGCAACCTAAAAACGCTTACTAACAAAAACACAAAAATCACAGAACTTTTAAAAACATATGCACATTGATCAACATTCAATGCTCCTATTCTTAATACAGGATTAATCAGTAGCTTGTATAAATAAAATCACTAACAACAGAAAAATTCATTCAACATTTTTATAAACTTGATAAATCAGTCCAATTAAGATAAACTTTTCTTGCCTTGAATGCTTATTTTGTAAACTTTTTATCAAAATGTTTTTTTAATAATTCATATGGGTTCTGTTTTCCGAAAATTTAATCCCATTGATAATATAGTAATGGGTCTTTACCCCATTCTGTTGGTGCAATATTTACTTTACTTTGCAGACAATGTAAAATAAACTCTATGTAGAGTTTCACCATGTTCCCGGAGGTTATATCTTTTAACATCGGCGTTTAGCCTGATCAATATTACTTCAACATAATGTAGATTGAATTATAAGTTCAACCGTTGCACATAGGAGTATTTGGGTAACAAAACCGGACAAAACTATAATAACTTATATTTAATTTATTCTACCTGCCATTTCGTGTATTTAGACTAATTGTTGGGTTTGGGTCAGGTAAATACTTTATATATGCTTTTAATTTGGAACCTGTTTAATATGCTTTGAATTTGGAACTTATTTAATTTTTTATGCAAATAATTGGATTAAGTGTTGATATAGCATAATGCATTCTAGGGATTAAGTGTTACTAAGAACGAGTTACTGAAATAAGTCTAATAAGACTGTAACACAACAAATAGTCATAATTAAAGTGTATTTAGACTTTGCATACATTATAATACATTTTAAATATTTTTTTAGCTAATATTAATCGTCTTCTTCTTCGCTTTCATTTTCTTCCTGATCTGTATTATCGTCGCTATCCTCTTCATGAGATGTAGTTGGAGTAAACAAAATGGCAGAAGTAGGCGGATGATTTAACAACGTTGTTTGTTAGCCAATAAGTTTATTAGTACTACTATGCATAAATTGTAGCCCGACAAGACCCGACACATTAACAAAAACACTGCTGTTTGATAAATTTAAGTAAACAAATATACCAAAATAATTAGTTTTATTATATGACTATTAAATATGAAAAATAATTAATTATTCATTCGATTGTAATTTTAAAATAGAGTACATATCTTCTTCTGCCATATTCACAAAGTTTTTCCACTAAACTTCTCTACACAAAAACACAGTATTAAATTTAAAATTCACAGAAACTAAAAACGCCGAGATCAAAAGCAATCGATTTCGCCAAGAACTAAGTTCCAACTGACCTAGCTGAGAGGTGCACACCAGGAGGTTGATTTATACCTACGATTAGATGGGTCGGTTACTTAGGTAGGGGAAAATATGGTTTAGTCAGGGTTTTATTTAAGTTGCCGATTTCGACTTTTGTCCGGTTTTATTAAATAAATACTCCTATGTGCGTTGTTTGGTTCTGGGGCTATTTAGCAAGTATTTGAATTCACTGATGATGGACTGATATGTCCGAAAACGTTCTAAATTGGACATATTTTATTCAATCCATTGGGATTTTTTAAAATTTTTAATAAATATACCTATTACATAGAAGTGGTTTTTACTTCATGTTAGAGTTTTTTAACTATATGGTATACAGCCAACCTAGGGAACTACCCCTTTTTAGTTTAAAATAAATTGGTATCGATTTTATAAAAACGTTGAATTTATTACTTTTTCTTTGTTAGTGAATCTTTAAAATGGTAAGATGATTCATTGAAGACTATCACAGTTTGGTTATATAAATACAGTTGTGCTCTGACAATAATTAGCTGCATCAATCTACTTTGGATAATTTTTACAACAAATAGTTTTTTTTTGACAGATGTATGTATACCTATGTATTAAATCCCGATCTCATCTATGAACAACATTACATTGCCATGAACACATGCAATCATTTAGAAACTGTTATTGGAGACAAACTCGTCTCAGACACAATAGAGCATTGCAAAGGCTTAACGAGATTCACAAAAAATTATTAACGGAAAAATGAACTGATTTCCACATAAAATATTTTTTATAAGAAGGCAGCATGGGGTTCTGAGCTTAGTTCACAAATACCACTACAAATTGAATATCATTCCATCATAACTACATCCATAATCTTTCTCTTTGATGACTGATTAGCAATTAAACAGAAATTGATGAAACTTGCCGAAACTGTATAAAAGAGAAAGATAAAGTACCTTATTTATCAACAGAAAAAGAAGTACAGTGGAGCTTAAACCTGATGACGTATTTGTAATTTTTGAAATCTGCACACAAGCACGAGACATATTTATTCTTGTTGGCGTTTTTTTTAAAGAATCCAACGGATTTTCTGCACTGATTTGTTAAGACACATGAAATGTAGATTTAATCGATTCACAACAACAAAGTGCAACTCTGCCATAGCTAATATAGTTAGCCAATTAAATACAAAAAAATAAGAGATAAGAGTTGGTTTGCAAAACCAAAGAATTCCATCTCATAAGGAGCACACGCTCAAAAAAGGTAATTTGGTTCTGTGAAAACAGAATTTAGGCGAATTTGTGGATGGAATATCCTTCGTATTCGCCAGATTTAACTCCAGCTGACTTTCGCGCACAAGATTTTTTAATCGATTCCAATCAGAGGTTCACACAAACAATTCTGGACGCTAGAATCAGTCTAAAAGATTTCATGCTTCAATTATATAAAAGTAATGTGCTCTATTATACATAAAGGAAATACAATAAAATTAATAGAAAAGTAATGTAAATAAATAATAACTTTATAATATTTTGTAAGATATTTTGTTTGATATTTTATTTGTTTTTTGCAGATACTGATTTAGCGTATACACTTCTAGAGAGCTATAATTTCTGTAAAGAACAAAATATTTTGATATGAATTAAAAATATTTTGATTAATCCTGTGACATACAAATTAGAACTAATAAATCAATTAGCAATACTTAAAATTATGGTGAAATTACAAAAATGTGGCTAGTAGATGGTACTAGATCTGTCAAAGTATGTACCAGAGGTCTCGATAATATTTTGGGATTAATTTAAAAGAATATCACTGATTCGTCCAATTAGATTAAAATCTGATTTATATTGTCCCATAATTTATTAGCAACAAGAGATAATAGGTCAATCAATGAAAATAAAGCGTTTTGCATTAAAATGCTTAAGATTTTGATAACAAAATTAAAATGACTATATTCTTTTTGCATCCACCCCCCCCCTTATACACGTCCTCTAGAATATCATGAAATGACCTTAAGCTTACAATATCTTCTTTTATGTTATTGAAAACAAACAATTTTAGAAATATATAATATATTTTTGTAAATTCTAATTTTAAGGAAGACCTCATACGCTGAACAAATTAAGTCACTGTAATAAATTAAGTTAATATAATATAATTATCCAAGAGCAGATTTGAGCTCAATTCAATATACATGGTGTTTCATTAAGAATGTATAATCTCTTAATTGTAGATTCTAGACCTCAAAATATTAAGATTTAACCAAAATCACTTAAGTAAAATATGGCTCGTTACTTAATTACAGGGTATTTTTATTACTCGATATTTTAAAACTATTCCACGTATCCTTTTCATACTTTGCAGAAAGTGTTGGTACTATACACCCTATGAAATTATGTTAAATAAACGTTTCTGACTATTACCAGAGGCGTATGACAGGGGACAGTGAATCATTGACCAATTATTAATAATTTTTCGATTCTCGAATACTCTATATTTAAATAACATATTCTTCACTCGTAACGATAAAGTCATTAGTTTTCGAGATATCTGAAGTTAAACATGTAACGGCACAGTTATTTTTATTAATGTATTGTGCCTCTAAATTTTTAATTTCAAATATCTCGAAAGCTAATGATTTTATCGTTAAAAATGAATAATATACTCTTCAGTCTTAACGATAAAATCATTAGTTTTCGAGATATTTGAAGTTTAAAATTAAGCAGCACAATACATCAATCAAAATATCTGTGCCGTTACATGCTTAACTTCAAATATCTCGAAAACGAATGACTTTATCGTTACGAGTAGAGTATGTTATTTACATAGAGAGTATTCGTGAATCGAAAAATTGCGCAAAAATGGCAATTTCGCTAGTGGCGTAGAATTTGGGAAGGGTCAACCATTCACTATCCCCTGTCGTACACCTCTGGTAATAGCCAGAAACGTTTATTTAACATAAATTCATAGGATGTATAGTACTTACACTTTCTGCCAAGTAGGAAAAGGATGAAAAGCCAAGTATGAAAAGGATACATCGAATAGTTTTAAAATACTGAGCAAAAATAGTTTTTAAATAAAAAATCCTGTACCTCAGTGAGGAGCCATATTTTATTCAAATGATTTTGGTTAAATCTTAATATTTTGAGGTCTCTAATCTACAACTCAGAGATTAGACATTCTTGAGATGAAACACCCTATATATCGTTTTATAGATTTTATATTTTTAATAAAACGAAAAATTACGTTATAGCGAATATTATGTGAACATTATAGGTAACGTGACGGGACTTGTTTAGACCAGGCCTTGACATACCTAAGCAGCGATTATTATAGGTGACAAGAATTGTTTAGATAAGGTCTCGGCATACCTAAACAAAACATAAACAAAAATGACGTGATACCGAGGCAATACATATTATACTATGGTAGAAACTTTGACAAATTCTATATACCACCACTGATATCTATCTATATACACAGTATATAATGTATATAAAAACCTACTATGTACACACCTGCACGTCTTTGGTAATGATCTTTTAGCCTAAAGGAAACTACAACCACGGCGGCCTGTTCATAGAATCGTACTGCTGTCTCATGCTCAACGCCGAATGGTATCCTGGTGGATACGTCCCCGGATGCGGCAACAGGCTCTGATTCAGCACACCCGCCTGCAGGTAATGCTGGTACAACGGCGAGCTGGTATCCATGAGTTGAGCCTGGGCATTGGGGATGAACGGTCCCGCGATCGGGTAAGTAGATCGGGCATGCGGAGCACCCAAAAATGGGTAAGTTTGGGGATTTGAGTTCTGGTGCGCCGGACGCGTCTGTTTCTCCGTGTTTTCGGGTGTTCGATGGTGAGCAGCAGCCGCAGCGGCTATGTAGTAGTTCGGCGTTGACCGGAACTCGTCAAGGAAGTTCGAGTAAGCGTCTTTGTCCGCGTAGATACCCGAACCGATACCGAGACCGGCAGGTGTAGGTCCGAAGTTAAATGCACTTCCCGGCACCACACTGGAAGTCTTAAGCGATATTGCACTGGGTTCAAGAGATGAATTTCCTTTCAAACCTGCGTACGATTGGAAGCCCTGGTTGGTGGAGGTTTGTTGCTGAGGTTCCGAAGAACTGGCAGGAACTGTTGAAAAATAAACAAAATATTAAAATAATCACAGGTATATTATCATTTAATCTTATAAAAGCCTAATGCAACAAATCCGTAGTCTGTCCAGGTCATTTGTCGATATGTAAACATTATTATTTATTTATTTTATTTAGCGTATGGCTATATCACAGTTTTTGTATATAAATAAAGATAACAATACATTATAAATAATAATTAATTTTTATAAACGCAAATTTAGCTGGTAAATATATTCAATCGACTCATTGGTCGCCACTAAAAAATCGGACCGATTGCCATTGTACAATCTGATGGGGCATTCCTCTACCAAATGCTTAATCGTTTGTCTTTCAGCACCGCAATCGCAATTTGGAGAAGGTATTTTTCCCCATCTAAAAAGTGAGTCAGAGCACCTACCACAGTTGGTTCTAATTCTGTTTAGTGTCGCCCAGATATGTCTTGGTTGATTGAAACCCTCTGGCTTGCTGTAATACATGGCATATTCCGGATGTCAGGTGGAGCATTCTTCTCCCAATCTTCTTGCCAACGGTCGGTTATTTCGAAATTCCATTCAATTAGTATCCTTGCAGAATCCAGAGGGTTTTTTCTTAAATGAAGCCTACTTATGTCTCTGTCGTTAATACCAACGTGAGAGAGGAGCACAGGATTGGCGTTAATTTTTCTCTACTCCCTGACAAGGGCATGTTCACGACGGGTGTGTGATTGGGCTATGTGGCTTAGTGCTGGTAGCCAATACGTTGGCGTGGCCTTGGTTGTACGCGATATAATACGCAAAGCCTGGTTTAGTTGGGTATCAACACGTTTGGTGTATGGGCTGTTGAGCCATACCGGTGCACAGTACTCTGCAACAGGATACACGAGTCCCAGCGCTGTCGACCTAAGTGTAGTCGCTGAGGAACCCCATGTGGTACCGCATAATTTGAAGAGGAATAAGTAAGTCAGTAATATATCATCTTCAGGGTTTGGACCATTTCATTTTTATTTCACCATTTCACATTTCGCTAACTCGTCAATATCGTTTTCGGAAGAACAAAGATAATGCTACTTATGACTATGTTCGACTTTGGATAATTTGTTGATCACGGTAACTGAAGTATGTGATAGAAGCGAACGCCAATATCTAAAAAGGGATTTATTTATCTCAATGTAACTACATATAGGTCATATATGAATCCTTTCAACTCTTCTTCTTTTTACGGTGCCTATCCGTTCCGGTTGTTGGCGATTCTAACTTTGCTTGCTGCTATTCGGAATAGTCGGGTTGTAGACGTATTGAACCACATTCACAGATCTTGAAGCTAAGATATTCTTCTCCCTTTCAACTATTATTTAGTCTTTATTTTAATTAGCCTTCGATCTTAATCCTCCGGCAACGACTTTCTTATTCGATTGGCGAAGAAAATAGTCTGTGATAATACCATGAAGTAGGATACCATACACACTGACCACACTGAACAAGATAATAGGTTTGTTCTAACTCGATACAAAACCATGCAGTAACCGTTCAACGATGCGCACTAGATTCTATGTGTTCCAACTAGATTTGTACGGTGTACAAGAATGATCCAAAATACGTTCCAACTAGAAAATTAGTGATTACGGAACCGTTCATGTACCTACGGCCAGATCGAGTAACAAATTTTTGAAGGACTGGTAGTTCTGACATGCGCACAACAAACAATTTCCGTTTGAAGGTTATTGCATAACAGATCACGGTTCCCGGGAAGGGGTATTATCGTGGAAGGTCTTGTCACTGGGAATTTTTCGGCGTCTACTTATTTCTTAATGATTCTTTAGTCAAAATTCACTGAGAGCGAAATCGCAGCACGTTCTTTTTTTAACTAAGCGCGAAATGAATTTTTTCTGCACAAAGCTCTACTATTCCGTAAGTATTTTACATCGTTTGAAATTCACACTGTATTACCAATATTTTTTTCTTTAAAAAACTACCAGAAATAGTTTTGGGGACGTTAATACATTAGCCTGCATTTTTTCAGATTTTTCTGACTACTCTAAGACCACTTTTTGAGGCTTTGAAAATGATTTTTTCACTTTTTTGACCCTTTTAAACGCTTTTGAGATAGTGCTCTTTTTCCGGGTGTGAGTATAAAAATATACTTTATTCAATTTAATGATATTATTCGGAATGGGACGTTTCGATGCCGCCGGTTCATCGCCGGCCGTTTCGATGCCGCCGGTTCATCGCCAGTCCATTTCATCGCCGTCATATCTCGCATTTCCTAGAATTCCTAATTAATACTAAAAATAACTAATAATTGTAACTGTCGAAAATTCGGAAATATATCAGATAGCGATTAATTGACTGGCGATGAATCGGCCGGCATCGGCATCGAACTGGCGGCATCGAAACGGCGGCGATGAAACGTCCTAGACCCGATATTATTAGTATATATATAAACACAAAATACAAGCTTAAATTAGGCGCCAATTTGAAAAATAAACTAATATACACTCACGGACAAAAATATTCCATATTTTGAAATTAGCGTGTGAAATAAAAAAAATTTGTGCTGCCTCCAGTGTCATAGAAATAGGATTTCTTTTCAGAATCCGATGATATAATGTTTCATATAAATGGTATAATCGGATTTAAGTTTAATGTGGGCTATATAATTATATGGCCAATATAATTTTTAAATTCAATCTCATCAAGGTAAGTATTCACTATTCTACCGATATTAACACCTACGTCATGGTACACGAATTTGTTATCCTCTTCTAAAATGTTTTTAATGTACATATCAGCTGTCATTCGCCCAATCACATCCACAAGTTCAGTATCGACTTACCAAGAAATACCACTCCATAGCACTATGCCGCCACCACTAAAATTAACCCTCTGTATGAGGTTACATCTGGCATACCGTTCGCCACATGGAAGCAAGATTTACAAGACTTCGTTTACAGTTGGCGAACAGTATGTCAGTTGTAACCTCATACAGAGCGTTAGTTTTGGTGATGGCGACATAGTGCTACGGAGCGGTACTGCTTTGAAAGGACATACCGAACACGTGAAGGTGATTAGGCGAATGCCAACTGATATGTACATTGAAAACATTTTAGAAGATCATGTTTTGCCATTTGAAAGCCATATTGGTGCTAATGCACTTCTTCTTGTCGCTAGCATGATGAATACTTATCTTGATGAGATTCAATTTAAAAATTATACTGGCCAGTATATAGCCCAGATCAGATTTAAGTCCGATTATAGCATTTATGTGATACTTTAAAAAATGGCATTTGGAAAAAAATCCTATTCCTATGATACAGTGGGCTAAGGATAGCAGCACAAAAAATTTCATTCCACATGCATATGCAATATTTTTGTCCGAGAGTATATTATACGTGAGATACGTATTCTTGCATTATAGATGTTACAGGTAATAAATATGCATATATATGTTGACCGCAAAATTTTAACACTTAGAGATATTAGATAATATATAGATAATAAATTGGTAAAGTGTTACAACATTTTTTGTATTAAAAAAGAAAACAATTTTTTTTAATAATAATATTATTATGATATTATAATGTCATTTTAAATATCCGTTCATGGCATTTTAAACATGGTTATTGAATTTCTACCTCTAACACCTGTAATGCAAAAATATGTCTCTCTTATAATATTAGTTAATTTTTTATATTGGCGCATAATTTAAGCTTGTATTTTGTCTTTATAATACTAATATATCATTAAATTGAATAAAGCATATTTATATACTCACACCCGTAAAAAGAGCACTATCTCAAAAGCGTTTAAAAGTGTCAAAAAAGTGAAAAAATCATTTTTAAAGCCTCAAAAAGTAGTCTTAGAGTAGCCATAAAAATCTGAAAAAATTCAGGCTAATGTATTAATGTCCTCAAAACTACTTCTAATAGTTTTTGAAAGAAAAAAAAAAATATTGGTAATATAATGTGAATTTCAAACTGTAAAATATTTACGGAATACTTAGTAGAGCTTGGTGCAAAAAAAATGCATTTCGCGCTTAGTTAAAAAAAGAACGTGCTGCGATTTCGCTCTCAGTGAATTTTGACTAAAGATTCATTAAAAAATAAGTAGACGCCGGAAAATTCCCAGTGACAAGACCTCCCACGATAACCCCCCTTCCCGGGAACCGTGAGATCGCAGCGTGTTATGTTTAGATAAATATATTCTAAAATATCTGAGTTGTTGTATATATCGAAGTTTTCACTAATTTTAAATTACGACAATGGCACTTATTAATTTTATAAAATGAGTGATATCGAAGACGATAGTGATTTCACGAATGACGGTACTAGTGACGATGATTTAGAGTTTATGTTAAACCAAGAAAGAATGAAAAACAAAAATTACTTAGGTAGGTAATACGAGTAAAGTATTAAATATTTATATCAGGTTAGGCCAAGTAACTATGACGTATGACATAAAGGTTATAACATAAAAATGAAGAACAGTTTTACAAGCGTTCCAACTGGTATCCAATTCCAAAACTATTCAGAACTGGGCATGCGCAATTCATCGTTCATGTATCAATACACGCATGATCCAAGAACGCTACAAAACATTAAGTTGGAAACAAACCTAATAACACTACATAGATACAGCCAGCTAACAGGATACTGTTACTAACATAGATACTGTAATTAATGGTATACAGCCAGGAAATTCTTCCTTGTAGATTTTTACATAGATACAGATCAGCGCTGGAGATAAGTGGGAGCACATGACCAAGAAGAGAGAGAAATGTACGATACATGATATACTGTTCTTCTTCTTCTTCTTCTTTTGGCATCATAACCCTGGATGGGTCTTTGCCTGTCTGGCTATGTCCTTCCATTCAGATCTCTCTTGGGCCCTTCTCCTCCATTGTCTTATATTCATGGTTTTCAGGTGGTCTTCCACGTCATCCAACCATCTCGTCCTGGGCCTTCCTTTTTCCGCCTTCCACTGTAACATCTTTGTCGTTTTCATGTCTTCTTGTCGCTGAACATGTCCCAGCCATGACAGTCTGACTTTTTACAAATCTTACAATGTCATACCCTTCATTCAGTTCATTAACTGATAATAATAGCATCATACAGTACGTAAATCGTTCTGCTGGACATAGGGATTATACATTGAGATTATTGTGGCAACTGCGCTAACCTGTGTTAGTTGAAACCTCTGTTCGAGTACGAGTTTTTGGTGCAATAGAGCTGTTAGAACGAATATAATGAGTAATTTTGAATGCAAGTCAGTCCATAAATAAATCAAAAACAAAGATTATGACTGATAAATTGATAATTTTACTTTAATTTTTAAAATATATTTTATTTAAAAATTAATTTTAAAATTAAACAGACACTCACAGTTCCCATTAGGTCAAAAATAGTTCTATTACAATGTCATGTTTTGACGTTTATTTGTGTCACTCGAAATTAATTGTCAATTTTGAGGTTAATGCCCCTTAATGCTAACAACTATTATTGTCATTGAGAGAGCGAAGTTGCCACAATTATCTTAATATAATACAATGTATGTATTTATGTATCTAAATATATACAATGTATGTTCCCTATGTCCAGCTAAACGATTTACGCACTGTATACATATACTGTAATATGTAAAAATGTAAAAATTGTGAGAATTAAAATAAACGTATATACAGTTTCGTAATCTAAACTATATTCGCGATTTTTGATTTCATCTGGATTTTTGGGACTGGAAAACGTTTTGAACAAAAAGAAGAAATGATTATATATTAACAAAATTATTAAGTAACACAGTAACTAAAGGACTAAGGCAAGGATGCTGTATCTCACCAACACTATTCAAAATATACCTCGAAGCAGCACTCAACAAATGGAAGAAAAAATGTACGAATATGGGCATATCACTAACGGACTCAACTTTGTACACGCTGTGCTTTGCGGATGACCAGGTGATCATCGCACATAGTAGAGGAAAATCAAGAAATAAAATTATGTAAAGACTATAAATACCTGGGAGTAAAGATGACTCAAAACGGAAAATTAGATGCAGCTATAAAGGAACGAAATATACAGCGAAGGAAAGGCATATCCTTACTGAATAGCGTACTGTAGAAAGAAGAATATATAACACTATAATAAAAAGCATCACAACATATGGATGTGAAGTTTGGCCCCTAAAAGACAGAGCAGAGAAAATGCTTAGAGCAACAGAAATGGACTTCTGGCGCCGTTCGGCGGGAATATCTAGACGCGACAGAATAACAAACGAGAGAGTCCGAGAAATCATGGGGGTTACACATACTATTGTTGACGACATCAGGACGAAACAACTCAGCTGGTACGGACACGTAAGGAGAATACCGGAGAATAGAATACCAAGACAGATCCTAGAATGGCAACCAAGAGGAAGGCGCAGACCGTTGATAGAGAAATCAGAGACAGAGAACTCGAGGACGATCTATGGAATGACAGAACGAGATGGAGATTGGAAATCGGAAGACGTCGACAACGATGTGGACCGATATTATATTTAGCTATATTAAGTAAAGAAAAATTTAAGCAAATAACATATTTTTTAAATATTTTGCTGAGGTCTTATTATGTTGGTCTCAAAAACAAACTTATTAAAAAAATGTCATCTATCAAGTAACTGATCAACTTACCATTTTTACTACTTTTTCTCTTTTTGGATTTCTTCTCTTGTATTTGCTGGTTGTTTTTTAAGTCACTCTGCATAACTCCAGCATTTTGCAGATCAGCCATAGGCCTGTTGTACAACGAGGTCGAAGAAGCCTGCAAATTCTGGTTGTACGACTGTATAGCCGCCATATTAGCCTGACTGAATATCGGCATAGCTGAAGCGTTGCTTGATATGGGTTTATTCAAGATATGGGACGAACTTAAACCTTTATCGCCATAAAACGATGGTGTGTTTTGGAGACCGACCATCACTCTCTCCTCGTTGCTGAATCTGTCCACGATATGTGACAGATTGGCCATGGTCCTACCTACATCCACTGAGGACGCGTTGTAGTTAGACCGGGACATGCTGGAATTGGACACGTTTTGCATTTGGGATAATCGTTCGTTAATGCCTTCGGTTCTTGCGTTCGGCGGAACAGACGACTCGTAGTTTGTGTGAGCCTGTTGCGGAGCTGTTGATTCAACACCTAGAAAAAATATCTATATTTTACGATCATCCAACAAATGAATAAAAACACTAAAATAAGAGGTAGCATGAACAACATAGTAGACAAGATTTTAGTAAAAAACATCACAAGATAAGAAGATTGATTTATACTCCTTTCAAAGATTCCATGATATAAAATATCAACCATTGTGACATATACACGAGCGGGAAACCCTCAAAAAAGCGCTTAGTTTTCGAGATATTGACCACGGAAGGCCGAAGGGCTAAGTTTATTCATACTTTATATTTTCGAGGGTACTGAAAACGAAAATGAGGTTTATTTTGAATTTTATGTGGGGGAACATTGTCAAAATCGCAATTTTAACCAAAAAATAATAAAAAAAACGAAATCACGTTTTTTTGCGTTTACCTCGCTACAACTCTGTTCCGTTTTAATATTTTTTTCTGAAATTTTTAAAGTATATAGCTCTAATATTTCTGAAGACAACGGTACCTGTTTCAAGCTTTTATTCTTATCCTGATAAAGGTTATGAATTTTTCAAAGAAAAAGGTGCGGATATGTGCATTGCAAAGTTTAATTGCAAAAGTTGTGTGACGAAGTTTAAAATTTAGCTTTTTAATTACGTTTATGTTAAAATAAAGAGTACAAAGAAGTTTTCTGGAAAGTTTTAGATCAAAATGTTTTATAGAAAAAAAAAAAAAAAAATGGTGCAACTTTTAATATTGACATTAGAAATGCCCAACATAACGCTTATTTTTCGAGGTACTGACCATGGGTGGAGAATGGCTAATTTTGGTCTTAGATTATGTTTTTGACCGTGATGAAAACGAAAATAAAATTTATTTTAAATTTTAGGTGGGAGAATATTGTTAAAATTGTAATTGTACCCTAAAAATAAAAAAAAAAAATTAAATCACGTTTTTTTGCGTTTAGCTTGCTACAACTCTGGTCCATTTTAATATTTTTTTTCTAAAGTTTCTAAACTATATATCACTCACTTTTTTTGAAGAGAATGGTTTCTGCTTTAAGCTTTTAGTCTTATTCTAGTAAAAGTTATGAATCTTTTATACAAGGTGCAGATTCGTGAATTGCAAAGTTTAATCGCAAAATTTGACTGACAAAATTTAAAATATAGATTTTAAATCAAATTCAAAAATAAAACATAAGTATAAAAAAGTTTTCTGGAAAGTTTTGGATCAAAATGTTTTATAGTCCAGGGCGCATCTGTTTTGAGATGGACGTTGAGAGGTGACTCAAATTTCTTTGCAGAAATTGCTTGAAAATAACTCAAATAATAATATTTGAGATATCCTCCCACTCAAAATGGTCCGGAATATTGTTTAAATAATCAAAATGTCAAAATATGAAGGAAAAATTCGATTTTCTTATTGGTTTTTTGATTATAACTTTAGAACTATTCATTTCTGAGAAAAGTTGTACCAAAATAACAGTTGTGTAATCAAATTTCCTACAATATAGAGTTGCTTAAAGATTTAAAAAATAGTCGCCATTGTTGCAAAATAGAAATAATTACGAAAAAAACCATACAAAAACAAGTATTCGCATTTTACGTTTTTAAACCATTTATGCTACACTTAGGACCTTCATATTTTACCCAGAAAAACTTTTATGATGTAGTAAAACAACACTGTAAATTTCATTAAGATCGGTTTAATAGATTTTGCAAAATAAATTTTGCAATCCAGCTTTCGCAAAAAAAATTCATTTTTTTAAAATGTTGCAGGACTGAAAATAAAGCAGATAGTAAGTTGAATTTTTTTTGCTTATAGAAGTGTACTGTACCTTTCATTTTCAATTTGCAAAATTAAAATCAAATAATTACCACGGCGTCAGGAAATTTTTTAAATAAACATTAATTTTTGGTGCTACGCGCAGGACAGCGGTGTTCGATTCACACAAGTTGATTTCCACCAAAATGTCTTCCAATCTTTATCTAATATATTATTTTCTTACTCTATATTTTGTTGTATTTTAATTCCACAAAAATCAAACTAATTTTATTATTGTTTGTGAAATATTGTTTAAACAATTGCATATGTTTAAAAAAAAATAAACTTTTATTCTCTAAGTTAAAATATATGAACAAAGAAAGTTTTTGCTAAAAAAAGTGTTATTTTAAAGGATAGAGTATGGTTTTTTTATTTTGCAATAAACAAATTTATTTATATCGAAATGTAATAAAAATTAAAATGTATCAATCATTATCAAAGGTCATTGGAATGCCCAATCAGAGCAAACTATCCGCTGTCCTGCGCGTAGCACCAATAATTAATGTTTATTAAAAAAATTCCTGACGCCGTGGTAGTTAATCGATTTTAATTTTGGAAATTGCAAATGAAAGGTACAGTACACTTCTATACGCAAAACAAATTTCAACTTGCTATCTGCTTTATTTTCAGTCCTGTAACATTTTGAAAAAATGAATTTTTTTTCCGAAAGCTGGATTGCAAAATTTATTTTGCAAAACCTATTGAACCGATCTTATTGAAATTTACAGTATTATTTTACTGTATCATAAAGTTTTTCTGGGTGAAATATGAAGGTCTCAATTGTAGCATAAATGGTTGAAAAACGTAAAATGCGAATACTTGTTTTTGTATGTTTTTTTCGCAATTATTGCTATTTTGCAACAAGGGTGACTATTTTTTAAATTTATAACCAATTCTCTATTGTAGTAAATTTAATTACGCAACTTTTATGTCAGTACAACTTTTCTTGGAAATGAATAGTTTTAAAGTTATAATCAAGAAACGAAGAAAAAAATCGAATTTTTCCTTCATTTTTTGACATTTTGATTATTTAAACAATATTCCGGACCTTTTTGAGAGGGAGGATAACTCAAATATTATTATTTGAGTTATTTTTAAGCGATTTCTGCAAAAAAATTTGAGTCACCTCTCAACGTCCAAATGTACTAATATTTTTACAGATGCGCCCTGGTCTATTATAGAAAATAAATGGTGCAACGTTTAACATCTACGTTATAAATCCCCAAAATAACGCTAAATTTTCGAGATACTGATCATTGGTGGTGAATGGCTAATTTTGGTCTTACTTTATGTTTTTGATGGTGCCGAAAACGAAAATCAAGTTTATTTTGAATTTTAGGTGGTAAAAAATTGTCAAAATCGCTATTTTGCCCTAAAAATAAAAAAACACGTTTTTCTTAAAATTAAAAGTTACACCATATTTTTTCTATAACACATCTAGACCTAAAACTCCCCATAAAACTTCCTGAACTCTATGGTTTAACATAAACGTAATCAAATAGATAAATTTTAAATTTTGTCACTTACATTTTTGCGATTTAACTCTGCAATTCACGAATCTGCACCTTTAATTTTTAAAAATTCATAACTTTTACAAAAAAAAGACTGAAAAACTACAGTTACTTTCATAGTCTTCACAAAGTAAGAAATATATGCCGTAGAAATTTTAGAAAAAAAATATTAAAATGGAACAGGGTTGTAGCGAGTTAAACGTAAAAATTCGTGACTTCACTTTTTTTTTCATTTTTAGGTTAAAATTGCGATTTTGACAATGTTCCGTCACATAAAATTCAAAATAAACCTCTTTTTCATTGTCAGCACCATCGAAAATATAAAATAAGATCAAAATTAGCCATTCACCTCCCATGGTCAGTATGTCGAAAAATAAGCGCTATTTTGGGGACGTATAACGTCTATATTTAAAGTGGCGCAATTTTTGTTCTATTAAACATTTGTAACTAAAGCTTTCCACAAAACTTCTTTGTACTCTATGTTTTAACATAAACGTAATTAATAAGATAAATTTTAAATTTTGCCTCTTAACTTTTGCGATTAAACTTTGCAATTCAAGAATCTGTACCTTGTACTTTAAAAAATTCATAACTTTTACTAGAATAAGACTAAAATCTTAAAGCAGATACCGTTGTCTTCAAAAAAGTGAGCAACATATAGTGTACAAACCTTAGATAAAAATATTAAAATCGAAGTTGTAGTGAGTTAAACGCAAAAAAACGTGATTTCACTTTTTTTATTTCTATGGTAAAATTGCGATTTTGACAACATTCCTCCACCTAAAATTTGAAATAAATTTCATTTTCGTTTTCAGCACCATCAAAAACATAATCTAAGACCAAAATTAGCCATTCACCACACATGGTCAGTATCTCTAAAAATAACCGTTATATCGGGGATTTCTAATGTCGATAATAAAAGTTGCACTATTTTTTTTCTATAAAACATTTTGATCAAAAATTTTCCAGAAAACTTTTTTGTACTCTCTACTTTAACATAAACGTGAGTAAAAGGCTAAATTTTAAATTTCGTCACTCAATTTTTGCGATTAAACTTTGCAATGCACAAATCCGTACCTTTCCCTTTGAAAAATTCATAACCTTTATCAGAATAAGAATTAAAGCTTAAAACAAGTACCGTTGTCTTCAGAAATGTTAGAGCTATATACTGTAAAAATTTCAGAAAAAAGTATTAAAATTAAACAGAGTTGTAGTGAGGTAAACGCAAAAAAACGTGATTTTTTTTTATTTTTAGGATAAAATTGCGATTTTGACAATGTTCCCCCACATAAAATTCAAAATAAACCTCATTTTCGTTTTCAGCACCCTCGAAAATATAAAGTATGAATAAAATTAGCCCTTCGGCCCTCCGTGGTCAGTACCTGGTCATTTTAGGGGTATCTCCCGCTCGCCTAATACCATTCAACTTTTGCGATGTCTCATATGACTACAGCCCTAGCCATGCGAGAAAAAATAGTATATTATTCAACGAGAATGTAATGATGGCTATTACTCACGATGATGAAGTTTGCGACACGAGCCGTAGGCGAGTGTCGTAATTCATCAGAGTGAGTAATAGCCAATACATGCAAGTAGAATACTATACTTTTTCTACGACTTTTTTTTATTTTAATGAGTAAAAAAATATAATTATCAACTACCCGAGATTAAAATTATAATTATTTACAAAAAAAATTTGTGTACAAATAGTACACGGCTGAATTATTGGTTGCTTATTATCAGCAAATGCTGTCTTAATTATGCATTGTAAAAAACACAACAAGAAATAGTCAATTCAAGTTATATTCTTCCGAAAAGTTATAAGTATAGTACCTACTTTCATTGTAATAAATTAATAGGATGGGCGTAGTTTATAACGTTATTTGTACATTTATACTTAACTATATAATATAACTATATTATTGGGAGCGTGCAAGTTCGAAAAAGCGACACCTGGTTTCATAGCGCAGCAACATTTTTCGCACTTTTAATAATTATATAGGCCAACTATATTAGTCCTGGTTCCTGGATAATTGTCAAGGCCATAGCCCAAAAAAAATTATAAGAAGAAAAAGTAAGACTGAGGTTATGTTATTAAAAGGTAAACAATTATTGTATGTAGTAAATAAAATTAATTATTAAATGCAGTACTGCAAGCAAAATACAATTAATTAATTTTACTTTTATTTAATAATTGCTTATCGTATCAATATTGTGGAGCAACATATAATTTTTCTTCTTCGATGGCAGTAGGTATGAAATATACGTCAATTTGACAATTTAAATTGACACTATGAATTATTTAAGAAAGTTGCAAGATTTCTCCGCCATTCGCGCACGATCGTTTCTTGTATCCCCTCCAAGTACTTGCACACCGCGAATAATGTGTTATTGGGACCGTGCAAGTTCGGTAAAGCGACACCTCTTTCTACGCTCTGCAACTTTATTCGCAATTTTAATTATATTGGCCAACTATATTAGTCCTGGTTACTGGATAATTGTCAAGGCCATAGTCCAAAAAAATAATGAAAAGAAAAAATAAGATTCAGGTTATGTTATTAAAACGTAAACAATTGTATGTAGTAAATAAAATTAGTTATTAAAATGCAGTACTGCAAGCAAAATACAATTAATTAACCCTCCGTTAGGCGCGTGGTCTACAATCGTAGACCACTCCCTTTTAAGTGGTCGCCAATTGCATAAAACTTCACATACGCCCCCATCCCGCTTAGTAGCTGTCAATAATACTTCCAACTTACTCTTCAGTTTGCTAAACGCCACCGATCTGTTTGCATTATTTTTTTACAATTATTCAAAGAGCACTGGTCTACAACCGTAGACCACGCGCCTAAGCGCGTTCCAGTTTTTAGTTGTATATATAAAGCTAATATGTAACCTGCTGTATATATAAAGGTAATAACATAAATGAAAATGTTTCAAGAAGCTACTTCATTGAAAACTTAGCATGGGAACTAATCAAA
The DNA here is from genome assembly GCF_917563875.1 of Diabrotica virgifera virgifera. Classification (NCBI taxonomy): domain Eukaryota; kingdom Metazoa; phylum Arthropoda; class Insecta; order Coleoptera; family Chrysomelidae; genus Diabrotica; species Diabrotica virgifera. The sequence goes on from NC_065447.1 coordinate 165,586,843, forward strand.
CAGCAAATTAAATATGGATCAACTATGCCTTCCCTGCTAAGAGAACTTAGACGACAAGCTCGCGTACTGCTCGGAGTTCAAGAAGTCGTACCCCCTTCCCCTAATTTTCCAACAAATTACGTGGGACGATGTTGTATTTGTACATGAATTTGCAATATGTCAACAAGAAGGGCATGCCAAAGATGTGACACATTGGAATTCAAGGATCATTTTGGGGATATTTGCACTGAATGTTTGACGGACTAAAATTGTGCCACTTTGACTATTTAATAGTTTTGTTCTTTTTTTACTTTTTAGTTCTATTCTTTATTATTTATCCCTATTGGTCATTCTATAAGTGCAAAGATAAAAAATATTTGTGTTTTTTACTAAATTGGGCTTATTTTTGTGACCATTTTCATTTACTTACGAATAAAGACCCAAAAAATCATGACCTCGTTTTTAATTTTACCACTGTCAAAATGAGAAAAGCCAAAGAACAAAATATATCTAATATCAAAGTGCGAACATAAATAAACATGTTATTAACCACTAATTTGTTAATTTTGTCAAAATCCGGTATTATACGACAAAAAACTATTGGTCTACAATCGTAGACCACGCGCCTAAGCTTGTCAGCAATAACGACGCGCCTAACGTAGGGTTAAATTTACCTTTATATAATAATTGCATATCATATCAATATTGTGGAGCAACATATAATTTTTATTCTTCAATGACAGTAGATATGAAATGTACATCAATTTGACAATTTCAATTGACAATATGAATTATTTAAGAAAGTTGCAATATTTCTCCGCTATTCGCGCACGATCGTTTCTCAATTCCCTTCCAAGTACTTGCACACCGCGAATAATGTATTTAAAATATATAACACAATATAACTTTATAAAATAAACACAATATAAGTTTTAAATTCCAATAAACACAGCAAATACGCTATTGTCACTGTCATTGAAAACGATAAATGTCAAAATTCATAATAGTAAACAAGGTATAAAAGTAAAAAATATATTGAACCTTTTTACAGTTAACAATCCTTTAAAAATCTTTCGAAGTTAATTATTGACATCAATTACAATAATTATTGTATAAAATAAACAAGTTTAAGTAATTTTATTTGCAGTTTACTTCATATTAAAAGTGGCATTCACCACTTGAACCTAACTTCAGCCCCTGAGTAATCAACTATTACTCACGGGTTAAGTAATGGGTGTTATTATCTATTCAAAAATAGCGAATAGTGAGCATGTTATTAAACGGCCGTACAGAAAAATCCATTAACTCATTATTTAATGACTAAAAAACAATAAAAAATTGGAATTCAACTGCAAAAATATTTAGGTAAAGAGAAGGGGAATCGGTGAGCAAATACTGAATTTACAACTCTTGAATGACCGAGATCTGTGAACAATTAGTTTTTGCAGGAAAGGCATGACGAAAGAATGATCCACAAGAAAATGAAAGGAATACTCGTAGCAGGAATCAGAAACAGGAGAAATAATAATATACCAATAGTAGGGGAGCATTGGATGCTAAATTTGAAGTTACTAAAACGACATGGTGACCTATTGGGTTGTGAAGATTAGGTCCTAAAATAAAAAAAAAATTAAGTTAAATTTTCTATTTTAGTGGGGATTTTCCATTTTTAATTTAATTTTCCATTTCCAAAAATTGTTTTTTCCGATCATAGCACCATCTATCCGCAATTCGAAAAATGTCACGAATAAAAGTTACTTATTTTTAGGTAAGAAATCCAAATCTGCAATAAAAAATTGGGGTTCTTAACTAAGATTTTAATGTAACCCCCCAAACCATCTCCGTGGGTGGGTCCTGTTTGGTGTCATTCGATAGATTTTTGAAAAATCTTGAACAGGTATTTTTCAGTTTTTCGACCTGACGTTCATTTCGCGAGATCTCGCAGGGTACCTGCGTAAAATTTTAAAGTTACTCCCCACCCTCTTCTGTGGGGGTCGTGTTTGGTATCATTTGATAGATTTTTGAAAAATATTGAACACGTATTTTTCGGTTTTTCGATCTAATGTTCATTTCGCGAAATATTCGCTTTTTTGCGAAATTTTGTGACTCATCCATTTCTTTACGTCCCGCTCAAATTTTAAGATTTTTGAAATATACACTGTTCTTCATGTACTTAACTTACCTTATCTTAATCTGACCTTTTCGAGTTTTTCTAAGGATAGAATTTTTACGGACTGTCCCAACGCTCACAAGGTTTCTCCCCATGTGATTTTCTAACGCTCTCGAGTAACGCGCAAAATCCACGCTTGGGCTCCCCTATCATAATAAGAGAAGGCAAAAAAAAGTAGAAGAGTAAATGGAGAATGGGTGAAGTACAAACAGAACTTATTTGGAGATAACAGAACATAAAACATCAACAAGCGTATACATAAAATCAGAAATAAAATTTGCAATACAAAAAATGAAGAATAGAAAAACCCCAGGCCCAGGTAATATTTATACAGTGCTAGTCAAAAGTCCGTACCCCCCCTCGTATCTTTTGAACGGTTATACCTATAATAGTGAAATTTGGAGGGAGGAAATAAACGGACGTTAGCTTCTTAACTAGTCATGACAGGTGACGTAATAGTGACAGATGACGTTACAGAGCCACTGTGACCGATAATTTTAAATGGGACCTTATGGCAAGTGATACCGTGTTTGAAAGGTATTCAAAATACCTATTCAGTCATACTCATTTTTTTTGGGTTTTAGTTGATTTTGATGAATAAATTAAATACATAAATATAATAGTGTAGCTTTGCATTTAATTAATAAAAATTCAAATGTAAGCCTATGGGGTTTTTGTCAAAAAAGTTGACGTTTTTTAATTCTCTAGTAGTTTTTACGTCAACGTCAACCTTTTTGACAAGTAATCATATGCGGAATTTTGAATTTTTATTAATTAAATGCGAAACTACAATTTTATATTTATTTCATTTATTCATCAAAATAAGCTTAAACTCAAACAAAATTAGTACGACTGAATAGGTATTTTCAATACCTTTCAAACGAGGTATCACTTGCCATAATGTCCCATTTAAAATTATCTGTCACAGTGGCGCTGTAAAGTCATCTGTCATAATTACGTCACCTGTCATGAGTAGTTAAGAAGCTTACATCCGTTTATTTCCTCTCTCCAAATTTCACTATTATAGGTATAACCGTTCAAAAGATACGAGGGGGGGGGGGTACGGACTTTTGACTAGCACTGTACAGAGATTATAAAACTCATTGAAGACGAAAATTTTGACCTGTTCTCTCAAATATTAAACATTTGCGACTACCTATATACTCAAAAATTCAAGCCATTATAAAAATTAAATTTTTTTTTTGTGAGAAATGGTTAAAGTAAAAGACTTACCTTTATATCCCATTTGTTGTAAAGCTAAGTTAGGATTACCATATCTCATCGACATGTCGCTAGATGAAGCTGAAGACGTCACGAGTGACGACTGGGCAGACGCTTGTTTCTGTGACAAAGTAGCAGGGATTGATGTGGAAGGAAAACCTAACTGCGAAATAGATCTAGTATTGACATCAGGTCCTGTATAGCCCATGTTAGTGTATTTCGACATATCGATTTTGCTCGATTGTGAAGAAGCTATCGTTCTATCTCTACTTGGTATATTTAGAGAGTAGTTTGAATCGGTGTTAAAGTTATAAGCAGATGCTGCTTGAGCCGTTGGTAATTGAGAAGTATGCGCAGGAGGTTTTGGATAAAAGTCTTCAGAATTCGGGATGTTTAAGCTCTTAGGATCTGGGATGTTTTGGTGAACATACGGTTTGGCATCTACTTTTTCCTTGGACCCATCTTCTTGGTTCTTCTTCATTTCTATTTGTTGCGTTAGACGCGGAGCTATTTCGAACTTTTGATTACTAATTTGCAATATTTCATTATCATTGTAAGCTCTTTTCTTAACAGGGAAGATTGCTGTCTGAGACTGTATCTTGTCACCACGTTTGCTAAGCTCTTCTTGAGACTGGAAGTGCTCCACTTCAGATGAATTTGAACACATGCTTGCAGATATAGGACTGGGAGGTCGTTGAACAATTGGGGAGTGTTGGGAATGTACACCAGGAGAGGGTTGTGGAGGTATACCGGGAGAATGTTGTGGATGTATACCGGGAGAATGTTGTGGATGTACACCGGGAGAATGTTGTGGATGTACACCGGGAGAATGTTGTGGATGCACACCGGGAGAATGTTGTGGATGCACACCGGGAGAATGTTGTGGATGAATACCGGGCGAGTGTTGTGGATGAATACCGGGCGAGTGTTGTGGGTGAACGCCGGGAGAGTGTTGTGGATGAACGCCAGGGGAATGTTGGCTGTGCATACCTGGAGAATGTTGCGGGAGAACCCCAGGAGAGTGTTGCGGATGAACTCCAGGAGAATGCTGTGGGTGAACTCCAGGAGAATGTTGTGGGTGAACTCCAGGAGAATGTTGTGGGTGAACGCCAGGAGACTGTTGTGGAAGTAACCCGGGAGAATATTGGGGGTTGATATTAGGTGAATGTTGTGGCAAAATTGTTGGCGAATGAGGGGAGTAAACTGTTGGAGAATGGATATTGGGTGAATGAACACTAGGTGAATTCATCCCTGGCGATCGATCAGCGTTCATATTTGGAGATACGTTAGCTGATAGCTGATGATGAGGAGAAGAATGATTACTAGCAGGCGAATTGGCAGTGTAGTTTTGAGGTGTCTGTGCTTTATTACTGTCATAGTATGAATAGTTGCCTTCGGAATTATACGGGGGTGTAGGATTTGTGCTAGAATAATTAGGAACGTGAGTGTAATATGGAGGATTTGTGTATGAATAGTAAGAATTATCAGTCGTGTTTGGGGTATAAACATGTTCAGAATAATGTGGATAAGGAGACTGAGAATTTTCCTGAGGACTGCAAGATTTATCTGGACTGCTCTTATTCGATACAGTGTCTTGATAAAATCCTACCCTGATTTGTCCATTGATAGTGGAGTACGCAGTTTTTGGAGAAATATCCGGTCGAGGTGACGCCATAATTGGAGACGCTCCCGTAGGAGATCTATGCAATGGTGAAGGATATGGAGCAGGATAAGCTCCTCTTTCATCCATTCCAACTCTCGGCGAATCCATGTCTTGGCTGAAACTAGAACGCTCAGACATGCTGCTTCCTGTACTAATTCGTCTTTGCCTGGAAATGGGTTGTCCGTGAATGTCCGTACTTGGAGAGACAAGGGGTAATGTCACTTTACGAACATCCACTGATTTGCTTTCGTCATTCTTTTCTTTTTCAACTTCCGATTTAGTGTCATTTCTTTTAGTGACTGGTTGTACTTTTGGGGCTCCGAAAGCCTTGAACCAAGCGCTCAGATTAGGGGTTGCACCACCGCTTCCAGTATCATCTGTAACAGGTGGCTCTTGCGATTTTTTCTCAATTTCTTCTTCCGGCTTCTTAATACTGATTGAGCTTTCAACATCCATTTTTATATCAGGCGTGGCAGGTTTCTCGTCTAATTTAACCTCTTCCAACTGTTTTTCTTCTTTCTTTTGATCATCAACAAACTTATGCTTTCCGAAACTATCTAAAACAGATCCTAAACTTAACTTCGGAGCATTGGTATTTGTTTTAACAATTAGTGAGTTCTTGGTATCTTTTAATTTTGAAAGCGGACCAAGAGCAAATACTTCATCCGCTTTGCTTGTAGCCTGAACGTTCGTTATGAGATTTCCTTTACTTTTTCCCGGCTGTAGCCGATCGATCGTTCTTTGAACTTCCCTTCTTTTAAAGAACTTGGAAGGATCTCGAAACGGTTTCTTTTTAGGATCCTTGTTAGCTGCATCCTTCTTAATTGCCGTCAAAGGTTTGTCCAATTTTTTGCCAGGAACTTGATCTATTTTTCCTGTAAGTGTGTCAAGGTCGTCCAAACCGGCGTACGATGGAGAATTACTGGCGGAGCTGAATTCTGCGAATTTAGGAGTGTCATCTAGCCATTTGTTTATGTCTTTTAATGTTTGTTCAGTGGCTATAGTCAAAGCGTCAAAATTAGCAGCCTGGGCCTTGCTGATAATATTTGAACTTGTTGAGGTCGTAGATTTTTTAGTTTTCTGTCCATCTGACTGAATGCTATCCATTGTATTGTTTCCCTCTTCCAGTTCTATCTCCGCTTCCTTAGTGAACGGCTTATGAGCCTTCTCCTTGTTCTTAGTCTTATGTTTCTCTTCCTTTTCAACTTTCTTAGACTTATCTTTATTTTCTTTGGAATGCTCCAATTCAAAATCAAATTCGTCTTTTAATTTGTTTTCGCTAAGAGCTTTGAGTTTTTCTATAGTTTCTCTTAGTTTGTTGTGCTTTTCCTTTGGCTTCGGGAAAAATGGTAAGAGCTCGTCGTCTCTTTTTATTTTCTGGTCAAAATGATGGTCCAGTACACTAAAATCGTCGAAAAATTTGTCGAACTTTGTACGGTGTTTATCTAAAAAAAAAAAACGTTATGTTATAATATATAGGGTGTCCCAAAAGTAGCGGAACGGTCGAATTTTTCTCGAAATAAACATGGTATCGAAAAACTGAAAAATATGTGTTCAATAATTTTCAAAAATCTATCGAATCACAAAAAACACGACTCCCCACTCCACCCCCTAGTGGTGGAGCGGGGGTAACTTTGAAATCTTAAATGGAGACCCCAAGCTTTTATTTCAGATTTTGATTCCTTACTTAAAAGTAAGTAACTTTTTTCGAGACATTTTTTTGAACTATGGGTAGATGGCGTTATAATCGAAAAAAATCATTTATCCTGGTGTCATAGAAAATAATAGAAACGGTCTACTATCTCGAGAAATACACTTCCAAAGGAAAAACAAAAAAATGCGTATTTCATATTTTTCAAAAACCGATCGAATAGCATCAAACACGACCCCACACTCCGCAACCTGGAGGTGAGGTGGGGGGTAACTCTAAAACCTTAAACAGCAATCCCCATTTTTTATTGCAGATTTGGATTCGTCATGAAAAATTAAGCCACATTTGTTCGAAACAATTTTTAGAATTGTTGATAGATTAGAATTGTTGATCTATCAACAATTCTAAAAAATATTTTAAATAAATGTTGCTCAATTTTTCATAATTAATCCAAATCTTCAATAAAAAATCTAGGTTGCCATTTAACATTTTAAAGTTAACTCCCACCCCACCTGTAGGAGGTGGGGTAGAGGGTCATGTTTGGTGTTATTCGACAGGTTTTTGAAAAAAATTAAACACATATTTTTTGGTTTTTCATTTAAAAGTTTATTTCTCGAGATATTAGAGCGTTTTTATAATTCACCTGTGGTATTACAATAAATTGTTTTTTCCGATTATAGCGCCATCTACCTACAATTCGAATAAATGTCTCAAATAAAAGTGGCTTACTTTTACATAAGGAATCAAAATATGCAATAAAAACTAGCAGTTTCTATTTAAGATTTTAAAGTTACCCCCCACCCCACCTCCAGGGGGTGGAGTGGGGATTGCGTTTGGTGTCAATGGAAAGATTTTTAAAAATGTGTTTAAAAAAGTGTTTTTCAGTTTTTCGCTCCGATGTTTAGTTCGCGAAATATTCTACCGTTCCGCTACTTTTGGGACACGCTGTATAATATTATATAGGGACTGAATAAAGTTATCTGGTAAAATTGAACTTTTTGTTTAAAATGCAAGAATACTATAATACATAATTAGACCGGTAACGAACCTATTACACAAGAGAGAATATCACACCACGAATGAGAGGAGTGTGTGTGGTAATTAGAACAAGTGTATAAGGGGCTCATCATACGAGTTACGTACTATAATTTCCTTACAAAGTTTTTTGTTTTAAGAAAAAAATTTAAAATCCGGTAAACATAAAAGTTACATTCGTAGCGAAATAAAAGTCTAATAGTCTAAGATCCCACTGCAGAATTACTGCGCTAATACGGTAGTTAATTAAAATCACATTTATACAGCGTGTCCCGGAAAATAGTGCGTTCCTTAAAGGTATAGGTAGAGGGCACCATGTAAAGCAAAAAACTCTTAAAACATTTTTTTGCTAAATGCAATCGTTTGACCAAAAAATTAAAATACATTTTGGTATGCAAATTAAAATCTGGCAACTCTGTGAGGTACTAAAATTTAAACGTAGACTTCTTTTTAGTAAACATACAACAGATAGTTTGTAAGAATCCTGCTTAGTTTCAATACCGAAAATGTTTTCGAATCGTGAGTTCATTACCTATTATGTTATTGTTGATTGGTTATGGCAGATCACTAAATGGAGAGGCTTATTATAATTTCTTTTAAAATGTTTTTCCGTTATTTCCCGTCGTTATGAGGGAATGTGTTCTTGAAAGTGTAGTAATTACAGTGGAACCTCTATAACTCGGATTAATCGGGACCACGACCGATCCGGGTTATCGAAAATCCGAGATAGCCGGAGAATATGGTAAAAATTAATAAAATACGGTATACTTACAGATAAACTCCGTTAGAATTGAAATAACATGAAATATTTTTATAAATATGCACAGTACATATTACCTACTCATTACAATTCTAAAAAAAAACACCAAACCCAAACAATACAAGACACACAATACTAAAGACCATTGTTTATAAAAGAATTTTTTAAATAGTCTTTCCTAAACAATGCTGACAGTTTGAAATAAAAAGGAATCGATACTACAGACAGCTGGCTGTTGTTTCTGCGGCGTGTACTATGATGAGTAATTTTTAATCTCGTGTTCAAATTACACACATAAGTACACGACACAGAGAGTCTAGACACATTATCTCTCAAATATTATATTACATACACTTTTATTGTTGAAAGGATTGTCTGATAATTAACTATTTTGATTGGAAATAAGCCACAATTAAATTGAAAAATACAAAATATTGAAAATCAAAATGTTTATCTGATGAAAATCGGTCCGGGTTAGCCGGACTTCCGGGTTATCGGGGGCCGACTTATCGGGGTTCCACTGTATTTTCAAGTAAGTACAACTTAATTATTTTAGTTCACAAGTAAACAGATTACTGACACATTATCAATCTGGTGTATTTAATGTCCACTGTGAACTATGAAATTTAGTCAAAGTCCTCAGCATTCAACACATTTAAAGCGTACTAAATACATAATAGGTACCTACTAGTTCAGTTAAAAGATGTGTTTTTATTTTAAAAGATGTGTAATTCGTTTAAAATTATGCAATAGGTATTCCAATACATTTAAAAGAACTTATAGTAAACAAATAACAAAAAAAAAAACAAATAGTAAATACATTAAGTAATATTAGGTTGGATTATTTTAAATACATGTACCTACTGTAAATCACAAATAAGTTCTTACTATCTGATCTGTTATTATTCCGTAGTGCGTACGATCGCGATGTTGCCAGGCAATTAAAATTTCTAAACATTAAAATACAGGTATATGGAAAACAATGTAATCTTTTTTTTGGGAACGGTTAACTTTAGAAAAAAATGCTATAGGACTTTTTTGTTCCAAATTGTGTATTCTATCCATACCTTAAAGGAACGCACTATTTTCCGGGACACCCTGTATATAAACTTAAGAATAGGACAATACATTGGTAACAGGTTGCTAATCAAAAAGTGGCCGTAAATCATTTTAATTTAATTAATAGTAATTCATTGTTGAAAAAAAATATTAAGTCTCACATAAAATTGCCGAATTGTATTGCCCTCGCGACAATTTGACAAATACAATTCGACATTAGATGCAGAACTAAAAGTCTATCTTGGTTCATTTTTTTTAAATTGTAATTAAATAGAAACAAAATACTTAAAAATTATTCTCAGTATAATAATGTAAGTAGATTAGTCCCGGTATAATAATAATCTGATTGGACAGAATAGGGAATTTGCATAAAATTTTTAATTTGAAAAAATGCTACAAACCACAACAGATAATTTCAAACATATATCAACGAAAAAAAAAAGCTTTTTGTCTTTCGTTTGGCCCTTAAAGACGATTAAAAACGACAGAAAATTCAAATTATAGCAGTCAGACCAAAACGCGCCCTCATTGGTCATGACGTCATATCATTATAGTATTTGATGTCCTCGCCATTAATTCATTAGGTTTGGCATTCGTTATGACTAGTGTGACCAACTCCAATTCAGTCGATTTCGGGACAATGATACTCAAAGTTCACAGTTTGAGTTTTCGTAAAACTATAATACCACGATATAAAATGCATGCGTTTTGGATGGGGTATTAGTATTATACCGTTGATTGATAAATATAGGGGGAAGATACGAAACCATGTGCATTATTTTGTTCCCTTTAAAATCTGCCTGTATAGTGGCGCGCCTAGCGTAAATTTGTTGAAGCTAGCCAAGAACAAGCACTTATTCTACGTGGTCCGTATTCAAAATTTTAACGCACAGTCGCTATCATATTAATCTGTATTAATACCTGTATTAATTTTTTTTTCTGCAAAAACGTTGAAAATATAAATTGACTATAGAGTTTTTTTCACTAACTAGTCTTGACCTCACAAGTAAATACTTTTCGAGTTATTTGCGCGTGAATATATTCATGTTTCAAAAAAAGTATATTTCATGAGGAAATGAGGAAGTATTTCGTCAAAAAAATATTCATAGCAAAAATACAGCTTATAAAAAAATGTTTTATATATGACATATGAAGTCGTAGACTCAGTAAGAGCAGAGTTGTAGCTAATAAAAAGTAGGTTCTTATTCGTCAAATTCCAAATTGAATATTTCTACGTGAAATAACCAAAAAATTAAGTACTTTTCGGGGAAAACTCATCATAATTTTTTTAAATTGTTTAAAAACAGCTTTATTTTTTTAAGTTTCTAGTATCAGAAGTAAAAGTTGCGCACAAAATAAAGTTAATCCCTTTTTTTGTAAACAAAATCTTAAATATCACCTCTTAATTAGCATCCCAGATGAAATTAATCAGACCTATGAATATGACCTTTACACTTTGGGATATTTCGTATCACTGATAATTATAAAGTTATTTTGAAAAAAAGGCATTTTTCTTTTAAAACAAAAAAAAAATTACTGTAAAACTAAATTTACGATAAAACTTACAGATCATGACAAGGCGAAAACGGCGGGTCCTTTGGGAAAAATATTCCCATGAGATTTTTTTGCATAATCACATTCGTGAGACATCCCAGAATAAGGCTCAAGAAGTCGCCCACGTGAAAAGTGGTTCAATTTTTTTTAACAATTTTTTTTTAATCGAATTGCAAAAATCAATGTTTTTGGCTCAGACATTTTTTTTGTAGGTTTTTTGGACCATTCTGGATAAAAAAGGTCTCTTATTATTTTTCTCTAAAGTTGATCGGTTTCGAGTTATAAGCAATTTAAAATTGAAAAAAACGAAAAATGGCGATTTTCAAGGCTTAATAACTCGGTTAAAAGTTATTACTATAAAAGTCAGAAAGTGACTAAATCAAAGTTTAATGCCCTCCCTACAAGATCCTGAAGAAATTTTTGTCATTATTTTATTACTAAGCTGTTATTTTTAAGTAATAATAATGAGCGCCATGCACGAGGTAGGCGGCCGTAAATGTGAGTGCAAGTAAGATGCACAATTGGACTGCCGGAGTGGCATCTCTCGCACTCAGCATTTACGGCCGGCAACCACGTTCATGACGCTCAATATTATTACTTAAAAATAACAGCTTAGTAATAAAATAATGACAAAAATTTCTTCAGGATCTTGTAGAGGGGCATTAAACTTTGATTTAGTCACTTTCTGACTTTCATAATAATAAATTTTGATCGAGTAATCCGAGTAACCCTTGAAAATCGTTTTTTCATTTTTTTCAATTTTAAATTGCTTATAACTCGAAAACGATCAACTTTAGAGAAAAATTTTTAGACACCTTTTTTATCCAGAATGGTCCAAAAACCTACAAAACAATTATCCGGGCCAAAAGTATAGATTTTTGCAATTTGATTAAAAAAAAATTGTTAAAAAAAATTTTCACGTGGGCGACTTCTTGAACCTTATTCTGGGATGTCTCACGAATGTAATTATACAAAAAAATCTCATGGGAATATTTTTCCCAACGTACCCGCCGTTTTCGCCTTGTCCTAAGTAAAGTAACTTGTGAAGCGGTAACGTAAATTTGATTTTATTCGTCTTGAGGCGCCAAACGAAAAACACAAACGACTTTTTTCTTTGATACATTTTAAATTGTGTTTTGATGTGATTTATAGCATCTCTTTCGAATTAAAAATTTTACGCAAGTTCCCCTTCAGAGGGTGATTTTCACGATTTTTTAAAACTAGGTTTTACAAAAAAATGACCAACTTTATTTTCAGCGTAACTTGCTTACTTTTAATGCTAGAAACTTTTTTAAAAACAAAAATAAAGCTTTTTAAACACTTTAAAAAAGCTGCGATGAGTTTTCCCCGAAATGTACTTTATTTTTTTTTGTTAGTTCACGTTGAAACATTCGATTTGGAATTTGACGAATAAGAACTTACTTTTAATTAGCTACAACTCTGCTTATACTGAGTATAATGATTTCATACAAACGCCATTTTTTTTTAAGTGAAAAAACTCTAGAACAAAACTTGCTTAGAATTAGTCAGTTTATCCACTTGATAGCTACTAGCATTGATTATAAACACACACAATGGTGTTTTTAATCAATGCTACTAGATAGTATTAGACTTATTGCTAGCTACCTAGCCCTATACAAAGTGACTTTAGAAAGTCCACATCTACATTAGAAAACCTAGTGGATATTTAGTCATTCATGGGTTATTTGGATGTGATCATGTATGTTTGGCTTATGGCTATCTTTTATCATTGATTAAAAACACCATAGATAGCTCACCTCTTGGTAACCGAAAGACGTATCAAAAACTAGATGGCGCTACTCGAAAACCGTATCGAGATTTCTCATTCTCTCTCTGACTTGCGAGGAGGTAGGAGTAGTGTCAGGGCCGAACTTACCCTATAGATGTATTATCTGTGACAGGCAGGTGTTGTGACAAATTAGAGCGGAATTTTATAAAAAAAAGGACTCATATTTTAGACAAAATGGCCTCTGTAACTCATAAGTGTGTTTACGCGGGATGTTTTGAAAGAAACGATGGAACAAATAATAATATATCTTTCTTTAAATTTCCACTGAAAGACGTAGAGCGTACAAAAATTTGGCAAAAAAACTGCGGGAACATTGATATTTTATTGATGGATATCACTGACCTTAAACAGAGGGTAATTTGCCAGCATCATTTTGCAGTGGAATATATTTACCAAAGTGGCCAAAGAAAGTTATTAAGGAAAAATGCTGTTCCTCTAAAATTTACACAGTTAACAACTGATTTAGGTGAGTACTCCATTTTATAAATATTTTTATGTTTGCCTAATGCGCTTTGTCAATGAGAATACTACTATTAAAATATATTTTATATAAAATCAGTGGATATTGAATGATTTAAATATTTTTATACAATTAAATCAAAAGAGATTTTTTTTTAAATATGAATGCGTTGTTACTATCACTCCAGAAATAATGATGATGCTTGTTTTGCTTTAATTAAAATTACACATACATTTCAATGATTACACCTATTTTAGGTGATATCCCACCAGTATGCTCTACATACGTTTATTGCGGTACGAAACGTAAAAGATCTACAAGTGACGATTGTATGGTTAGGTCAACTCCATCGCCTAAGAGATCAAGTAGTAGTCTCAGTGATATTTCCAGTTTTGAAATTATTTGCCCACAAAACTTGAAACTGAATTGACGGAGAAGGTAAAAAAATTGGAGTATCAAGTAAGTGCTTTAAAGAAGAAGTGCCGTCAGAAGAACAGTCGGCGTTGTAGAAGAACAACAAAAAACAAAAAATCGGCAACCAAATTCATGTTACAGGTACTGTTAGAAAATAAAAGCAAATACGTGCACACATTTGTTAATATGCAGTTTTCACACAAAACTCGTTCACAATGGAGTCACAATGAAAAGGATTTAGCTCTGGCCATTTATTATAAGTCTCCTAGTTGTTACAAATTTTTAACTAGATCTCTTAACTTTATATTACCTTCAGTAAAAACAATTCGAACTTGGTTGCGTGTCATAAAATTAAGAACTGGTTTAAACACTTCCTTAATTGACAAGTTGAAGAAAAAAGCAGAGACAATGGATGAGTTGGAAAAAATTTGTGTGTTAATGTTTGATGAAATTTCTTTGAAAAAAAAAATTGGAGTACAATAAATTAGATGACATTATAGAAGGGTTTCAAGATTTAGGTGCTTTAGGAAGAACAGACAAACTTGCCAACACAGGTCTGGTTTTCATGATGCGCGGCTTGCTACATAACTGGAAGATTCCGATTTGCTATTTTGTTACAGGTGGTCCAATACATAGCGACAACTTAAAAAACATTGTAGTTGAAGTTGTTTCAAAATTACAAAATATTGGGTATATACCAAAAGTGTTAGTGTGTGATCAAGCATCTAATAATAGAGCTTTATTTAAGCTGTTAGGCGCATGTAAGGATCAGCCTGCAATAGAAATAGGAAATCAGAGGATTTTCACTGTTTTTGATACACCCCACTTATTAAAAAGTCTAAGAAATAATTTTCTTAACAAAAAGTTGACGTTTTTTGCCGATTCTAACCAGATATCGTGGCAAGATATTGAATACACATACAACATCGATAGAACCAATGTGAGAGCACGATGCATGGTGAAAATAACAGACGTTCACATAAACCCTAATCATTTCCAAAAAATGCGTGTAAAATTAGCAGCCCAAATTTTTTCCAACTCAGTTGCCTCAGCAATGTCAACAGCAAAATCTGTAGGCCAGTTACACACCAAAACGGCTCCTGATACTGCCGAATTTTTAAAAATTATAAATAATATTTTTGATGGTCTTAACAGCAAATATTGTAGTGATAGTAACCCAAACAGAAAGCCAATGTCAACTTTAAGCAAGTCAACTGAAAACTTAAAAGCAGGTTTAGAATATTTTAAAAAAATTAAAGTTTTTGAAAATCAGAAAGAGAGAAATAATATTCACTGTCTACACGGCTTTCAGTGGACAACTTTGTCAGTTTTATGTTTGTGGGAGGAACTTCAAAAATATAATGTGTCATATCTTTTAACATCTTTTCTTAACCAAGATCCTCTAGAAAATTTTTTCTCTATTGTGCGCAATCGGGGTGGTTACAATCCAACACCTAGTGTTAGTCAGTTAAGAATTGCCATTAAGCATAACACAAATATTAAACTAAAAATTGCTTTAGACAATGGAAATTGTGAAATAGCATAAACTGATAATTTAGATTTAACCCACGAAGTAACCAGCGTCGAAATATCTGACGAGTCCATTGAAACCCAAACAGTTCATGTAGAACAATCTTTAGACATGCAAAAGGAAAATAATGACAACCAAATTTTAAGCACGGCACATTCCAGCCAATGTAGCATAACAAATTTAGAAACGTGTGCTGTTACATATGTCGCTGGTTATATTTACTATAAGATTATAAAGAACTTGAATTGTAGTAAATGCCAGGAAGACTTGCTAAAAGACAACAAAATTCTATTACAGAAACACGAATTAATGTTACTTTTCAGAGATTATGGCGCAAATGAAGAAATAAAGTTTCTTCAGAGACCATCAGATTTGTTTGTTACTATTACTACAATATTGTTAGAAAAGTTTCACGAGGCTTTTAATTTATTTAAAGTAGATAATGCAGTTTTCGAAAAAATTGAAACCTATGTGACTAACCATATTTTATTAACTACTAATTGGCTTAAAAGCTGCGAAGACCATAAAAGGAAAATTATAAAATTTTTGGTAAAAATCAAACTTTTTAAAACTTGTCAGTGGTATAACGTTAATGAAAGCAAACAGAAAACTAAAAGGGAAAAGATTCACAGAAAATTACTTATTTTCGATAAAAGTAAAGGTAAACAAACATCAAAATGCAAAAATTCGACAAGTAAACAGCAAAAAATTCAACAGACTGACAGCCACAAAAGTAAACAAACCAGAAACGTCACAAATTGTATTTAAAATATGAAAACGTCTTTTTTTCTACCTAGATCTTTTCAATGTACTGAGTTTAGTGCGTTCATAAAAATAACATGTGTTTTTACTTAATAACAGGCGGTAGCTGGTTTGTCTTTAGTTTCATGCGTGGAAGAGAATGATGCTAGATAAAAAGTATATGTTTTATCTCGCCGGGTATGAATGACGCACGGGTAAATAACCGTGGACTTAACTGTATGTTAAACTACACTATTAGCTTTAGTCTCTATATACAGTAGATATTAACAAGTATTTTATAATATCAGGAAAACAATATCAGTATGTCTTAAAACCTTGGAATCATATAGAAAACTTTTTTATTAAGTTTAGGGAAAAATGTATTATTGATAAAAACTTGCATGTCTCAAAACTAAAAATAAAAGAATCAGATGTCAGATATTATGAGTCGTATACCAAGTTTGTTAAAAAATATTAATTCTTCTCAAGAGTCATATACCTTCATTTTTAAAGCACTTTCATATAAATATTAACGTGGTTTTTAATTGTTCTCGACTTTTAATAATAATAAAATGTTTCAATATTGTCAACAATGAAAGTACTTCTTCAGAAAAAGAAATAATAAATATATATCTTTTTTTCCCAATATTTTAATTTTACAATCTTATCACAGTATATAGAGGTTCCCTCTTTATACTGTGATCTTAGTTTGAAAAGAATTAACATTCAAATATACTTATTTACTTTGTTTTTAAATATGATCTCATTAGTGATGTTTTAAACTTTCTAATCCTGTCTGTTTAATCCAGCTTTTACCTATTGTTCCTAGGCAAATGGCCTTCAACTATTTATATGTTGGAAATTCCCTGTCACTTTATCAAGATATGTATGTACTTACATTATTCATTTTGAACGTTGGGAATTTGTGGTATTTTTTCAAAGAAAGATAATAATCTATTGTATTTGGTACTCACCACTACTTTTTTTTTAAAACATCGATGTCTTAATTCTAGAAAGTCCTTAGATAATTTTTAAATGTAAAAAGTATGCGATCGAACAGTAAATCATATTGATTTTAGTTCACCTCAGTACAATTTCTTATTTTGCACAGACTTCTATATTGCCTTTTCTAGATAAATTGTCAATTTTTTGTAGTACAATGTTACTCAGAACAACATTTATATCCTCTTCTTCTTGTCGAAGTTCCTTCTCATATCGAAGGTTGGCCATCACTACAGCTATCCGTACCTTATTGGCGCCTGCTTTGAAAATATCTATTGAGCTGCAACTATACCACTCTCTTAAGTCTCTCAGTCAGGAAATTCTTCTTCTACCTATGGATCTTTTACCCTTAATTTTACCTTGCATTATGAGCCTAATATCTCATATTTCGCTCCTCTGGTAATTTGGCCTAAATCCAGCTTTCTTGTATTGATGTTCTTTATCACCTCGCAATCCTTTTGTAACATTGTAACCTTCTTAATACTTTTGCATTTGTAACTCGTTAGATCTAGGTATTTTCAAAATCCCTCTATAGCACTACATCTCAAATGCTTCCAACTTATTTATATTGTCTACTTTTAGTGTCTAGCTTTCCATTCCATGTAACAAAGTCGAGAACACGTAGCATCTTAAGGCTCTTATCCTCAGCTACAGAGGAAGATCTCGATTAACAAACATTTTTTTCATTTTTATAAATGCTTGTCTTGCAATTTCAATGCGTGTCCTGATTTCTCTAATAGATACATTGGTCATCGTTTTTATTTACCCAGGTTCCTAGATATTTGCAGTTATTTTGTAAAAATTTATAGCTATATATTAGGTTTTATTTTCGGTAAATTAATAATGTAGATATTTGAATACTTCAACTATTGCGATTAATTTAGCTGTAGTTATAGTAGTATTATTGTCTAGTTTTATAACATTTTTATTTATTTATTTAATTGGCATTGGTAAATGCCATACAGCCAGTCACAACATGATACAATTTTCTAAATATAATCTTAACTATTATAAAACTATAGCTAAAACTATTTTATAAAACTACAGTAGAAAACTATAATAGAAACCAATAATACCATTGAATCACGGTTTTTACTCCAAATTTTAAATAACCGCTTGGGTTGACACGAAATTTTGGAATACATATAGGAAAGAAGAAAAGTAATTCTAAGCAAGTTAATACTTTTCGAGGTATTTGCGAGTAAATATGTTCATTTTTCAACAAAAAGAAACACTTTTTAGGTGGGTTTTTGCAAATAACTCAAAAAGTAAATATGTATTTTACCGAAAAAAAGGTTTCCAGTAAAAATATAGCTTCTAAAAAGAGAAAAAAATGGTGTATGTATGAACTCTCTAGACCCAGTAGAAGCAAAGTTGTAACTAATGAAAAATAGTTTCATATCTGTCAAATTTCAAAGCAAATATTTCAACGTGAAATAACCAAAAAAGTTTACACTTTTTGGGGAAAACTCAGTACGACTTTTTTAAAGTGTTCAAAAAAATATTCATTTTTGTTTTTTAATAAGTTTCTAGCATAAAAAGTAAGTTACGCTCAAAATAAAGTTGGTCAAAAAAACTCGGGAAAATCAGCCCCCACTTAGCATTTTAAATCAAATTAATCGTTACCGCTTCCCAAGTTACTTTACTTATGTATTATTTATACTGATCTGTAAGTTTCATTTGTTCAAAGGGCTTATTTTTTAACAATTTTTTTTTATTTTGAAAAAAATGTTTTTTTCAAAATAACTTAAAATTTATTAGTGACACCAAAAATCACAAAGAGTAAAAAAAATGTAGGTTTTGCTTTTCTGAATATTTTGAATTTTTTGTTTTTCTCTAAGGCAAAAATTGGTTAAGATGTGGCTGTTCAAAATTTGCATACACTCGTGATTTTTGACTAGTTCAAGCCCTTTCAACTAGAGCTCCTTCAAAAATTTCCACTTTGAACCGATGAAACAATACATACACGAGTAAAGCAAGTTGTGATCTTGTGAAGTTGTAACGATTAATTTCATTTAGGATGCTAATTAGGGGGTGATTTTCACGATTTTTTAACAAAAAAATAGGAACCAAATATATTTTGATCATAACTTGCTTACTTTTGACGCTAGAAACTTAACAAAAATAATATAAATAAACCTTTTTTAAACACTTTAAAAAAAGTTGTAATGAGTTTTCGTCGAAAAGTGCTTCATTTTTTTTATTATTTCACGTTGAAATATTCAACATGGAATTTGACGAAAAAGAACTTATTTTTCAATAACTCGAAATAAGTATTGACGTAGTGAAAAAACTCTATAGAACAAAAGTTGCTTAGAATTAGTGATTTTAGGCACTTCTGAACTTATCTTGAACATATATTTTTTCACTCCCGAGAAGGGGTGATACTGAACCATAGGGCCAAAACACACATCGGTACATCATTTGTTTTTCTTTGACATCTTAGCTAGGCGTAAGCCAAATTTCATGTCAATCCAAGCGATTCTTTAAAATTAGGAGGTTTTTTGCAATATTTTACCGTGAGTGAATGGACTAAATCTGGAAATAAATTATGTATCTTAGCTTGAAATATTTTAGTTTGCATCAATTCTGGAAATTAATTGGTTTGAAAAGTTACAAAAAAGTAATTTACATGACATGTAATTTATCACTGCTAATTTTATTATGTATTTTATATTTTGTTATTCCTTTGTAGTGTATTGATAAATAAATAATTTTTAAAAATCCTCTACTGTTTTCATTAATCAATTTTTAGCGTTTTTTCTGAAGTAAAATCGGAATTCCATAATATAGATTACAAGCACGTTAAAATTATTTGTGAAAATGCTGAATGCCACCCTTATATTGTCGTCTATTGCACTGGACAATGGCTGGAGCAGGTAACTCAAATTTATTTTTCAATCTTGGCAAAGATTTCAATTAATGTCGCCACCATATAGTCAGGTAGTACTTAGGCTTGAGGGGTAAAGAGGTGTAAGTAGGCGGAGTTTAACACTGAATTCGTTTTTACCTTAGAGTGAGGTATCTATGTGTGTGTTTATAATCAATGCTTTTATTATATAACGCGTACCATTTGGGGATTAGATATTATAAGAATTCTATTAAGTTGTTCAATTCAAGGAAATATAAAATTTATTAATAATTTTCTATATAGACGAAACTTATTCGAATAAATAATGTTCTTTTAGACTCAAAAATCCAATTAAACGACATTCCTCAATGGTCTACTCTTAGTGTTGCACTTTTCCTTATTGCAATCAATCACATCGCTAAATCACTTAATCCACTACTCATTTACAAATTTAAGAATTGTTCGAACACTACTGGCTTAGAATTTTCTCCCACTAAAACGAAAACAGTAATCATCAGTAAAACTCCAAAGAAGCACATTATACTACCGAAAATCTACCTAAAGAATTTGTTCTTCTTCTTTTTCTTTTATATACGCAGTACTGCCCGTTTTTCTTCAACGGTGCCTTTCATTCTGTCCCTAAATTGTCATTCCATCTTTTCCTTGGGCGTCCTATACTTCTTCTGGCTATTCTTACTATCCTTGATTCAGACATCCGGCTTAAGCGTTGATTCCACTCTTCTTTTCTATTCTTTACCCAGGCATTTATATTGTCTATCCCACATATGCATTTGATTTCCTCACTTATTACCCTGTCCCGTAGTCCTTTTCCAGCAATCCTTCTTAAGATCTTCATTTCGTTGGTCTCCAGATGTCTTTGTGTTTTGCTTGTATCTGGTCTTGTTTCGGCAGTGTAAGTCATAACTGGTCTAATAACTGACTCATATTATATTCTGGCCTTTGTTTCCACTCTTAGGTGTTTGTTTTTCCACATTCTGTCGTTTAGGCATCCGGCCGTTCTACTGGCTTTAATTATTTGGTCTTTAACCTCTTCTTCGATATTGTTGTCGGCTGATAGATTAATTTATTATTAATCCAAGGTATTTGAAAGTCATTACTTGTGGGATAATTTGATTGTCCAATTTGCATCTTATTGATTCTGTGGATATTACTAAGATTTTTGTTTTTTCAGGCTGATATTTTCATATTCATTTCTTTTATGTTAATGTTGAACTCGTGCAGTATTCTTTGTAGGTCGACTTTGCACTCTGCTACTAACACGGTGTCATCAGCGCAACAGAGTTTTTTATCTCTTTATCGCCCATTTTGTACCCTCTTTTTTTCTTCACTTGTTTTATTATTGCATCCAACTTTATTTTAAACAGTATGGAGGGTTTAGTGAATCTCCTTGCTTGATTCCTGTGTTTGCTTCTATGGGTTCTGTTATTCATTGACTTTCATTTCGATTTTATTTCTTACATGTATGTTTATGAGAACGATATACGGCAACTGGTAATCAATGGAAAGATAGAGGGTAAGAGAGGTCTAGGAAAAGATGTCATGGCTGCGTAATATTCGCCGAATGATAATAATGAAATTACTCTTAATAGAATAATGTAGGTAATCCTGACTATCTAATATCTCACCTGACAATATAATCCACGGTGGACGCCTACGCAGAAATACAAGGCACCTTTAAGAAGTAAAGTTAATAACAAATAATTCAATAAGTATACTTAGTCACGATTTTCCCCCTAACTCGGAAAATATCGACCGCATGAAAAAACTTGGAAGAAATTGTAGGAAATCACAACAACTTAAGTCCTTACCATTTTTTCGAAGAGTTTAAAGTGGCCGAGCGGTTTACTTAGTCAATTTTATATTAAGTAAATACCGTTGCAATATCTCCAAACAAAATATACAATCATCAGAAGAGACTGTAATTAACGAAAATACCTACCTAATTTTTTATCGAGATTATGAGGCAAATAAGATAAATGTACAATATATAAAATCACCCAGTGAGTATTTTTCTCGTTAAATAATTTTTTTATTTGTAATATTCAATGATTTCTTTCCAGAATTCAAATTAAAAGACAAATTACAACTACAATTCTTGTTAATTTAAAAACGAGTTTAGAAAGTAATAGGTGCTAACTTCAATAATTATTTTAAATATTGTCTGATTGTCATGATCATGCCACTATTATCGTTGAATAGTTGAATGATAACTCAAATATAAATGAATGAAAAGAAATAAATACGTTCTATTATAATCCAGTCGGCCGACCCCAAATTCCGATAACCAAAGCTACCTGAATACGTCTCATCGTTGTCTCAGGTAAATTCAATCTCGTACCTAGAAAGCTGCTAACGCCATCTATTTCTAAAACCACTGGTGTCGTACATAAACGCTCGTTTAGTTTCGTATCTTCTCCCCTATATTTATTAATCAATGATTATACTGTACAAATTGTCGACTTTTTTTCGGATCACCAATTCAACTTGATGTAAATTCATAGAAGAATAATGTATTCAAAATTTCAAAATAGAATATTACCAAAACGTTTAAAATTCGGATGGCCTGGAAGCCTTGTCCGGGACGCCGGGACACAACTTAGTAATTCAGGCCATGTTCCGGATTTTTCGGACTAGTTGGTCACACTAGTTATGACACTCAGTTTTATAAATATTTTGATAGTTGCTATTTCTGACTAATTGTTAGATTTTCTAACATAAAGCTAATTATCATTTCTACTTATATAAGAATCTTAATAAAATTCGTCGAATCAGTGATAATTTCAAACGAACACATCTGCCCTTTGTAGCTTCCAAAATTAACCAATTCCGAGAAAACATTTGCTTGTCCCGTGGCCTCCCATTTCAGTCGGCGATACAAGGACCCGTGCACTACGAAAACATTCGAGGTTAAGATATATCCGGTTCCCAGGGTTTGGATCGAAATTAAGAACAATTCTTTCAACTTGACAATGTGTGAAGCTGTCTTGCTGTCGGATTTATGTATCCTTAAACCAATAAAGGCCTTTGTCGTTACTGGACTAAATTAAATCTTCTGTTTATTTCTGAACGTAAATTAGACACGCATAGGACATTGATGAATGAGTTCCACTTCTTTTTGGGGACCCAAAGGAAAAAGGAATTCTTATGCCTAAGTCGTTTTTAGTCTCTCGTCTCTCAACCACTTATTCGTCAACTACCGAGCTAATCGGTCGCGTCTCTCGCTCAACTCTGAAAGTATTCACGTCTCGTATTTTCCTATCGCATTACACGGTTTTTCACGCGAATCTTCTCTCACTTGTTACTAATCACATGTTTCACTCTTAAATCGCGGTTCACTTTACTGTCAATTGCACATAGCAAATTTATGTATGTTTTTTTGTTGTAGTAAAAACAATAATAATTATTTTGTACGATACTTGTAAATATTAGTGTTTGTGTTAAATAAACTAATTATCTCACACGTATTTTAATCATTTCAACACCGATTTACACCTTGCTTCGACTCGACAAAGAATATCAGAGTCTAATTATATCAACCACTATAGAAGCTGGTTCCCCTCTTGTGTGAAGGACAGGAGATATTCACCAGGTCCTTTTACCACAGGTGAAGCGTCCTACACATAATTTGGTACCCCTGGTGGGACGATTCAAAGAATCGTCTGCATACCCAGAAGCAAGGCTCGCGGTGTTGAAATTGAATCGAATCGTTATCGGCTGTTCCGGTGATCCTATTACCTCTACTTGGACCGTTGCTGTCCCGCTGACCGCCTCTACCTTGGACCGTTGCTGTCCCGCTGATCGACTCCACCTTGGACCGTTGTTGTCCCGCTGATCGCCACCACCTTGGACCATTGCTGTCCCGCTGAACGTTTCCACCTTGGACCGTTGCTGTACTGCTGATCGCCTCCAGCTTGGACCGTTTGCTGTCCCGCTGACCGCCTCTACCTTGGACCGTTGCTGTCCCGCTGATCGACTCCACCTTGGACCATTGCTGTCCCGCTGAACGTTTCCACCTTGGACCGTTGCTGTCCTGCTGATCGCCTCCAGCTTGGACCGTCGCTGTCCCGCTGACCGCCTCCACCTTGGACCGTTGCTGTCCCGCTGATCGCCTCCACCTTGGACCATTGCTGTCCCGCTGAACGTTTCCACCTTGGACCGTTGCTGTCCTGCTGATCGCCTCCAGCTTGGACCGTCGCTGTCCCGCTGACCGCCTCCACCTTGGACCGTTGCTGTCCCGCTGATCGCCTCCACCTTGGACCGTCGCTGTCCCACTGACTGCCTCCACCTTGGACCGTTGCTGTCCCGCTGATCGCCTCCACCTTGGACCGTTGCTGTCCCGTTGACCGCCTCCACCTAGGACCGTTGCTGTTCCGCTGATCGACCCCACCTTGCACCGTTGCTCTCACGCTGATTGCCATCCAACTTGGACCGTCGCTGTCCCGCTGACCGCCTCCACCTTGGACCATTGCTGTCCCGCTGACCGCCTCCAACTTGGACCGTTGCTGTCCCGCTGATCGCCTCCACCTCGGCCTGGTGCTGCTCCCGCTGCCCGCCGCCACGCTGACACCGTCCCATTCTTCAAGAACAACGCTTTCTTGACGCATACTAAGGTAACATCGCAATAATAAAAAACTTTATGAACTTTTATTTTATTTCCTTAAATATTACTCCACATATTATCAATATCATTAACTCAATAAGTTTGTGTACGCATGTGTTTTTAAAGGACAATTTATTTGTTTACTCTTTATTTTTTATATATATCTGCTCATCTCCTTTTTAAATATTTTGCATAATTTTTATTTCTTTTTACACTACATACTCACTATATTTTCAACCACGATCTCTCTTTGTGTACCGTTAAAATCACAATATTTACAGATTGTCACTGGACAATCAATATTTTAATTTTTTAAATTTTATATATTTTAATTATGGACGCACTGAAGAGGGAGATTGGTACATGCAAATCATCATTTGAACGAAATGTAAACTGGATAAGCAATTTTCTCGAAAGTCAAACTGATACATTTGAACTTAGTCACAGAAGAATGCACTTAATTAATGCATTTAATAATTATAATGACATTTGTAATAAGATAGACACTCACAAGAATGCTGATTTGCACACAGAAAATAGAGAAGAAGTTGAAAATAAATACTTCTCTGCTATGTCTCGAATTGACGGTAAATTGGCGCAATTTTCGAAAGTTAATTCTTCTTCTTCGGTACCTTCTCAGTATCAACACGGTAATCATGCTAACTCCAACGTACGCTTACCACCTGTTTCTGTTCCTATATATCATGGCGAGCCCAGTAAATGGGTCTCATTTTACCAATTGTTTTCCTCAATTATAAAGGATAATCACACACTCACCAAAGCTCAAAAGCTAATTTATTTGAAATCTTCCCTCCGCGGAGAACCCTTAAATTTAATTGATTCGCTTGACGTAACTAACGAAAACTTTGATCTCGCTATTGACATACTCGAAAAGAAGTACGACAACAGTCTTGCTATTATCAATTCTCACATCAATCTTATCATAGATTTCCCTACACTCACAAGGAGCAACTATCGGTCACTAAGTGATTTTACAAACGATTTAAAAAGAAATATTGACTCCTTAAAGGCTCTACAAGTTCCCGTCGAATCGTGGGATTATCTCTTAATTAATTTAATAACAAGAAAGCTCGATTTTGCCACCAAACGATATTATGGGGAAAGAAGAGATAGAAATTACACTCCCACAATTGTCGAACTTTTTGAGATCCTCAATGAACGCTGCAACATTCTCGCAGACCTCACAAATATTCCTGAATCAAAAAGGGACAAATCACACGCTAAATCTAACTCCACTTCTCTTCTCTCAAATACATCTCCACCTCTCTCCTCTAGTAATCATATCAAATGCAATTACTGTAATAATTCAGCGCACAAAATATATTCCTGTAGGCAATTCGCTGCCCTCTCTCACTCAGAAAAATATAATTTTTTAAAATCGCGAGACATGTGCTCTAACTGTCTTGGTACAAAACACACTCATGCTCAGTGTACTTCTCGCGGTTGTTTTATTTGTTCTAAAAACCATCACACCCTTCTGCACCAAAACTCGTATGCAGAAAACACTAAACGTACTCGTTCTTCTCACGCTTCTCACCCCGAAGAGAATCGCAATGCAAGCACAGATGTAAATTCTGCTAGATTTACGCCCTATGCACAAACCGATCAACAGAATAGTAACATAAATACACGTTATAATGCTTCTCGTTTTAATAATGATGCAAATTCGCAAGCACAAGTTGCTGATGCTCGCAGTCTCTCACACCTCACCACAAATGTCATAAATTCCACTAACTCACTCCACGCAAATATTGCTCAGCCATCTTATTTTAATGACTCCCAAGAAGATGAATGTAACCCTAACGTAGCTCTAACCGTCACAAATAAACCTTTTACACACTCTTCGACTCTTTTACCCACCGCTCAAGTAATTTTAATTGACAAATCTGGAAATGCCATATTTGCTAAGGCAATCCTTGACTCTGGTAGTCAAAATTCTTTTATAACGGAAAATCTCGCTAATAAAATTAATCCCGAAATTTCTCGCAATGAACTACAAGTTTGTGGCATTGCCCAAAGTTCTCTCACTTCGAAATCAATGGCAAAAATCATGCTTTACACACCTGGTTTCGAACGTAATGTCAATTTAAACTGTGCAATACTTCCAAAGATTTCTTGCCAGCTACCGCAATTAGATATCAACCCTGATCTTCTTAAAATTCCAAAAGATCTCAGCCTGGCTGATAAATATTTTTATATGGAATCAAATATTGAAATTTTGATAGGAGCAGATGCTTACTACGAAATCCTCTTACCGGGTATCGTAAAATTAGGAAAAAATCTACCCACACTCTTCAATACAATATTTGGATGGGTAATCGCCGGTAATATTTCAAACGCAGACCATTCTAAACAACAAAACATTTCTTTATTTTCTCACTCTACAAATTTGTATTTTGACAAAATCAATTTAACCCATAAAACACCATCCGAGAATTTGAATATTGACGAATCATTTCCTATCCCAAGAAAACGTCGAAAATCTCATTTTAAAGGCATTAACAAAAATGAAAATATTTCTTCCCTTTTTACGAAACACAGTTCAATAACCGACCTTACCCTCAAAATATTACCGCTAGCATTGTATATCTAGACAATGCCTCTATCTACTCAAGTACCCAAGTCACCCGCACTTTCACTTGTTGACAATAAATTTGAAAAATAAAAACACCACAACAGTTCACTCAGGGCAAAACGCCTTTAATTTATGACACATTTACCCTCGACAACTGATTTGTAAATTTAGGTCAAAACCCTTTTGTACAAAATAGTATATACACTAAGAAAAATGAAAAAAAAAACAATTTTTGTTTATTATTGTAAAGAATTCTCTCTTGATTTTTCGCAATTTATTTGTAAATATAATTTTTAAATAACTCACAACTGAAGATAAAGTTTCCCATAATCTCTTCTTCTCTCAAGCAAATTTACTAAAAACCGCACTCTCTCTCTCTCCCTCTCTCGCTCTCTCTCTCTTTCGATCTCTCTCTCCCCATCGCTATCTCTCTCCATCGCTCTCTTTTTCTCTATCTTGCTCTTAACATTTATTTTTCCTCCTCTGGCGCGGGGGGCAATTTATGTTAGATTTTCTAACATAAAGCTAATTATCATTTCTACTTATATAAGAATCTTAATAAAATTCGTCGAATCAGTGATAATTTCAAACGAACACATCTGCCCTTTGTAGCTTCCAAAATTAACCAATTCCGAGAAAACATTTGCTTGTCCCGTGGCCTCCCATTTCAGTCGGCGATACAAGGACCCGTGCACTACGAAAACATTCGAGGTTAAGATATATCCGGTTCCCAGGGTTTGGATCGAAATTAAGAACAATTCTTTCAACTTGACAATGTGTGAAGCTGTCTTGCTGTCGGATTTATGTATCCTTAAACCAATAAAGGCCTTTGTCGTTACTGGACTAAATTAAATCTTCTGTTTATTTCTGAACGTAAATTAGACACGCATAGGACATTGATGAATGAGTTCCACTTCTTTTTGGGGACCCAAAGGAAAAAGGAATTCTTATGCCTAAGTCGTTTTTAGTCTCTCGTCTCTCAACCACTTATTCGTCAACTACCGAGCTAATCGGTCGCGTCTCTCGCTCAACTCTGAAAGTATTCACGTCTCGTATTTTCCTATCGCATTACACGGTTTTTCACGCGAATCTTCTCTCACTTGTTACTAATCACATGTTTCACTCTTAAATCGCGGTTCACTTTACTGTCAATTGCACATAGCAAATTTATGTATGTTTTTTTGTTGTAGTAAAAACAATAATAATTATTTTGTACGATACTTGTAAATATTAGTGTTTGTGTTAAATAAACTAATTATCTCACACGTATTTTAATCATTTCAACACCGATTTACACCTTGCTTCGACTCGACAAAGAATATCAGAGTCTAATTATATCAACCACTATAGAAGCTGGTTCCCCTCTTGTGTGAAGGACAGGAGATATTCACCAGGTCCTTTTACCACAGGTGAAGCGTCCTACACACTAATATTTGAGTGTTTTTGTTAAGACATATATCGCCGGTACCTATGATTAATGTGATTCCTAATACATTTCCAGTGAAAATAATAACTCTTCGATAAGTGTTGGCGATACAATTTTTTTATATGCGTGTCTGCGAAGATTATAACTCACAAAATATTTATAACGAAAAGATTTAGTTCATAATAGATGCCGACGAAAACAATTATTTTCCTTTCTGTTTCTGCCGACGAAAACAATTATTTCTGAGAACTTTTTAGTAATTATAATTTTCGTGGACCTACAAACAGAAATATGTCTTTTGCGGATACTCCTCAAAAAAGAAATTACACATAAATAACACTTTATTAGGGATTATAATTTTCACAATCATATAATCGAAAATAATATTTTTCGCGGCGTTCATTGAAAGTTCTACTGTTAACGGCATTTTTCGGAGTTATACTTTTCGTACGCGGCGGCGACATATTATTACAATGACATACGATAAATGTTCGAGCACTTTTTGGGTCGTTTGAAATGGTTTAAATACACTGAAGATTTTAAATTGTACTTTTTAGTTATTATGAGTTTTTGAGGCGTGAAATTTTGGAAATCTCATTTTTATACAAAACTGAACATTATTATGTAATAAAAAAATGTGCAAGTTCCCTATTAAATAAGCGATGAAAAATCTTACCACGCGATTGGAAATTAAAACCATTAAAAAATAATTGCTGACATTTTTATTTTTGTAGGATTCTATTGAAAATCTCTATGAATGAAATAATCGCTGACATTTTTATTTTTTGTAGGTTTCTATTGGCCAAAATCTCTATGAATAAATACATAATCGTAGAAATTTTTATAGGTTTCTATTGGTCGAAATCTCTATGAATTAAATAATCGCTGAAATTTTTATTTTTGTAGGTTTCTTTTGGTCAAAATCTCTATGAATGAAATAAAAATTGCTAATAATATTTCGAAGCGATTAATGCAAAAAATAGGATCGTATACGCTTTACCCAACCCAAAACAGACACCGCCTGATCTACTAAACAACATCAAGTTGGGAGTATCCTAAAATTGTAACGCATAAAATTTTTTCAAAGCTGTTATGTAATGAAATGGAATGTATAGTGCAATCAGTGAGGATATTTGGTTCCGAATTCCATCCTACTACATCGATTTACTTGATATTTTCACAATAAGTAAAGAATAGCTCAAAAAACAAAGTCTACCCTATGCCGATATGCGCTTTTATCTTGGGGGTTGACATGTTTTTGGTCAAAATAACCACGGAAGTGGCTACAGAACCTAAATTATAAGCACAAACTGTTCTACAATTTTTTTAAACTCAATACTTTTTGAGTTATTCGTGGTTGAAAATTTGCCATTTTCATTGAAAAATTACACCTTTTCGGACGGTTTTTGCGAATACCTTAAAAATTATGCATCTAACGAAAAAACAATATACCCCATTTTTGTAGCTAACGAAAAATCAATGAGTTACTTCATAAATATTCTAGTTAAAATACAAAAAGAGATATGGTAGGTGAAAAAAGATTTTTTTAGTGCATGTTCAAATCGGTGAATTCAACTTAAAATAACAGAGAAATGGTCGATTTTAGGGGTATCATGCTACAAATACCTTTTGAATGCTTGAAAAGGCCTTTAAAACGAGCACTGTTACATGTCGATTACATTTAAACTAAGCGAGATATGGTGCAAAAGAAAATTGATAACTAATGTATTTTAAGGAAAAATGAGAAGTATATCTAACCCCTCATCCACCAGAATTTAAATGCATCGTTTTCCTTTTATTATAGTGTTACTACTATGTTCACAAAGTTGGATGGGTTTAAAATGAATGGTTTTTGAAACAAAAATAAGATCAAATTATAGGGCGCATTTTTAAATTTTCTTAAAAATCTTCCTTTTTCTCCATGTAACTCGAAAATTATAAGTGATATGAAAAAAAGATACAGTACAAAAATGTAGGTTTTTTCAGATAACAATTTTGTTTTTTCTTTCATTACTGTAGCTCTTTATGATTTTCGAGTTACATGGAGAAAAAGGAAGATTTTTAAGAAAATTTAAAAATGAGCTCTATAATTTGATCTTATTTTCTTTTGCAAAAATCATGCATTTTAATTAAACCCGTCCAACTTTTTGAACACAGAAATAACATGCACCAAAAAAAATCTCTTTTAACCTACCATATCTCTTTCTGTATTATAACTGGAAGATTTATAAAGATACGAATCTCTTGGATTTTTCAAAAGCTACAAAAATGTTTTATATAGTATTTTTCGTTAGATGCACAATTTTTAAGGTATTTAGTCTAAGAGCTGGGAGCGGATTTTGTGCGTGATAAGTAATATGGAAAAACTATACGGGGATATGTTGAATTAGTTGTGTACATGACTTTCACCAACGGCCGGAAACCAGAGTTGGGGCCGAGGGTAGTAATAAGGGGTCAAAGTCGCGGAATTTATTATTTTTTTTATGACGCTCATGATCGAGATAGTGCACCAAAATTTGGAAATAAGTAGGTCATGACGTACCTAAGTAAAATTTCTAGGGGTTCAATGCTGCGTGGCCGACAAAGGGGTGGGGGTAGGGGTGAATATAAAAAATATAAGGGGTTTTTTGCGACGTTCGTGATTGAGATAGTGCACCAAAATTTGGGTATATGTAGACCATGACATAAATAATTAAAATCCCCAGAGCCGGAAACCAGAATGGGGAAGGAAGGTAGTTATAAGGGGTCAAAGTTCCGTTTTTTATTATTTTTTTTTGTGACGCTCATGATCGAGATAGCGCGCCAAAATTTGGGAATAAGTAGCTCATGACGTAACTAAGTAAAATCTCCAGGAGTTGAACGTTGCGTGGCCGACAAAGGGGTGGGGCAGGGGTGAATATAAAAAAATGTAAGGGGTTTTTTGCGACGTTCGTGATTGAGATAGTGCACCAAAATTTGGGAATAAGTAGACCATGACATAACTAAGTAATATCCCCAGAGGAGGAAACCAGAGTGGCGGACGAGGGTAGTTATAAGGGGTAAAATCGCGGTTTTTATTTTTTTTTTTTTGGCGCTCATGATGGAGATAGTGCACCAAAATTTGGGAGTAAGTAGGTTATGACGTAACTAAGTAAAATCTTCAGGGGCGAAACGCTGCTTGGGGTACAAAGGGGTGGTAGGCAGGGGTGAGTATAAAAATATATGGGGTTTTTTTGCCGTTCTTGATCGAGATAGTGCACCAAAATTTGGGAATAAGTAGATCATGACATTACTAAGTGAAATCTCCAGGGGCGGAACGCTGCGTGGGGGACAAATATTGTGCCGAGTCACAAAAAAAATAATACACACTGCGACTTTGGCCCCTTAAAACTACCCTCATCCCCAACTCTGGTTTCCGGCTCTGGGGATTTTACTTAGCTAAGTCATGGTCTACTTATTCCCAAATTTTGGTGCACTATCTCAATCTAGCACGTCGCAAAAAACCCATATTTTTTATTTTCACACCCCTTTGCCGGCCACGCAGCGTTCCACCCCTGGAGATTGTACTTAGTTACCTCATGACCTACTTATTCCCAAATTTTGGTGCACTATCTCGATCATGAGCGTCACAAAAAAAATAAAAAAACGGCGATTTTGACCCCTTATAACTACCCTCATGCCCAACTCTGGTTTCCGGCTCTGAGGATTTTACTTAGTTATGTCATGGTCTACTTATTCCCAAATTTTGGTGTACTCTCTCAATCACGAACGTCGCAAAAAACCCCTTATATTTTTTGTATTCACCCCTGCTCCACCCCTTTGTCTGCCACGCAGCGTGCTACCTCTGGAGATTTTACTTAGTTACGTCATGACCTACTTATTCCCAAATTTTGGTGCACTCTCTCGATCATGAGCGTCACAAAAAAAAATAATAAAAACGGCGACTTTGACCCCTTATAACTACCCTCATCCCCAACTCTGGTTTCCGGCTCTGGAGATTTTACTTAGTAATGTCATGATCTACTTATTTCCAAATTTTGGTCCATTATCTCAATCACGAACGTCGCAAAAAACCATTTATAATTTTTATATTCGCCCCTACCCCCACCCCTTTGTCGGCCACGCAGCGTTCCGCTCCTAGCGATTTTACTTAGTTACGTCATGATCTACTTATCCCCAAATTTTGGTGCACTATCTCGATCATGAGCGTCATAAAAAAAATAATAAATTCCGCGACTTTGACCCCTTATAACTACCCTCGGCCCCAACTCTGGTTTCCGGCCGTTGGTGAAAGTGATGTACACAACTAATTCAACATACCCCCGTATAGTTTTTCCATATTACTTATCACGCACAAAATCCGCTTCTATCTCTCCGACTATTTGCAAAAAACCCTCCGAAAAGATGTTGTTTCAATTGAAATGGCCAATTTTCAATCACGAATAACTCAAAAAGTATTGAGTTTTCAAAAAAAAATATAAAACAGTTTTTGTTTAGAAGTAGGTCCTCTAGACACTTCAGTAGCTATTTTGACAAAAGAATTTTTCACCCACAAGGGGTGGGAACCATGCCACGGAATCTTATATGAACAAACTGGGGAATTTCCCCCATCACTTTCACACCGGTCAGCTAATAAAGAGAAATGACAGCCTATCTCGCTCACGAAGATTTTAACCAATCATTTATGTTAACACTATACCTGAATGTCACAAATAAAATAATCAAACGAGGCTTAACTCGGCAATGTCAATTCTGTCAAAAGTAATGACAGTTAGTGCAAACACAGAATAACTAACCACACAGAAGCGAAACTCTGGCCCAAAACGGTAACATAATTTTCATGCTCATGCGTCACGTAACTGGTGCAACCTCACTTTTACGACTGACAGTGACAGTTGTTTAAAGTTAAATTTTATATTTATATATGTTTATTTTATAGTTTATTTATATTTTATAGTTAAATTTTATATTTCATATTTACTTAATAACTACTTGTCAAAAATATCACATCATTTGGAATGGTCTATTCCTTAGAACATCAAGTTCTATTCTGTAAATGGTGCACAAGGTCAAATATTTCGGTCCCAACAAAATCAATGGAAACGACAGTCAGATACGCTTCTGTGTGGTTAGTTATTCTGTGGTGCAAATAATTTACCATTAGTTTACAGTATTTATTGTATTATCTTTAACGATTTATTCTTAGTAATTTCAATTTAAGTTGGTTCATTATCCTTCGTTTATAAAGTGTAGTTATGTTTTAGTTACGAAAGAACTTTTGTGTTAATAAAAAAACTAAACATGGTTTATTATTGTTGTGTACAAATCATAGAAAAGTTAGAAAAATGCATAGGTAAATAGTAATTAGTTTATAACTGTTTTATCTGAAACAAGTACCTGTATTTAGAAAAACATTGTCTAACTTTTTTATATCCCTTTTCCTTACTAAATTTAACAGCCAAAATAACATATTTTGTAACTTGAGAATTCCGAACAATTTATGAGTATTAAGACTAAGTTTTCACTCTAATGGCATATAAAACAACATAATGCTATTCTACACCCCACCAGAATGAAAACAATGGGAACCTTCTCTGGTTGCACCTTCGATGCTTCTAAAATTTGCAAGCCATACGGATGCTGAGACTAAGGAAGATGAGGGAATTCTACAATTTACAATTCACGTCCCATTTGCTCAGCGCGGTAAAGTTCCAACGAGAATGGTTCCCTTCATACTCCAATAAGAGTAAATGTAAATCAAAAATGGATAACCATTTTCAATTTCGCTGCAAAACGAAAATACAGCCGAACCACATTCTAGTCCAATCAGAGAGTGCTGCAAGCACCTCTACCGGTTTCGAAACTTATTAGTCTCTCATCAGGAGGCACATATGCTGCTCTCTCTGATCCAACCAAAACAAACCCCAGCGTGCAGCCCCGGATTGCAACGAACGAATAGAGTATTACTTAGATATTATTTAAATAAAATACTTTAACAAGCTTAGTAAGTTCTGGTATTGTATTTTAATAATATAGGTAAGAATTTATGAGTATTACTTAGATATTATTTAAATAAAATACTTTAACAAGCTTAGTAAGTTCTGGTATTTTATTTTAATAATATAGGTAATATTATTTCTTGTAAAATAAGAAGATATTTTAATTAGTAACGAAAGGGCCCGCAAGAGGCGCTGAACGAATGAAATTAATGCTTGTCCATTTGAATTTCCCGCCAAATGGTGATTAGGTAACACAACGGTCGTAATGGCGAAAGGAACCAAATTTTTACAGTGAGTTGCCTATCTATCCGATAATACTATATTATTTATCTATGGTGGGAACCATCCCCAATATAAACGCGCACATCGGCGTAGGTAGACTTTAAATTAGGAGATAAGTAGAGGCTATTCCCAAAATTTCATTAAAATCCATGCAATAGGATAGAATTCGGAGGTATTATCCTGTTTTTGCTCTCATTGACTGGCGTAGTAACAGTTTTGGTAAGTTTTTTTCCATAATAGTGCAAAAACTAATGTACATAAGAGATTGACGATTACATTACGACTTCTTACTATCCAGCGAAAAAAAAAGTTTCTTTGTTTAAAGATCTAAACCTTTTTAACGATTCACAATTTAAAACGCGATAATCTATTTGTAGCTTAGTTATAAACATTTTGTAAACAAAAAGGTGGTATAATTAAATTTAATTGTATTTTACCTTCTTGAATGGAATTTTCAATATCAGACTCATACTGGTGCGGTTTCTTCAATGTTCTAGGAAAGAAATCGAATCTAATATCAGGACTGGAAGGAGGAGGACTATCGCTTGGTGGAGGACTTAAGCTCGGGCTTCGACTCACAGTCTTGGTTTTACCCTTTTTCTTTTTATCCTTTTTGTTGCCCTTTTTAGTTTTATTCTTTAACGCCTTCTTGGATAAATATTTTTCCTTCTTTGTCTCTTTTTCTTTCACTTCTGCTTTGTTTTTCTTTTCAGACGCCTAAAACCAATAAAACAGTTACATATAGTTAAGCAATATGCCGAAATTTAAAGACTTGTGGGTGAAATAGTCACTTATGGCGAACATTTAATGTATTAGGGGAGTGCAATTAGAACGAAAACATGCATTGTTTCGGAACAATTCAAACAAGCTTATATTTTTTTAAAACTTTTTTGTTAGTTTATATACAGGTTAAAGTAAAAAGTTCTACTCGCAGATTTGGCCGCTAATTGTTTATTAATTGTTTAAACAATAACAATTGTTTTGTATAAATAATTTTAAAAATATCGTTAAATTCATCATTTTACTTTGATCAAATATGTTTCTATTTTGTTTTTGATTATGCTGAATCCGAATATGGCATTGCAATTCTTATACAGAAGCTCTTATACAGTGTGTCTGCGTAGCTAGGAACCACATGGAAAACTTTTTTATTGTCAATTTTACGAAAAAAAGTTATTCTTAATAAAATGCTCTGGATAGTAAAAAATCTAAAACTCAACCATCAGATATCAAATTTTATCAATTTTATACGAGTTATGTCAAAAATATGAATTTAGTTAAATAGTATAGTACCTTTATATTCCAGAATATCAAAAATGATATTATGAAAAGTTGTTTGAAATTAGAAACTATGTCTAATATACAATTAAAAATTTACAAATATACAAATATAAAAAAAATTAAATTTTTTCTCAAATTTTGGATACTCATCATCATTTTATTACAATTATGATAACTATTTTATTATCACTTTTACGAAAAAAGTTATTCTTCATAAAATGCTCTCCCTGGTCTAAATTCTAAGATACAACCATCAGATATCAAACTTTTTAAATTTTATACCAGGTATGTAAAAAATACGAATTTTTCTTAAGAAGTGCCTTTATTACTCACAATATTTTAATTAGAAGGATATAATTGAACACTAAAACAAATTTTTTAATAACAATTTTCGATACTGTGAAATGTAAAGGTACTTTACTCTTCAGTGAAATTCACATTTTTTGACATACCTCGTATAACATTAATTAAATTTAATATTTGATGATTGCATCTTAGATTATATACGATGTAGAGTATTTTATAAAGAATATCTTTTTATTCGTAAAACTGATATACGCAGACATACTGTTTAAGAGCTAAAAAATAGTATATTACATACCTAGCGGGAAAGTACTCTATTTCAGCCGAGCGGCAAGGTAGTTTACCGAGGTGCGAAGCACCGAGGTAAACTACAGACGCGAGGCTAGAATGAGTTTCCGCGAGGTTTGTATACTATTTTACTCACAATCGGTTAGTAGTTTATGGATTTCTAATACTCACAATCTACCAATAATAATTTCGTTTCAAATATCTGTATCCATTTTCATTATGTGATAAGATGAATTATTTTAAGTAACCTGTGAGAATTAATTATTAATTAATTTAATCCAGAAACGTCGGCGTCATCATCTATTTCTGAAACTCATAATTTTGAGCAACTCGGTCTTACTTTAACCGTTAATAGTAATCATAATTCCAATGTAACTATTAATATTTATAATTCCAAATAGTTTTCTTTTTGTTGTTGTTGTTTCTTAATTAAATAAATGTTGAGTGGATTCTATTCTTTCTAAACCATCTTTTAATCAAAAATGACATTGACATTTGCAGGTAGAAAAGTGACAGATGCTAGCCGGGAAAGTACTTTCCCGGCTAGCTGGGAAAGTAAAGTAAGTAATAAGTCGCTTCCTGATTACTTCAAAGGTTAGAAATCCATAAATTACTAACCGATTGTGAGTAAAATTTTTTTCGCTGAACATTTATAATTGTTGAAGCTTATTATTAAATGTATTTTAGGTAAGTTTTACAGAAAAAAGTTTTGATCACTTTGTATAAACATTTTTTTAGCTGGTAATTTTTGGTTTTTGTATTATATTTTGGTTATCTTTCTTAATTTTCTTGAAAAGAAATAGTTTATTTTATTTCTAAAGTAAAATAATTTAGTGCATTTTAAAGATTACATCCTAATTATTTAAATGGAGTATTTAACTAAATTGGAAACACCTACCTTAGATTTCTTTGATTCTTCGTTCTCCTTTTTAGGTTTTACCTCCTTTTCCTTCTTCGCTTTAACCTCTTCCTTTTCCTTCTTGGTTTTAACCTCTTCCTTTTCCTTCTTTGTTTTCACCTCTTCCTTTTCCTTCTTCGTTTTCACCTCTTCCTTTTCCTTCTTGGTTTTCACCTCTTCCTTTTCCTTCTTCATTTTCACCTCCTCCTTTTCTTTTTTCGTTTTCACCATTACCTTTTCATTTTTTAACTTTACGTCCTTCTCATTTTGTTTTTTGATCATAACTTCTTTTTCCTTCTTTACTTTTGATTCATCTTTTTCTTTTTTTGTCTTAGCAGCTTTGCTAATCTTTTCCGGCGTCTCTTCAACATGTTCAACTTTCCTGTGCTTCGCAGATCTTGTGTTGACCTCTCGATAAGGAGATTCATGGGATCTTAGGCTATTGATGGATTCTTCAGATTCTGATCGTTCCCTTTTCCTGTCTGTCTGAGCTACCAACATGGGTTTCCTTCGAGATGTCGAAGTTTTTTCGTTTACTGGTTCATCTGATCTATTTTTGGACTTTGATTTTTCTTCGTTAGAGAATTCTATGGCTATTTCATCGTCAGATGAGGAGATGTGGTCTAAATACTTTTCTGTGGCTTTTTCGAAGACTTGAAGGAGATTGTCGACCATTTCAGTATATTCTAAAAATAAATATATTGTTATATAGTTGATAATAAAGCTATGGACACATTAAACTAGGAGGAGGAGGGAAGAAAACGTAGACTCGGACAAACATAAGTTTGGGAATATGATTTAAAACTCGATGATGCGCAGTGGTTCTTGTTTACTAGCGTTACCATGGAAACGGCCAGTTTGCTGATCGCCAGTGTCGTAGTTAGAAGTGCATTACGTATCGCAAAGAGTGTTTAACTTATTGGTTTCATCGTGTTGGATATTTTATTAATAGTTTTTAGCTTAGTGTTTGGTATATTAGTAGTAGTAATTAGTGTATTATTAAGACATTTAGTGTATCTCTAGTGCGTTCAGTTAAGTCATTAGTTATTTAATAATATGCCTCATAAAAAGATAGGAATCAAAGGGCTGGGATTGAATAGCCAAGCAAAGGCAATCATTTATAATGTTACTACATTTAAGGAACAAGAGGCAGCACATTTCAAAACAACCGAAAACCTGTTAATACCTTTAAGTAAATTGACGTAAGTATTGTTAATGACATTTTATTTTCTTGATATTAAAGTTACTAGTATTCTTATTTTCTTATTATAATTGTATTTATGAAGTTTCATCAGATTCTTCTTCTTCTTCTTTAGCTCATTTCTATCCACCTTTGGACATAGGCTTTCCCCAAATCTTTCCATATCTGTCTGTCCTTGGCTGCGCTTTTCCAGTGAGTTCCTGCAGCTGCATCCACGGTCTCCTGTTTTGTATTTCAGCATTCCATCTTTTATCTTCCTGTCTCGCATTGTGGCCTGCAAACCTCCACTTTAACCCTGAATATGCTCAGTTACATTTTTTACGTTTGTTTTCTCTCTTATCCATTTGTTTGGTTTTCTGTCTTGAAGTGTTAATCCCAACATGGAATAAAACATGAATTAATACAATAGATATTTTCTGTGAGTCCTTTCTATTTTGTTTATGTTGGCCTTTGTTAATGTCCATGTTTATGAGCCATACGTCCTAACAGGAAGGATGCTCTGATCAAATACACAAGTTTTTAGGCACTGTTTCTTCTTTCACGCCAATCTTTTGCAATTTTTTTCGCAATATTTTCGCTTAGTAACATTTAACATTGGTAATTGTAGGGATAAGATTCTAGCAGCGACGGGTATAAGCAAAAACACCTTAACCAAAATAAGAAAAGAAGGTAGAGACGTAAATAAAAATGGAGCGACTAGTTTATCTTTTAAAAGTCCAAAAAGAAAACGTTGTCGTTCCAAAAAATTGAATTGAGCAGTGGACAAGTGAAAACCATCAAAAATATTATATACGACTTCTACACCATCGAGGAAAGATCCCCTACAATTAATGGTAAATAGTTTAAAAGCTAAAAAATTATTAGTTAATGGGAAATTGATACCTATACTTTTTATGGTAAATAAAATAGAGTAAGTAAAATTATAAAACAGTTGTTTGTACCCGTTTAGAACGAAATAAAAGTTTTTTCGTAAACACGTTGATATAGATACATTTTTAACAAAAATGGTAGATAGATACAATTCTTTTACAATTTTATTTACTTAAAGTATAAAAGAAGATTTACTTTCCAAATATTTTAACGATTTCTATTTATTTAAGGTATCTATCAAAAACTAAAGAACAAACAAATGGAATTTCCACGGTCAAAGGAAACATTAAGGAAAACGATAATTGGATTAGGCTTTAGGTAACATAGTAAAAGTAATTATTCAGCTTAAAAAGTAAAATTGTATAATGGATAATGTATTTTAAATTGATATTTTGTTGACATCGTTTTAGTTCAACTTTTTACAATTTACAGTTATGAAGAATGTTTTTTCAAAAGTACCAAGTATTTATAATCGATAATTTGTTTAGATTTCGATTTCCGAAAAATTGTAAACAAAAAGTAAATCTCTCCAAGGTTACATACGATTCTACATAATTTTTATTTTTCTCAAATGAATTGTTCTCACGTCTGTATGTTTTGATACATTTAAAATTTAAACCATCATACTTTTGAAAAGATATCTTAGAACCATCCGAAGAATCGTAATTAAAACTTTGTTTAGAATCATTGTTTAAAAAATAAATACATTAGAATTAGTAAAAATAAACACTTGTTTAATTTTTTTTTATAGTTGCTATCTTTCCTTCCTTCCTTCCTGATAATGTTATTAAATAATTGTAAGTATTGAGGAATTTGTCATATATTAAAGTATTTCTAATATTTTGCTCATTATTTTATTAAATGCAACTGATTATAAGCTTCATAATTATTAAAAACTATGAAAATAAAAAGAAACAAATTCATTCTTCGCTTTAATTAAATATAATTTAGGTACTACTATAATTTACTTATAAAAATTTATTTCAAATCTGCCTGTTTTCGTCCGCCACTGGTAGAAATGGTTTGCTTGTCTGCGCGAAACGCTACGTCGCAATCCCAAACTTATGTTTGTCCGACTCTATCTCTCTAATTGAGGAAAAACCTCATCTGTTATGACTCGTCGTAGTCTGTGTAGTTCCCTCGCGGATAGTCAGTTGCTTTTATGATGCAAGCGGGAAATACCTTGTTCTTGAGTAAACTATCGTCAGTAAGTCTCTTTCCGAAGACAATGTGGGTTTCGCTGAAACTTGGTGTGAATATTGTTTATTCAAATCAACAGCCAGGAGTAACATTGTGGCATAAAAATTTCGTGAAAATCGAGATGTTGAACAAAACAAAATTAATTTTTAACTCAAAAAAATTTTAAATTTTAAAAAATCTAAAAATTACCGACATTGTCGATACGCCATTCGTTAACTTAGAGTGATGAGGCACTGATGATAAACTGTAATGAGACTTATGTACATCATTATAAATCGGACTATAAAATGTCAAGGGAAGAAAGCAAAATACATTTTTGCGCCACGTAATATTGATATCAGCTCTTTTGTAGCAGGAATGTTGTGTGCCAGTCATTTTTACGGCGTTTGGCAATTTTTTATTCTTGTATCACGAGTTATTCAAAGTTTTATAAATTAAATGTATGAATTTAAATATAATGTTTCTGGACTACACGTTAAGTGTTATAAATGGTCGCCTTTGTCGCATTATCGCCCACCCAAATGGGGAGCAACTGAGCAAAAAGCAATAAATCCAGTTTTAGACATTTGTTAAGTAAATACTACAAAGTACTTGGTTTAATTCAATCTATTTTGTGAACTATTCATTTCAGGCAATAAATATGCTTTAAATCCGATATAATATATTGCTATATCAATTATTCGAAACCAAACAAAAATGCATTAAAACCCATTTTAAGACCAAGCAAACAGACATAAATCCATTATGTTTAACCAAACTGCAATAAATCCTTGAAAAAATATTTATTGGGAAGAAGACCTTAAATAATATAAGAACATTCTAAAAAACCAAGAATATTATATTGATAATGTAGGTGATGAAATGGAAAAGGAATGCGACTGACTAGAAGATGATACAGACCTACATATTTGAATCTTTGTTTGATCTTGAAGCTTTGTTTATAAACAAATAATAGTGTTTTTGTATACTGGTGTCTTATTTTCGACATTTAGTTATATGAGGTATTTACTTATTTAGAAAAAAGACATAAAAACGAAATAAATCCATTAATATGGAGCAAAATGCTAGAAATCTACACAATGCTTAAGCAAACTAAGATAAATCCAACAACATGAAAGCTTTCAAAATTGGAAACTCCGAAATTGAACACAGAAATAAAAATAATGATATCAATAAATTTCTGGTAAATAAAATATTTACTTTTAACTTTCAATTAGTTTTTTGTCGATAACTGAAAATCATGTATTTTGGATTTAATACGTTTTGCTCAGTTGACCCTCAAATGATCTAGTGTTTACGACACTGAACTTGTGATAGGGCAATCGGAGTTCATATCCCAGCCATCCCAATAATTTTTTTCAATATAATTCTTTGTATCCATCGAAACACACTATATTTTTGTTCTATTGTCCAATTGAATTTGGCGTAGTAACCACTACAACTGGACCATTTCGGCGATAATGGTTAAATGAATTATACTTTTGGAACTCGATAACTTCTAAACCGCTTAACCGATTTTGATCGCTAAACATGAGTTTGAACGGTATTGACAAGTAGTGTCTGGTGCATCCAAGGTCAAATATGATAAACTCAAGGTATTAGATGATTTAGTGAGCTTGAAAACAGTCTTTCCCATAGGGAATGGATTTGATCATACTTATGAGGCCTATAACTGAAAAATTCGAATTTTTACAAATATGAAGTATACAGCGTTAGACGTGCATAACCTCCTACAGTCCTCCTACTGTAGGAGGTTATGCACGTCCTCCTACAAATACGCAGTTGGCGCAATTCGTAGGTTGAAATTTCGAGTAATTGTATAAAAACCAAAATTTTCAAAGTTCAATTTTTCAGTTATATTGAGCCATGTGTATGTCCGATCCTGACCACTTAGGCAGCATTTGAAAGCTTAACTCAAGCGCTATTGATTTGGTGTATTTGCGGCTTTCCCATCTCCCTTTAGAACTAAGGATATATACCCCCAAAAATATGCCGTGTTGTACCCACCCAGTCCTACAGTTGGCTTATGGGTTGTCAAAAGTCACAAACTACACCGGTTCCGAATCGGCCCTGATCCCCTCTTGAAACAGAAAAAAAATCAGATCGGTATAACTTTTCCACATACAAAAATTTTGAATGGTATAACCGATGTTCAAAATTACATGCGTTGGAAAGGTAATGATCAATACTATCAGAAGCCGCAGACGTAGGACTAAAATTTTCGGCAGTTTTGAAGAGGAGAACGAAAAACAGACACCAAATGGGGAAGGCCCTAAAAGCCACACCCTTGGACCACCATGGATGGTTGACATATTGGTTGGCTGGTCTTATCCTAAACTTAAGATGTGATTTGGCCCATTTTTCAATTGAGCCCGGTTGACAGAATCGAAAACTTCGCGTTTATATAGTGTCGCAGTGTGTGCGTCACTGGCGAGAACTGCCCTTCTCTGGAATAAGGCCCGGCGCACATTGAACCTAAGCGAAACACAACCTGCACCGGCTAACTG
Organism: Diabrotica virgifera virgifera; assembly: GCF_917563875.1. Classification (NCBI taxonomy): domain Eukaryota; kingdom Metazoa; phylum Arthropoda; class Insecta; order Coleoptera; family Chrysomelidae; genus Diabrotica; species Diabrotica virgifera. The sequence goes on from NC_065447.1 coordinate 165,630,195, forward strand.
CGTAGACAGTTTTGCGCATCCTACTATCAGTGCATTCGTTAGCAGGTCTCGCTTGGGAACGTTTGTCATCGGCGTAGTTTTCTTGGGTCGTCGGACGCGTGACTCATCGCCAGATGTTTATTTTTACTTGTTTTTGTAGACTAAACAAGCGGCGATACGAAATTAATAATGAAAGTGATGCCTTTACAAAAACACATTATTAGAAAAATAAGGTGAAAAATTATTCATGCTCCTTAAAACCGTGATCGATAAAAATATCGTATTACCCTCAAATTCAACTTGTCGGCATATTACATTTTTGTTTATTACATATTACATTTTTTATGCTTAAAAATTAAAAACGAAATATGCAGATAGTGTTATTTTTTATGACCGATCAGTAGCGGAGGGATTATGAATTATTATGACCTGCCGTAATTGTAAATGATTGCGATCCTGCAGTAATTTTGTTCTGAAGCTTATAAATAGTTAAAACCTGCAGTAATTGTAAATTATTGTGATCCGAGCAGTAAATTGAGGAATATGAGTTATGACCGAGCAGTAGGGGAGAGATTATTTTAAATATGTAGGTATTATGTGCAGAAATAAACTACTCATTGTAAGATATGTTTTTATGCACCCGCTTATGATCAAATTCGATGTTTTCGAAAGTCATACCGCTACGACTACTAGGGACGTGTAAGATATTTTTAAAACGTTACTAGTTACAAGTACGGAAATACCGATTTTAAGTTGCCTACTCAATTCAGTACAAGGATCAGATACATCAGTATTTTGTAATCAGTATTTGTACTCAGTACCACTGACAACCGGTATCAAAAGTAACCGTTACATGTCCGCACTGATTTTGCCCGTCTCTATTCGCCACGTCGATAGCCAACGGTTGGGTTGTGTTCAATATGCGGCATGCTAGAAAAATAAATGCACGGGTCACCCGTCCCGCCGGCGCAGGTTGTGTCTGGCTTAGGTTCAATTTGCGCCGGGCCTAAGTGTCTGTAACAAAGGCGTGTTTTGAAGACAACGATCTAATAAAATAAATCAGTTTAAGATACACCTTCATTTCTGTATCAAAATGGTTAACAGTTTATCTAGATACTGTGAAAATACTGAGAAGAATGTATGTACAAAACAAAAACATACAACGGAGGAATGTATGTACAAAAAAATGATCATATTCTAAAAGTTATTAAAAAGTGGGTTCATATTATTTGAACCGCTCCTGTATATAATTACCATTTTCTGCACCGTTGTAGAGTTTGCAGTTATCAACGATCAATTGAAAATCTGCACGGAATCTGTCAAACGATTTGTAGAAACCAGAATCTAGTCTCTCCTCCATACGTTGTAGATCCATAGGTTTTCTGATGACCGTGTAATAGTTAGGGGCATATTCTTCTTCTACCGGATCTGTAAAAGGCCATGCATCCTCGTGGTTTTTGACATAATCCAAAATTTTGTGCATTCCTGTCACCAAATCTTCGTCAGTTTGACGAAATCTGTAAAGAATAAAGGTTAATAGAATTGAAATGCAAAAATATAAATTAATATTTTAATACTATTAATAGAGAATTTAATATTAATAAAGAGAATTCTAATCGATATGGAAGCAAGATAAGTATTTCGTCATATATAATCGCACTAATCGTCATGATTGGTTAGATTCACTATTTAGAAAAGGCGAAAACGGCGGGTTCGTTGGGAAAATATTCCCGCAAGATTTTTTTGCATAATCACATTCGTGAGACATCCCAGAATAAGGTTCAAGAAGTCGCCGACGTGAAAAGTGGTCCAATTTTTTTTAACAATTTTTTTTTAATCAAATTGCAAAAATCAATATTTTTAGCGCGGACAATTTTTTTATGTTTTTTGGATCATTCTGGACAAAAAAGGTCTCTTATAATTTTTTTCTAAAGTTGATCGTTTTCGAGTTATAAGCAATTTAAAATTGAAAAAAACGAAAAATGGCGATTTTCAAAGCTTAATAACTCGGTTAAAAGTTATTATTATGAAAGTCAGAAAGTGACTAGATCAAAGTTTAAAGTCTCCCCTACAAGATCCTGAAGAAATTTTTGTCATTATTTTATTACTGAGCTGTTATTTTTAAGTAATAATAATGAGCGCCATGCAAGTGTTAGGCGGGACGTAAATGCTGAGTGCGAGAGAGATGCCATTCCGGCAGTCCAATTGTGCATCTTACTCGCACTCACATTTACAGCCGCGTCAATACGATCTAACCGCTCATTGTTATTAATTAAAAATAACAGCTTAGTAATAAATTATTGACACAAATTTCTTCGGGATCATGTAGGGAGGGGGGGGCTTTAGGCTTTGATTTAGTCACTTTCTGACTTTCATAATAATAATTTTTAACTGAGTTATTGAGTCTTAAAAATAGCCATTTTAACTGAGTTATTGAGTCTTAAAAATGGCCATTTTCGCGTTTTTCAAATTTTGCTTTTAACTCGAAAACGATCAACTTTAGAGAAAAATTATGAGAGACCTTTTTTGTCTAGAATGATCCAAAAAATCTAAAAAAAAAATGTTAAAAAAATTTGGACCACTTTTCACGTGGACGACTTCTTGAACCTTATTCTGGGATGTCTCAGGAATGTGATTATGCAAAAAAAATCTCATGGGAATATTTTTCCTAACGAACCCGCCGTTTTCACCTTGTCTAATTTATAACATTACCAAAGAAAATCAGGCCACCAAATGCAGCGATTTTAGACTAATCCGTTTGATGAGTCACGCACTTATATTATACTTACGAATTATACAAAACCGAGTATTCCTTCTGTGAGAAAGTAGAATGGGTAATGAGCAATTTGGATTTAGAGATGGTCGAGGAATTAGAGAGAGGCGTTATTTTGTATGCGCGTTCTCTTATAAAAAAGTTGTGAGTTCCGTAAGAACGTTTGTTTGTTTCATCGACTTTGAGAAGGCATTCGATCGAGTATAACACGATACACATTTCGATTGCCTGTGGGCAGCAGGACTTGACCACTACGACGTAAGACTGCTAAAATACTTATTTTAAAATAAGTAGCCTCTATCCAAGTTGGAATTAGTCGTAGTGAAATCTACCCATCCAACGTGGAGTACGACAAGGTTGTGTTTTATCGCCCACCCTTTTTAATCTGTACTCTGAAGAAATCTTTAGGGAGGCTTTGGACAACAGACTGGGCGGAAAAGTAATCAACAATATCAGATACGCTGACGACACAGCCATTCTTGCAGAAAATTTACAATATCTCCAGATATTAGTAAATCTATTCAGTAAAGCAAGTTATCGGAGAGGCCTAAAAATCAATATTTCAAAGATAAAGTGGATGGCAGTTTCAAAGATTAATGTAGATCAAGGTGTGCTTTCTCTTGATGGAGAGGAGATAGAACGGGTAAACCATTTTAAATACCTTGGGAGTTGGTTAAATGTAAAGTGCGACGCTGATGAAGAGATAATAACCAGGATTAAAATACAAGCGAGGCTTTTATGACCCGGAAACCAGTTTTATGTAACAGAAACCTGTCGATGAATATTCGCAAGAAGGTCCTGAAATGTCATGTGTGCTCTATCTTACTGTATGGTTGTGAGACATGGACGTTGAAAACCACAATGCTAAACAAATTAAAAGCATTCAAATTGTGGTGCTATCGACTAACCCTAAAGATATTGTGGGTTTCGCACACTTACAATGATGTTCCAGTTCTCCAAATGATGAATTCAGAAAACTGTGATTAATATCATAGCTTGTACAATGTGAAATTAGGTGAGATAAGTTTCAGAAATATGGATAAGTGATCTGGATATAAAAACTAGTGGTTAGTAACCATGGTGATAACTAAAAATCTAACATATGAGGCAATGTTACTCTTGACTGAAAATAGCACAATGACACAAATAGCCACAGTTGTTTGTAATGACTACATAAAAAAGATTTGCCGTTTCGATGTTCTCTTCGGAAATCGTTTTCAAAAATATTAATAAGGAAAATTGTGTTTAAAGAGTGTATAACCGCCAACCTGTTGAGGAGGTTATGACCTCCTTATGACCATGACACTCTCCTTCTTCTTCTTATCTTTCTCCATGTTATCAATCTTAAGCGGCCCCTAGATGCTCATTATTGAATTTACCAAAAAAATGATTTTATTAACGTTTCGACGCCCAAATCGGGTGACTCATTTATCTGACTCATTTATGTCGGCAATTCAGACATATATTATACATTTTAAAGTAGAAGACTTTAAAATGATATTGCCAATATTTATGAGTTGCGTTCCTGGGACGACTTAATTGAAAGATAGTTCATTCGATTACATGAAATCAACCCCAACTCAAGAATATCCGCCACAAAAAAATCATAACATGTGATCTGTCTTTAAAAAGACAACCACATGCAATGGTGACAGTAAAATTCTCGCGCTAGAGATTCCATAGTAAATCACGAGGGAAAACCAGGAAAAAACCTCGTGATACTATCCCGACATCGTAAGTATTAGGTCTTACTTTAGTTTACTCTCAAAACTAATACCAAATTCTGACCTTAATATGTATATATGTTATTTTAAATTATAAATAATATTAATAATACATAGATATATAAACAATATTAAAATATAAAATATGTACAACTCGATATGTTATTGACTTACTAATCCTGGTATTTTCTTTCTATTGACTTCCTCTTTTAGTATGGGTAACCACATCCTACTGCATTCTACCGAGGAATTTGCGACACAATTGGTTTCATTTAGCATAATTAAAGCCGCTTCTTTGATTTTTTTGCTATTGCTATTTTACGATAATTTTTCGATTCTCGTATATAACAGTATATTCTACAGGAATAAAAAAACCGCTAAACGCCGTAAAAATGAGTAGCGCATACAATATTCCAGCTACAAAAGGTCTGATATGAATATTACGTGGCGCGAAAATGTATTTTCATGTTGATGCAAAACAAAATTCTAGTTTTATTTAAAAGATTTTTCCATAATATTTTTGCTAAATTTGAAGTAAACGCGCCATCAAAGAGTAACTTTGATACAATTTTAATTTTGAAACTCTTTTGTGACGCGTTTACTTAAAATTTAGCAAATATTATGGAAAAATCTTTTAAAATAAAACTAGAATTTTGTTTTGCATCAAAATGAAAATACATTTTTGCGCCACGTAATATTCATATCAGACCTTTTGTAGCTGGAATATTGTATGCGCCACTCATTTTTACGGCGTTTAGCGGTTTTTTTATTCTTGTATCAGGAGTTTTTCAGGTTATTTATAAATTAAATGTATGAAGTTGAAGAATGCAATGTTTCTCGATTACACGTTAAGCTTTATAAATGGTCGCCTAAGTCGCATTATCTCCCAAATGATCTAGTGTCCATCTCATGTACACTAGATATTTTTGTTATTCGAAATAGATTGAAAAAAATATTGGGATGGCCGGTAAATGAACTCGGATTGCCCGTTGCCAGATCAAATTTAGCGTCGTAACCACTACAACTACATAAACAATTTCGGGAATAATCGTTAATTGGATTATACTTTTGCAGCTTAATAACTTCTAAACGGCTTAACCGATTTTGATCACTAAACATGAGTTTGAAACGTATTGACAAGTAGTATCTGATACATCTAAGGTCAAGTATGATAAATGAAGCTATTAGAGGAATTATTGAGCTTAAAAAAACCGTTTTTCCCATAGGAGATAGATTTGAGACTTATGTGGCCTATAACTTAAAAAAATTCGAAATTTCCCGGATATGGGGTATACACTGTTAGATTCGTCTAGAGTCCTTCTACAAACGCTCAGTTATTGGCGCAATTCGTGGGTTGAACTTTTGAGTAATTGTCGAAAAACCAAAATTTTAGGAGGGTGTTGGTGTGCGCCACTGGCGAGAACTGCCGTTCTCTGGTAAGTTGTTGAAATATTTGAGGTTAAAAATGAAAGAGCGCAATAGATTAATAAAAAAATAGCTGTGCCGTTTCATTTTTAACTTCAAATATCTCGAAAACTAATGATTTTATCGGTACAAATGAAGAGTATATTATTTACATAGAAAGTAATGGAAAATCTAAAAATTGTACTAAAATAGTAATTCTGCCAGTGGCGTAGAATGTGGGAAGGGTCAACCATTCACTTTCCCCTGACGTACGCCTCTGGTAGTAGCCAGAAAGGTTTATTTAACATATTTTAGTAGGGTGCACAGTACCCAGTACCTACACTTTCTGCCAAGTATGATAAGGATATGTCAAATACTTTTAAAGTACTGGATACAAATATTTAATACAGTATTTCTCATGATCATCTTTCAGTGCGTCACAGTTTTTCGATTTCTTTCTAACGCATTAAATTGTATGTGACAGAAAAAAAGGCACGTCGGTGATTACATTTCGTCGGTGACATTTTTATAATATTTATTCTAGTTATTCTAGTTGTCGATAGATGGCGCCATAATAAAAAAATAATTTTTTTTTAATTAGATAATAATATTACAAATATAATCTGTATAATTTATAAGACTATACAAATCAAAGAAAATACCATTTTATAAATGCAAGAAACGCATTTGATTTGTTTTTATTCCAAATTGAAAATAAAATTTGACAACTGTCAGATTTAACTAAAATGTCACGTTAGAATAAATGTCATAAATGTGTATTATCACGGACTTACCCTTTTTCCTATCATTTGTTACGCACTGAAAAATGATCATGAAAAGGACAATAATTATGTTATAGGGATTTTTTATTTAAAAATTATTTGTACTCAGTACCTTAAAAGTATTTGAAATATCCTTATCAATACTTACTAGAAAGTGTAGTACATTCTACTAATTTATGTTAAATAAACGTTTCTGGCTACTACCAGAGGCGTACAGGGGAAAGTGAATGGTTGACCCTTCCCAAATTCTACACCACTGGTCGAATTACTATTTTACGATAGTTTCTCGATTCTCGTATATAATAGTATATTCTATGTAAAGAATTTACTCTTCATTAGTAACGATAAAATCATTAGTTTTTGAGATATTTGAAGTTAAAAATGAAATGGCGCAATACATTAATAAAAAAATAGCTGTGCCGTTTCATTTCCAACTTCAAATATCTCGAAAATTAATGACTTTATCGTTACGAATCAAGAGTATATTATTTACTTATAAAGAATAGGAGAATCGAAATATTGTGCTAAAATAGCAATTCCGCCAGTGGTGTAGAATTTGGGCAGGGCAAACCTTCACTGTCCCCTGTCGTACGCCTCTAGTAGTAGCTCGAAACGTTTGTTTATCATAATTTAGTAGGATGTACGGTAACTACACTTTATGCAAAGTATGACAAGGATATGTCACAATACTTTTAAAGTACTGGGTAAAAATAGTAGCACTACCACTGGTAGTGCCCAGAAACGATTTTTTAAGATAATTTAGTAGGGTTTACAGCACTTACACTTTTTTCCAAGTATAACAAGGATATGTCAAACAGTTTTAAAGTACTGGGTACTAATTGTTTTTAAAATTTTAAATAAAACACCCTGTAACGCAGTAACGATGCGCATTTTATTTAAGTGATTTGGGTTAAATCTTAATATGTTGAAGTTTAGAATCTACTACTCAGAGATTGGACATTCTTAATGAATCACCCTGTATAATAACAATTCTGCTAAGATTAGTATAGGAAGTAAGATCTCGCATGGTTTTCCGACAAATACTTATCTGTCACCATCATCCTTAGATTTGAAACAAGTGTTAATCTCTTGGAAGGATTGTAGAAACAATGAAAAATAGGTGTCACTAGGTAATAATATGGTGTATACTATGTGCTTAGTACATAACTTGAATTGAAACATTGTATTAAACAATGGTGACTGGTGACCTTGTCAAACGAGATCTCAAAAATTTTTCTTTTTATATTTTCATTTATGTTTATGTGTACAAAAATGACTGAAATATGTTGAATGAAGATTATTGAATTATTTCTATTATTAAACATTCTCTATCTCACTCAATATATACTATTATTTGACTCTCAGTTATGGATATGGATATCTTAAGTAGTGATGTAGACGTCCATGGATGTAGCGAATATCATTTTTTGAACATTCGCGAATACGAATGCGGATGCGAATATCTGCTACTGACATTCGCAAATGCGGATGCGAATATTCAGTTTTTTAAATTTGTTTCTATTTTTGTAATGTTTTCTAAATTTATAATAAGAAGTTAATTGATATTTAGTGTATGTCAATGTGAATCTTAGCTTTATAGCCTAAGAGCTGGGAGCGGATTTTGTGCGTGATAAGTAATATGGAAAAACTATACGGGGACTCAAAGTCGCGGTTTTTATTATTTTTTTTTTGTGACGCTCATGATCAAGATCGTGCACCAAAATTTGGGAATAAGTAGGTCATGACGTAACTAAGTAAAATCCCCAGAGGCGTAAACCAGAGTGGGAGACGAGGGTAGTTATAATTGGTAAAAGTCGCGGTTTTTATAATTTTTTTTGTGACGCTCATGATGGAGATAGTGCACCAAAATTTTGGAGTAAGTAGGTCATGACGTAACTAAGTATAATCTCCAGGGGCGGAACGCTGCTTGGGGTGCAAAGGAGTGGTAGGTATGGGAGAGTATAAAAATATAAGGTTTTTTTTGCCGTTCGTGATCGAGATAGTGCACCAAAATTTGGGAATAAGTAGATCATGTCATTACTAAGTAAAATCTCCAGGGGCGGTACGCTGCGTGTTGGACAAATGTTGTGCTGCGTCACAAAAAAAATATTGCAAACTGCGACTTTGACCCTTTAAAACTACCCTCATCCCTAACTCTGGTTTCCGTCCCTGGTGATTTTGCTTAGTTACGTCATGATCTACTTACTCCCTAATTTTGGTTCACTGTCTCGATCACGAAAGTCACAAAAAATCCCTTATAATTTTTATATTCACCCCTGCCCCACCCCTTTGGCGGCCACGCAGCGTTCCACCCCTGGAGATTTTACTTAGTTACGTCATGACCTACTTATTCCCAAATTTTGGTGCACTATTTCAATCATGAACGTCACAAAAAAAATAATAAAAACTTTGACCTCTTATAACTACCCTCATCCCCCACTCTGGTTTCCGGCTCTGGGGATTTTACTTAGATATGTCATAGTCTACTTATTCCCAAATTTTGGCGCACCCTCGTCTCCCACTCTGGTTTACGACTCTGGGGATTTTACTTAGTTACGTCATGACCTACTTATTCCCAAATTTTGGTGCACTATCTCGATCATGAACGTCACAAAAAAAAATAATAAAAACTTTGACACCTTATAACTACCCTCGTCCCCCACTCTGGTTTCCGGGTCTGGGGATTTTACTTAGTTATGTCACGGTCTACTTATTCCCAAATTTTGGTGCACTATCTCAATCATGAACGTCGGAAAAAACCCTTTATATTTTTTATATTCACCCCTACCTCACCCCTTTGTCGGCCACGCAGCGTTCCGCCCCTAGAGATTTTACTTAGTTACGTCATGACCTACTTATTCCCAAATTTTGGTGAACTATCTCGATCATGAGCGTCACAAAAAAAAATAATAAAAACCGCGACTTTGACCCCTTATAACTACCCTCGTCCCCCACTCTGGTTTCTGGCCGCTGGGGAAAGTCATGTACACAACTAATTCCACATATGTATCCCCGTATAGTTTTTCCATATTACTTATCACGTACAAAATCCGCTTCTATCTCTCCGACTATTATTTATTATACCAAATAATAAAATATCGTGAAGGCTGATAACGTGATTATACGAGGTTAAGTTACCTTTTCTTAATAAAAAAAGCTGAGAAGTGAATAGATTTTGATTATACATATTAATCTAATCTAATATTAGGTTTGTTCTAGCATCAGTTTCAAACGGTTTGAAACCATCAGCGAATAGTGGATCAGCGCGAATAGAGGGGATAGCACAGGTGACTGTATTATGTCTGTTTGCTGACGGTTTCTGACTAGTTTGACTGTTTGCCAGAAGAAACCTAATATCTTCAAATTATTTTTCTTTCCGATATTAATATTCGCAAAACATTCACACAAACTTCGTGAATGCGAATATGCAAAAATATGCGAATATTCGCGAATGCGGATATTTGTTACATTGCTAAACTTGTGAAATAAAATATCATAAAAAATAATCAATAAAAATATCAATACAAAAATAAAAATGTTAATACAAAAAAGTATCAAAAATTGCAGCGAGATTGTTCTTTATTAAGTTTATTAAAATGCAACCAACATTGCTTTTGGGTGGTGCTATTATTCTTTCTAGTTTTATTAACTATAAAACAATATTCACACTATTTTCAAATACCCAATGAAGATAGGAAATGAAACTCAATATGTACTTATTATAAACACACATCATACATCATACGCATACCACATAATTTGAAGTGGAGATTGACCAAGACATCAACTGCTGACACATCAATAAATCAATAGATTATTAAATAATTAGTAAATAACTTATTGATGTCTCAGCAGTAAAAGGAATTTGCTCCTTTTAAAATATTTTGTTTTTACAGTATTTTACCTAATGTAATCCTGTTCTAGATTATATTACATATGTGCCAATATGGCAATTTTTATATTAATCCTGAGAGGGCGATAAATTGAATCTGAAATATCGATATAATGGTCCAATATATCGCAAGTTGAATATCGATACAATTTTAGAATACGAATTTCTTCGATTCCTTTCCCTTCACATCCAATTTCCATTGGATCATTGAGCTACTGATAAACTGAATTCTTGATAAACTGAACTATTCCATTTAAAATTAAATATACAGGGTGTCCAGAAACTCTACCAACAAACGAAGACGGGAGATTCCTCAGATAATTTTAAGACAATTTAGCCCAATTCATCTAGTCCGAAAATGCTTCCAAAGGGAGCTAGAGCTCTTTGAAGATTGCGTTTTGTAATTAGTTTTTCGTAAATACCTTCAGAACGCTTCTAGTTAGAAAAACGAAAATTGGTACGCATATTTATCTTTCAGAGATAATCGATTTCATCCATTGCGAATTTCTAGTACCGGGCAAAGGCGTCTGGTTTGGGTACGGCGCCGGTGATTTTATCGAATAACTTTTTTGTCTTTAATTTTTAAGCATTTTTGATTCTGGATTATTAAATTATGAGGTATTCTAGTACTACAAGGTACTTTTGCTTTAAGTCGATAGGATACACCGTTTTCTAGAAAAATCGATTTGAAAACTTTTCGTTATTTGAATTAAAAAAAAAACTTTTAAATACACCGTCTTATTTTCAAATTTTTTATTCAAATTCTAGAGACGAAAAATTTTCAAATCGATTTTTATAGAAAACGGTGTGTCCTACCGACGTAAGAATACCTTTTAGTACTAGAATACCTCACAATTTAATAATCCAGAGTCAAAAGTGCTTAAAAGTTAAAGACAAAAAATATATACGATAAAATAACCGCTGCCCTACCCAAAACGGACGCCTATGACCGGTACTAGAAATTCGCAATGGATGAAATTGATTTATTTATCTCCGGAAGATAAATACTAGAAGCGTTCTGGAGGTATTTACGAAAAACTAATTACAAGACGCCATCTTCGAAGAGCTACCCTTAGGGAAGCATTTCAGACTAGATGAAATGGGCTAAATTGTCTTAAAAGTAACTTAGGAATCTCCTGCCTTCGTTTGTCGGTAGAGTTTCTGGACACTCTGTATATTTAAAAATGACAGACTTATTAAAGTTAATGTGATGCTATACTGCGTATGACCATTTTAGCATTTCTTAAGTGGATCAAAAAATGTCTGCATTTAGTACAGAACAAATGAATAAAAATTTTGCTTTATATACTTTCCATTTGTTATGATAATTTTGAAAGGGTTACATTTGAAAGAAAAAGCCAAAATGGATAGTCTAACATTTTATTAAGTACTTAAGTAACATCACTGTTTACTATTACAATCAAATTTATTTTGTTTGTAATTTTAATTTTTTTCGGTTTGAGATTTTTCGTTTCCCTGTAGCGACCCCACCAGATAGATTTCTCTTAATTTGTCTAAAAAAATAAATTCGATGTACAGATGATGTTATAAATATCTGATTATATTTAGATTGAAGAGAAAGTTTGATTTTATTTTTTATTGAAAGGGTGTAATAGTATTTTTGTTCAATGTTGATAGTATTTTCGATTTATTCAAGTATGTGAGATTGGAAAATGACAAGAATGAAAGAAAAAAGATAATTAAAAATGTTACAGAATTACTTTTTACTTAAAGTGTGGACATTGTACTGCCAGTTGCAATATCATTCAATAAATATCACTTCAGTTTCACTCTAACTACCTTGAGGGTACAATTTTGTTTGTTTAATACATTGCTAAGAAGTTGTGTTAACTAAAATCATTTCTAAGATACTGTTAATTTATACTTGATGTTAGTGTAACCAGCGGTCAATGTCTAATTATGTCTAATTATATATACCGTTTATTTAATTTAAATTAATGACTAAACATCTCGTAACGCGCCAATTCGTAACCGGACAAGTGGTAACGGACAACTCGTAACGGCGACAGTTCGTAACTATACAAATTCGTAACGGACAACTCGTAACGTCAAAATTGAATTATCCTGTTTATTTTTGTTTACGTGGAAACTAACTGTTAATATTACAGTTGTTATAATAATTAAAATTATGTTTATCAATTTAACGGAATCAGTACCGGGATAAACATGTTTAACACATTTTATATTTCGTGTTTCAGAATATACACTCCTGGTCAAACAAATCCGGACACTTTAAATTGTATACCGGGTTAAACAGTCACACTGTGTATTTTTCTCAAAGTTCGCCACACCCTATGGAATATTCTAGCATTTATAAAATACTGAAATTAAACTATAACTATAGCCTCAGGTTTTCTTTACATTCTGTTTTTTGATTCATTTCCTTATGTTAAAAAATAAAAATGTTATGTACGTTAACAACTAGCCATGTTTTTCTTCAATACAGGGTGTTTTTAAATAAGTATGACAAACTTTAATGGGTAATTCTGCATGAAAAATAATGACAGTTTGCTTTATAAACGTATGTTCGCAAATGCTTCGTTTCCGAGATACTTCTTCTTCTACGGCACTACAGCCCAAATTAAGCCTTGCCCTCCTTTATTTTTTGTTTCCACCCTTGCTTGTCTGTGGCTGCTCTTCTCCATACACGGACTCCTAAAAGGGCTTGTGCGTAGCTGTTTACTGTGTCTTCCCAGCGCTTTCTTGGCTTTCCAACCGGTCTCTTTCCCTGCTGGTTTCCGAGATTTAATTTTTCTTACAAACTGACGATTTATGTATTGCTCTAAAACCGGTTGATATGCAAATGAAATTTGGTGAGTTTTAAGAGGTAGTTAGTGCGCAAATCGGACAACAGGTTTAGGAAATTCGAGACATTAAAAATGACACATTTTTAAGGTGTCCGGATTTTTTTGACCAGGAGTGTATTAAAATTCTTTAAACACAAACAAATATTTAAATACATACAGACTTTTAACAATATTTTTAAAAGTTTATCCCTCTTGTTGTTCCTTAAATTTGCATAAACTCAGATAAAGGAACATGAAGAAATTCGTGAAAATTTTCTACATTCTTATCTTTAGACATTCCCAACTTTCTAAGTAAACATTTTGTAAAGGAAAGATTATAAATACCTGTTATTATAATAAACCTTGCGATTGGTTATGGGGACCGTGCAAGTTCGGAAAAGCGACACCTGGTTTGATAGTTTGGCAACATTTTTCGCACTTTTAATTATATTGGCCAATTATATTAGTCCTGGTTACTGGATAATTGTCAAGGCCATAGCCCAAAAAAAATTATAAGAAGAAAAAGTAAGATATAGGTTATTAAAAGGTAAACAATTTTATGTAGTAAATAAAATGAATTATTAAAATGCAGTACTGCAAGCAAAATACAAATAATTAAATATACTTTTATATAATAATTGCATATCATATCAATATTGTGAGCAACATATAATTTTTCTTCTTCAATGACATTAGGTATGAAATATACGTCAATTTGACAATGTCAATTGACAATATGAATTATTTAAGAAAGTTGCAAGATTTCTCCGCTATTCGCGCACGATCGTTTCTCGTATCCCCTCCAAGTACTTGCACACCGCGAATAGCGTTGGGGTATTCAATCAACGGTTATGTTGATAAGGTGGGTGGCTTTTAATACATACTTTAATACTTGATTTAAATACTTTTATTATATTCTGAAACACGAAATATGAAATGCCTTAAACATGTTTATCCTGATACTGATTCGTTTCAATTGATAACATAATTTCATTTATAACTGTAATAAGAGTGAGTTACCACGTTAACAAAAATAATCAGAATAATTCAATTTGGACGTTACGAACTGTCGCTGTTACGATTGTCTGTTACCATTTATCCGGTTACGAACTGTCGCGTTAAGAGATGTCATGGAACCTTTAAATTAGAAATAGGAGTACACCCAATACATGGCAACACTGCTTTCCCGCTTCCCACACCCGAGTTTCGCGAATTTATTCAGCCATTCGTCGATTCTACGGTGGCAATGTAACTCATTTTCATAAGCAATGTTGCCGATTTTAGCGTTTCTTTCAATCGCGTATCTCTAATCGAAAACTAAATGTATGGTATATATAAATATTATTGTTACTATTATTAAACTACCAACAAAACGGTACTTACACTTGAGATGTTTTCAGTTTTTTCTTATTGGGGTTTTTAACTTGCTCTATAACTATTTGGCCAGTAGCTGCTGAAAGAGAGTTATTGGTCTGCCTTCCAACAGTGGTCGGTTTGGATGTATATATTGTTGGTTCATCGCTCTGCTTTTCCTTCTTTTTGCCAGACTTTGAAATCTTGGTTTCTTCAACTACAAACGAAATTATCATTTTGAATAAAATATTAAAATATATTAACATCAAAGGATCCTTTAATATATGATTCAAGCATATGAGATGCAATAAGGGCAAACTTGAAAAAATTGGTTTCGAGAAAAATGCAATTTAAAGTTGTTGATAAAGTTGTTGAATGAGGGCAAACTCGGCAAATTTGATTATTTAATTCAATAATTAAATATAGTCCCGCAAAACAGTATACATGAAGATGACATTGAAACGGTTGGAAAGTTTACATACCTGGGAGTAGAAATATATGCCGACGGATCAGAAGACGGAAAAATACGGAAGAGAATAACGTATGCAAACAGAGCTTATTTTGCCCTCTCCCATATATTTCGGTCTAAAAGTGTCCACCGAAATACAAAAGATGAGAATCTATAAAACTTTAATTCGACCAATAACATGCTATGGCAGTGAAGCCTGGATCCTGAAAGAAACATCCAAAAACAAACTCGACACATTCGAAAGGAAGGTACTGAGGAGAATACTAGGACCTTTGAGGGAAAACGGAATCTTCAGAAGTCGATACAACAACGAACTTTATCAACTTTATAAGGAAGCACCCCTGTCAGACTTCATTAGAATACAAAGATTGCAATGGGCCGGACATGTGATAAGAATGGGAGAGGATAGGCTACCAAAAAGAGCACTGAATGCTAGAATGCAGGGAAAGAGACCAGTTGGAAAGCCAAAAAAACGCTGGGAAGACACAGTAAACAGCGACGCACAAGCCCTTTTAGGAGTCCGTGTATGGAGAAGAGCAGCCACAGACAACCAAGGGTGGAGCCAAAAAATAAAGGAGGCCAAGGCTCAATTTGGGCTGTAGTGCCGTAGAAGAAGAATTCAATAATTGAAATGAATTAATGAACCAATGTGTCATGTGAAGGGACGAAAAAAAATCGCCCATAGTCTAAACTTACGTGCATAGAAATCGGCCCACTTAAACATTTGGTCATTTTTGATGTCTCATATTTCCTAAACCTGTTGGCCGATTTAAGTGATTTTTTGAACATGTTATAGCCTGATTCTTTAACAATAACACTGTAATAATATTGTTCGTAACCAGGTAAATTTTCATTGTATACCGAGTGTACCAATCAAACTGTGTTCTTTTCTCAAAATTCGCATCACCCTGTGGAATATTCTAGCATTTATAAAATAGTGAAATCAAAACCCAACTATAGCCTCAGGTTTTCTTAACATTCTGTTTTTTGATTCATTCGTTTATGTTGAATAATAAAAAAGTTAGGTACTTTAACAACTACACATGTTCTTCATCAATACACGGTGTTTCTAAATAAGTGCGACAAACTTTCAGGGATAATTCTGCATGAAAAAATAATGACAGTTGACTTTATAAACGTATGTCCGCAAATGTTTCGTTTTCGAGATACGGGATGTTGAATTTTTTCTTGCAAACTGACGATTTATTTTATTGCTAAAACCGGTTGAGATATGCCAATGAACTTTGGTGGGCTTTAAGACGTAGTTATTGCACATTTTTTGACATACAATTAAGAATTTAATATTCACTATTAGCGCGCATACGTGTAATATGACCGATCATATTACCCGTATGCACGCTAATGGTGAATATAAAATTCTTAATTTTATATCAAAAAATCCGCAATAACTATCTCTTAAAACCTACCAAACTTCATTTGTATATCTCAACTGGTTTTAAAGCAATAAATAAATCGTCAGTTTGCAAGAAAAAATTCAACATCCCGTATCTCGGAAATGAAACATTTGCGGACATAAAGTTTATAAAGCCAACTGTCGTTATTTTTTCATGAAGAATTACCCCTTAAAGTTTCTCGCACTTATTTAAAAACACCGTGTATTGATGAAGAACGTGTCTAGTTGTTAAAGTACCTAACTTTTTTATTACCCAACATAAACGGATGAACCAAAAAACATATTGTTAAGAAAACCTGAGGCTATAGTTGGGATTTAATTTCAGTATTTTATAAATACTAGAATATTCAGGGTGATGCGAACTTTGAGAAAAAAACACAGTTTGATTAATGCACCCGGTATACAATGATTTACCTGTTTAGCAACAATATTATTCCAGTGGTATTTTTAAAGAATCACGCTATAACATGTTCAAAAAATCACTTAAATCGACCAACAGGTTTAGGAAATATGAGACATCAAAAATGACCAAATTTTTAAGTTGGCCGATTTCTATGCACGTACGTTTAGTTCGCCCTTGTTGTACACATCAGTCATTAGTTTCATATATCAGATAGTGATAACAACTTTTAGTATATGTATTGTAAAATGCCATGACAATATTGTTATAAAAAATATGATAAATATTTTAGAACGTGTTTTCGAAGGTCTTAAACCAAGTAGAACACTTCCACGAAGGAAGGAGAACTGAATCTTTCATCATGAAAAAGTTCTACAATGAATACTTAAAAAGGGGAAATTATTAGCCCCGATAAGGACAAGAAAATTAAGCTACTTAAACTTGATTTACAATCAAGATGCACTAGAAATAAACAAACCAAGACACTTGAATGTTACGAGAAGCGAGAAGCACTTCCGAACACGGGCGTCCATATAAAAATTTTCAGGCGGGGCCAGACGTGAAGATGTTGCACATTATACACACACCGGCAAAATTAGCCGAACACCTTAAAAATGGGACATGTTTGATGTCTCGAATTTCCTAAACTACTGGTCCGATTTGATTGATTCTTCTAGTATGTTAAAGCCTTATTATTTAAGAATATCGTTGTAATAATATTGTTGCTAGACAGTTAAATGTCATTTTATACCGGGTGTACCAATCATACGGTCTTTTTTACTTAAAGTTTGGAACACCCTGTGGAATATTCCAGCAAATGTAAAATATTAAAATTAATACTCGATTGTAGACATAGGCTTTCTTAACATTTTCCTTTTTGATTCATTTACTTATCTGAGATAATAAAAAAGTTATGTGCGATAACAACTATCCATGTTTTTCATCAATAAATCCTCATAGTAGGGGAGGAAAGTATACTAAATATGCAGTTACTCGAGAGTTATGGGGACCTATTGGATTGTGAAGAGTATGTGCTAAAATCAGAAAAAGGTTAAGTTTTCCATAAAGTGGGGGACTTTATAAATTAATTTTCCATTTGAAACAATCATTTTTCTCCGATTATAGCGTTATCTATCCATAATTCGAAAAAATTTGTCGAATAAAAGTTGCTTATTTTTACGTAAAGAATCCAAATCTGCAATAAAAATTGGGGGCTCCTGTTTAAGATTTTAAATTAAATCCCCCACCCCATCTCCGTGGGGGCTCGTGACACCCCACGGAGAGGGGTGGGGGGTAAATTAAAAATTTTAAATACGAACCCTGCGATATTTCGCGAAATGAATATCAGATCGTAAAACTGCAAAATACACCTATTCAATATTTTTCAAAAATCTACCGAATGGCACCAAACACGACCCCCCACGGAGGTGTGGTGGGGGGTTACTTTAAAATCTTAAATAGGGGCCCCCAATTTTTATTGCAGATTTGGATACTTGACGTAAAAATAACCAACTTTTATTCGCAACATTTTTTCGAAGTATGGATAGATGGCGCTATAATCGGAAAAAACGATTAATGGAAATGGAAAATTAAATTAGGAAATGGAGAGTCCCACACTTTATGGAAAACTTAACTTAACTTTTTTTTGATTTTAGCACCCACTTTTCACAATCCAATAGGTCCTCATAACGCTCGAGTAACTGCAAATTTAGCATACTTTCCTCCCCTAGTATGAGGATTTATTGATAAAAAACATGACTAGTTGTTAGAGCACATAACTTTTTTATTTGCCAACATAAGCAAATGAATCAAAAAAGAAAATGTTAAGAAAGCCTAAGTCTACAATCGAGTTTTAATTTTAATATTTTATATATGCTAGAATATTCCACAGGGTGTTCCGAACTTTAAGAAAAAAACACAGTATGATTTTAACACCCGGTATAAAATGACATGTACCTGTCTAGAAACAATATTATTACACCGATATTCTTAACTAATAAGGCTATAACATACTAAAAGAATCACTCAAATCTGACAAGAGGTTTAGGAAATTCGAGACATCAAACATGTCCCATTTTTAACGTGTTCGGCTAATTTTGCCGGTGTGTGTATTTTGTATACTTTGGATAACCATATATAGTATACAGCACCTGAAAAGCTAGGGGCCGGCCTCCCTGCCCATGGGCATGGGCGCCCATGCTTCCGAATCATGATTTACAATGTATCAACATTGTAAATCATGATTTGGGATTTATACAACAGATGGGGACACCGCACACATCTTATGGAAAATATTATAATGTCACTCAAATAAAATAAAATTTACATGAATAGATTGGTCTCGAAATTGCAATCATTTCATATCATTGCGCCAACTCTGCGCCACATGAAATGAATTTTAATTTCGAGACCAATCTATTCATGTACATTTTATTTCATTTGAGTGACATTATATTTTTCATAAGATGTGTGACGTGTCCTTTAATGGCAATACATATTACAACTTTTTATTTTTGTACATTTTACAGTTAATATACATGTAAACTGTGATTTATTTGCTGTTATAGGAACGACATGATATAGCTTTTATAAAATCTAACCTACGTGTTTGTTGGGATGGTAGCTTGTCTACAGTTTTCTCCAAAAATGTCAATTTAGCCTTAACGGTAGTAATATCTTGAATTTTTGCTGATATTTATAAACTATTTATTTTGATATAAGTGTCCACTTGAAACTCTTTAATAAACTTTTTAAATGCTTGAAACTTTTTAATAAAAATTAAAATAGAAGGATGCGTAGCTTAAAAAGAAGAATGAAAGGATTCACAGAAATTCGTGATCCTCGCAGCAGAGGGAAACCATATCTGGTAGGTAGAAATATATTTTGACAATAAATAATCTGCATATCTCTGCGTTTTTATGTTTACATGACATGAAATCATAAACGAAGCATTCTTCAACTTCCACTGGATTTAAATAAGTTAAACCAGACGTGTGCCTCAACCATTTTCCAATTTCTGAATTTGTATCCTTATTTTGTACCAAATCCAAAGATTGATTTTTTTAACAGTTAAATAAATCTTACACTTTAGTAAAGAAAATAAATAAAAACTATTAAACACACGTTTATAGACACTTTTAATTTTGAAATTGAATAATGAATAAGCAACAATATTTCATATTCTGCCCTCCTAAGACAAAAGGTCCTATCTGCAAAAATTCGGATTTTCAGGTTTTTGTCTCACTGGACTCTTAGTTTAAAACTTAACATTAGCCCAGTAAATGAACGGGAAATACGGCGATACCGTGTAATTTTCAGGGGCAACTCCGAATTGCATGAAAATTTGGATATAGGTTCTACTTACCCTCCACTTTAAAGTTGAAATTGTGCCGTTGGTTGCTTTTACTTGGGGGGTGACAGTCACCCCTTCTCGGGGGTGAAAAAACATATATTCAAGATAAGACCGGAAATGAATAAATTGACTGATTTTAAGCAACTTTTGTTCTATAGAGTTTTTTATGTAAGTCAGTACTTTTCGAGTTATTTTCGATTGAAAATGTTTATTTTTCGACAAAAAAACTACGTTTTCGGACGGTTTTTCGCAAATAACTCAAAAAGTAAACACTTGATCGAAAAAAATATTCTTAGCAAAAGTGTAGCTTATAAAAAACTGAAAAAAAATTTGTATCAGTAAAGTCTATCAATCAAGCAAAAACAAAGTTGTAGCTCATGAAACATACGTTCTTGTGCGTCTAATTCCAAATCGAATATTTCAAGGTGAAATCGCCGAAAAATTAAGCACTTTTCGGGAAAAATCTGTTTAAACTTTTTTAAAGTGTTTATAAAAAACTTTATTAAAATTGCTCATAAAAGTTTCTAGCATTAAAAATAAGCGAGTTACGCTCAAAATAAAGTTCAAAGCTCAAAAAAAAAATCATGCAAATCTCCCCGTGTTTAGCTCCTCAAATGAAATTAATCGCTACTGCTTTACAAACAATTTACTTACTTATCTATTTTTTATCTGATCTGTCAGTCTCACCGGTTTAAAGGGCTTATTTTTGAAAGGAGTGTAGTTAAAAAAGCTTGAACGGGCCACTAATCACGAGTGTATGCAATTTTTGAACAGCCATATCTTAACCAATTTTTGTTTTGCGGAAAAACAAAATGAAACTAGCATATTTATAATAAGAAAACCTATATTTTTTACTCTTTAAGATTTTTCTTATCACTAATACTTTTTAAGTTATTTTGAAAAATGGAAATTTTTCAAAAATTTTTAGAAAATTTTGTTTTATTATAAAACCAAATTTTTTCAAAAATAAGCACTTCAAGCCAATCAAATTTAAAGATCATATAAACAATATACATACAGTTAAAATAAACTGTAAAGCGGTAACGATTAATTTTATTTAGGGTTCTAAATAGAGGGAGATTTTCACAATTTTTTTTACAAAAAAAAAGGGTCAACTTTTTTTTTCAGTGTAACTCTTTTATTTTTGGTGCTAGAAACTTTTGTAAAAAAACAAATATAAATCATTTTTTAGGTACTTTAAAAATGTTAATAAGCTTTTCCCGAAAAGTGCTTAACTTTTCGGTGATTTCGCGTTGACTTATTCGATTTGAAATTAGACGAATAAGAACGTATTTTTCATGAGCTACAACTTTGCTTTTCTCAATGTATATACTTTACTGATACACCATTTTTTTGTTTTTTTATAAGCTACACTTTTACTTAGAATATTTTTTTCGATAAAATATTTACTTTATGAGTTATTTGCGAAAAACGGTCTGAAAACGTAGTTTTTTTGTCGAAAAATCAACATTTTCAATTGCGAATAACGCGAAAAGTATTGACTTCTGTAAAAAACTTTATAGAACTAAAGTTGCTTATAATCGGTAAATTTATCCATTTCCGGGCTTATTTTAAACACGAGTTTTTCACCCCCTGAGAAGGGGTGACTGTCACCCCCTAAGTAAAAGCAACCAATGGGATAAATTCAACTTTGAAGTGGAGGGTAAGCAGAACCTAAATCCAAATTTTCATGCAATTCGAAGTCGCCCCTGAAAATTACACTCCAAAACGTTCATTTATTGGGCAACTGATAGGCAATGATTCAAAATTGCCTATTTATTTTGTCCTAACCAACAAAAGTTAATCAAATACCAAATAAAATTGTCCTAAAGTAAAATTGCTAGACGAGTATGTCCGAAGTTGGCGGATATATGCAGATAGGACAATGTCTCTTAATATAGAATGACGTTTGCAACACGTGACTCAACAACATAACCTTAAACCCCAGTAAGGAATAACTTCTGACTGTGCAGTTTGACATTTATTGGTGTGAATTATTTGTTACTTTTAAAAACAGTAAATTGAAAGAGGCAATATATTTGAAGAATTACAATGGATACTGAGTAAGTACATACTACACACACCGGCAAAATTAGCCGAACACTTTAAAAATGGGACATGTTTGATGTCTCGAATCTCCTAATCCTGTTGTCCGATTTGAGTGATTCTTTTAGTACGTTATAGCCTTATTAGTTAAGAATATCGATGTAATAATATTGTTGCTAGACAGGTAAATGTCACTTTATACCGGGTGTTACAATCATACTGTGTTTTTTTCTTAAAGTTCGGAACACCCTGTGGAATATTCTAGCATATATAAAATATTAAAATTAAAACTCGATTGTAGACTTAGGCTTTTTTAACATTTTCTTTTTTGATTCATTTGCTTATGTTGGAAAATAAAAAAGTTATGTGCTTTAACAACTAGCCATGCTTTTTATCAATAAATCCTCATAGTAGGGGAGGAAAGTATGCTAAATTTGCAGTTACTCGAGCGTTATGGGGACCTATTGGATTGTGAAGAGTGGGTGCTAAAACCAAAAAAAAAGTTAAGTTAAGTTTTCCATAAAGTGTGGGACTCTCCATTTTTTAATTTAATTTTCCATTTCCACCAGTCGTTTTTTCCGATTATAGGAAATAATGTATATCTATCCATAATTGGAAAAAATGTTGCGAATAAAAGTTGCTTATTTTTACGTCAAGGATCCAAATCTGCAATAAAAATTGGGGGCTCCTATTTAAGGTTTTAAAGTAACCCCCACCCCACCTCCGTGGGGGGTCGTGTTTGGTGTCATTCGGTAGATTTTTGAAAAATATTGCAGGGT
Organism: Diabrotica virgifera virgifera; assembly: GCF_917563875.1. NCBI lineage: Eukaryota > Metazoa > Arthropoda > Insecta > Coleoptera > Chrysomelidae > Diabrotica > Diabrotica virgifera. The sequence goes on from NC_065447.1 coordinate 165,653,369, forward strand.
TCGTATTTAAAATTTTTAATTTACCCCCACCCCTCTCCGTGGGGTGTCACGAGCCCCCACGGAGGTGGGGTGGGGGATTTAATTTAAAATCTTAAATAGGAGCCCCCAATTTAAAAATAAGCAACTTTTATTCGACACATTTTTTCGAATCATGGATACATAGCGCTATAATCGGAGAAAAATGATTGTTTCAAATGAAAAATTAAATTAAAAGTCCCCCACTTTACGGGAAACTTAACTTAACCTTTTTCTCATTTTAGCACATACTTTTCACAATCCAATAGGTCCCCATAACGCTCGAGTAACTGCAAATTTAGTATACGTTCCTCCCCTACTATGAGGATTTATTGATTAAAAACAAGGATAGTTGTTAACACACAAACTTTTTTATTATTTTACATAAGTAAATGAATCAAAAAGGAAACTGTTAAGAAAGCCTAAGTCTACAATCGAGTATTGATTTTAATATTTTACATATGATAGAATATTCCACAGGGTGCTCCAAACTTTAAGAAAAAAACACAGTATGCTTGGAACACTCGGTATAAAATGATATTTACCTGTCTAGCAACAATATTATTACAACGATATTCTAAAATAATAAGGCTGTAACATACTAAAAGAATCACTAAAGTCGGACCAGTGGTTTAGGAAATTCAAGACATCAAACATGTCCCATTTTTAAGGTGTTCGGCTAATTTTGCCGGTGTGTGTATTATGCAATTACCTACTTTAGATATTTCTGAATGAAAAATGTGATAGAAGTCCATGTGTTTATTTGCGCGGGAAAAATACATAAATACTGATTTATTTTACGTGAATATTATTTATAGATACGTGTAACTTATTTTTAAACTGGCTGCGAGTGACTTTGTAGAATTATTATTATTATTATTATTATTATTACATAGAAATAAGGGCTGGGGTCATGGAGACCCATAAGCCCATTTACAAGAAAAATGAAATAGTACCTACATTACAAAAATTAGCTTCGCAAATAAACAATAGACTAATAGATTGTGCACAACACTGATCAGTTTACAAACAAATAACTGTCTAGTTGGTTTTTGAAAACATTAATAGATGGAGAATTTATAATTTCCGTTGGGAGACTGTTCCATATACTAAAAATGCGATTACACAGAAAATGTTGGCGCTTTATCGACGAAAAGGGTTCCTTCTTCACTTTCAAACTATGTCCACGTAGTCTGCTGTGATCGTCTAAAATAAACAAGTGTTGCAAATCTCCATATCCATACTTTAAAATTCGGAAGGTGATAATTAAGTCACCACGGAGTCGACGAGCTTCAAAAGTTGATAACCCGGCTAAAGAAAGTCTTTGTTCGTAATCTGGCCTTCTTTGTTTGAAACATAGTCTGGTGGCCTTCTTTTGAATATTTTCGAGAAGAGTTCTATCGCGCACTAATTCTGGGCACCAAACCGTTCCACAGTACTCCAGTAGGGGTCGGACATAAGTTTTATATAAACGAATAGAACCCGAAAATGATATTTTTGTAAAAGTCTTACTAAGTAGGTATAACTTACTATTCGCTTTTTTAGTAACGTTTGAAATATGCTCCGACCAACTCAAATTTTCAGTAATTGTTACACCAAGGTCACTATATGATTCCACAGTATCCAGTAAATGCCCGTCTATCGAGTAAGACAAACGAGGGTTATTTTTTCCCAAATGTAAAACCACACACTTATCTCTATTTAGAGGTAACATCCAATCCGAACACCACTTGAAGATCGAATCTAAGTCACTTTGTAAGTCTTGCCCATTCAAGAGTGGGTCAGCAAATATTTTTGTATCGTCTGCGTAGAAAGCTTTCCTAGATTTGATATGAGATTCAAGATCACTAGCATACAACACAAATAGAAGTGGACCCAAAACAGATCCTTGTGGAACACCACTTAAAACCGTTTTTTTAGATGACAGCGACTTGCCAACTCTAACACAAAACTCCCGATTTGTTAAAAAATCATTAATCCACTCAAGAAGTTGTCCGCGAATGCCAAAATGTTCTAGTTTATACATCAATTTTCTTCTTGGTACTCGATCAAATGCTTTTGCAAAGTCTAAATATATTATATCCACAGGTCGTTTTTTATCTAATGCTGCTGTCCACTCATTAACACACCACAGTAAATTAGTCATGGTTGATCGACTTTTCACAAAGCCATGTTGTTGTAGAGGAATAATTTTTTCTCGAAGTAAAAATTCTGAAAGGCACTCTGTAATAATTGATTCCATAGCTTTACAAATAACAGGTGCAAGGCTTATTGGTCTGTAATTATTAGGATCTAACTTATTCCCTTTTTTAAATATAGGTGTCACCGAAGCACTTTTCCAAATTAAAGGCAAAGAGTGTGCATTAAAAGATGAACGCATCATTAGTGATAGCGGAACAGAGAGGACATCTGAACATTTTTTCAAAAATAATGTAGAAATTTTATCGGGCCCTGGAGATGAGTTGTTTTTTAATTTGTCAATATGGCGCTGAATGATTTCAGGTGAAAAATCAATATAATCAATTTTGGGAATAACTCGTGGATTACTGATTATAGGAAACTGATTTTGAGACGGTTCAATAGCAAAAACTTTAGAAAATGTATCTGCGAGTATATTAGCTACCTCACACGTGTTCTGACAAATCGTTTTATCATGCTTTTTTAACAGTGGAATGGACACTTTAGAAGACATAGCAGACCTAACATATTTATACAGTTTTTTAGAGTCGTTGCAGCTTACAATATATTCTTCATATGCCATTCTGGCTTCGTTGATATACTTTTTTAGTATTCCTGTGTAGTTTTTGTGAGTTTGCAAGTCACGTGTATCACCTGTACGTTTGTATTTTCGCCAAAATTTTCTTTTGTGTCTTATAAGTGATATCAATTCACCGTTAATCCATGGCTTAAGTTTGTTCCTATAGTAAGTTTTTTTTGTAGTGTTGAGTCTTTTGTAGTTGTCAATGATGTTTATGAAATTATTCCAAACTTCTTCCGGATGTTCTAGACTTCCCAGTAGTAACGGCCAATCAACATCACGCAATTGAAGAGAGAGGTTTTCAAAATTTGTTATTTCATGTATAACTGTATTTTCAGAAAGATGATTATATTCCATAAGAAACTGTATGTTTGTCGTGATAACTACATGATCAGAATTGCCCACTGGAGTGCGAATCACCGGTTCTGTAAGCAACTGGTCATCATTTGTAAAAATCAAATCTAACGTTGATGGCAAATTGTTTATTCTGAAACGAGTTGGATTGGTAATCAATTGGTGTAGATTAGAACTTTGAACAAAATTTGTAAAAATGTTTTTCGAATTTGTTAGTTCATTGCTTACAATAGTCAAAGGCCAAGAGATATCGGCAAAATTAAAATCACCAAATAAGACAAGGTTTTCAAGGTTTGAAAGGAGTTCCATTTTTTCAATCAAGATTAGGTCATCTTCTAGGACAGTACTACCCGGACGATATATGCACGCCAAGTGAATAACAAGTGAATTAAGAGAAATTTTTAAACATAAAAGTTCAATGTTAGGTACAACAACATCCAGATTAGCAACAGAAAAAGTCTCAGAAATATCTAATGACAAGTATATGCACACTCCTCCCCCTCTTCGATTGCTGCGATCAAATCTGTAAAGAGAGTATCCATCTATAGTATATAAATTGTCAGAATCTTTTTGTGTTAGCCAAGTCTCGGTGATTAATATTATTTTAGGTTTTAAATCCTGAATATAACATAAAAGTTCATTAAATTTAGAATGCAATGTCGCTAAATTGGTATAAAAGCAGAGCCAGTCGTAAAAGCAGGTTTTTATAATATTATTGTCAAAAATTAGTGATTTTTGGTATACCACGTATGTATTTTATTGTTAAATTTTGCTCTCCGTTTTCTTTTCTAGTCTCTAACTCAGATCGCAGTTCTTTTAAAAAGTTAACTTGCATAGGTGTCTTATCGTCAACAATGGATACATTTTTTGTTTTTGTTTTTTCTAAGAGTTTCCTTTTATTTCGTAGAATTTGCTTAGCTTCATACTCATTATTCATTACCATTTTAATCATTCTAGGAAATCTATCACCAACTTTGCCTACTCTAAAGAAAGTAACCGGGGTAGCATTACATTCTACAGCCGACAAAATTTCCTCCAAAAATTTTTTGTCTTCATCTTTTTTAGTTTGAATATCACCTGTAGATTCTGGTACGCCTCTGACAATAACATTTTTGGCACGATTAATACGATCGACGGCTTCATTGGCGATATTTTCAGCAAATTGTGGTGACGAATGTTGGTCAGCAGATGATAATTTAATTTCTAGATCATTGAATTTCGTTGTAATTTCAGCGATCTTTTCATCTATTTGACTAATTTTTAATTGTAGATCATCATTATATTCCTTAAGAATGGATTTTAAATTTGAAAACGCTTCAATATTGCTTGAGCAGCTGTTACAAATAATTTTAATGCCTCGCACCTTACATCTGGTTATGCGATCATCTTGGAGAAGCTCGGTACATGCCAGGTGAATTCCTCTTTTGCAGGCATCACATTGTAGGGCCGAACGTTCACGGTCGTCGATCGCTTTTAAACAATTAGCGCAGGTTTGACTAGTTGGCATGGTGGGAGTGATAGATAGTAATTAATGTAAATAATGTAAATAAAGCTGACCTTGCAATACGATGAATTTATCTACACACAGGCCTGGATGCACTTTTCTGGAGCCAAATTCACCAAACAGACTGGATAACACTTTAGCTTATGTGCACTACTTTTAAAAATTTAATTTCAGATAGTTTACTACTGCTAATTCCAAAACTAAACGGACTATCAAAATAACGTGTGTACCTTTCAACAGCTCGCTATACTGTGATTAGTTTTTTAATATTTATTTAAATTTTAAATAAATATGTATTTGTTTATTTCAGATTTTATGTTTCATTTTTGTTTCAGAAATTGCAGAACTGCTAGTCGTTCCAAGAGAATGGTTCAGGCTGTGTTAAATAAAAGCCTACAAGAAAAAATAAGTGTAATCAGACAGAAGACTAAAAAACCAAGGTGTGTAACGAAAGATAATGACTATATACCTGAAGAAGGTGAATCTGAAGAGACAGACTAGTGAAATAGAAGACGAGTCATTTCAAAAAAAAAAAAAAAATAAGTGTAATCAGACAGAAGACTAAAAAACCAAGGTGTGTAACGAAAGATAATGACTATATACCTGAAGAAGGTGAATCTGAAGAGACTGAGACTAGTGAAATAGAAGACGTCATTTTCAACGGATTTACACTTATTGAAGAACAATAAAGCGACTTCAAAAATCAACATAATATCAGACATAATAATAGTGAGGCCTGCAAACACCGAAAACAAGGAATCTATGCAAACGAAAGCAACAATAGCGCAGGATGATTTCTTATCAAATAGTATGCCACCACGTGTAACCAATTTGGATTATAATTTTATTGTTACTATTCTAGAAGATGCTGTAAAAAGGCAATCCATACATCAGAAAGTAAGTTGTACACTAAAAAGGGAGAGCTTAGAAAGAGGAGAAAATTCGAAGGAAAGCCTAGTGAACGACAAGCGAAAAAAATTAAAATTTATATCGACAATCACAATGTTAAGGAAGTCTGCAAATGTCCAATGAACTGCCATAGAAAAATATCAAAAACTCGACGGGAATCTATTAATAAACAATACTGGACCCTGTCAAAAGATCAACAGTGGTTATTTATATTCAAATGTACCAAACAATTTCCGAAACGAAGAGATACCTTGAAAACTGGAAACCCGAAACGCACAAATACTTTTAAATATTTTCTTTCAGTGGAAGAAGGTTTAGAAGTAAACGTCTGCAAAGTATTTCTCTTAGCCACGTTAGGATTTGACAAAAATAATGATAGAGTTCTCAAAAATATAAGAAATACAGAAAATGGATTAATTGCTCCTAAACAAGATCAAAGAAGACATCAATTTTCTAGAAAGATTGATAGAACCGATATTATTATCATATAAATTCCTTTCAACCAACCATTTCACACTATCGTAGGGAACACGCACCTCTCAGAAAGTACTTACCAAGTGATATTTCTATATCTTTAATGTATAAGGATTTTAAGGAAAAGGTTATGGTCAACGAATGTTCCTACGAACTTTATAGAACAGTTGTAGCAGATATGAATATTTCATATCTGCAGATATGAAGCACCCTGTATATAAAAGTTATTAATTTACTAACCTTTTTTTGCTTTTTTACTCCGTGTACCTGCCATCTCATCTACTGATGTCTCACTCAAAGCATCACTCTCTTTATTCTCTCTTAATTTAATACGCCTTTCGTAAGCCTTCTGCCTCCTGGACTCCAAATCTTTTTTCTGTACCTCTGCCTCGGCTTCCTTAGATTCCTGCTCTTTCAGATATTGGTTCAAAAAATTATTTTCTTCAGTCAGTTCTTTTTCCTGTAGTGAAAAATAAAATAATAAAAAAACTTGCACTGTCAATGTTCAAGATTTTGAATACATTCTATTTAAAAAAAAATGAAAATGTTATTTAATATTTATCTCAAATACAATAAGCGGCAAAATTAACGGAACACCTTAAAAATGGGACATGTTAGATGTCTCGAATTTCCGAAACCTGTTGTCCGATTTGAGTGATTTTTTTAGTATGCTATAGATTATTTAAGAAAAACTAGAGCTGCATTCCCGGGACACATTTCCCGGGAAATCAGTAAAAAATGGAAATCCTGATTCCCGGGATTTTAAAATATTTTATTTTAAATTATGAGCGGAGATATTACTAACTCACAATGAATAAATGATTCTGATACAATTATTATCTCTGCTTAATAATTATTTTAAATCATTCCACTTAAAATATTTATTTTTCAATTATATTTTAACCCGGGAGCAGTCGCGCTCACTTCTGTCACGTAAGTAGTCGCGCGTAGAGGAAAAATATCAGAATACGAATTTAAATGCGAATTTAAAAGAAATTTCTATTGTATAATATTTTTATTGACTTGTTACGTTAAAAATATCTATTTCTAACAATTATAAAGCTAATTGGTTCTCACCAAAGCCGTAAATTTCACAAAAAATAAAAAAAAAACTTAATTTTTTTTTTTAATTCCCACGCATTACTACAATCCTCCACGAGGTACTTACGAGTGAAAAGTTGTGTTACAAAATTTTTCTTCAAGTTATCACGGAAGAGGATAAAATGTTAGATTGTTTGGCGCGACTGCTCCCGGATTAAACCTTCCAATTTTGGGGTAAAATCAGAATGTATCACATCCGTCAGCATAAACATTCTTAAGTTTATGCGACGATCCGATTCATTTTAAAGCATCGAGAATTATAACATAAATATTTATTTTGAATTAAAATTATGTTTATGAAGAATTAGTACATAGAAAATTTAATACGGTATTAGATTAGTGCAAATCAGCTGACCTGAAGATTAAAAAAATACTTACTTCACTAAAAAGCATCAGACCTACATCAACAGAAAGTGCGTTTTCAACTTCATAAAATTTCTGTACAAAAAAAGAGCCAGCCTGAAAGATCAAACACTCAACTATTTATGTTTTTTTAAAACATATTTCAATAATAAAAACAACGAAAATTCAGATTACATAAATTTATAATTTTTCTATTTTTAAAATTTTCTTTAAAATATTTAATTTTCTTTTAAATTTTTGTACATTAAATTTAAACATTATTAATTTGTAATCAAATTTTTTATACTAATTGCATTGAAAAATTAGAACAAAAACAATTTCTTCTTTTTATTTCTAAATTTCTCGATTCCCGGGAAATCCAAATTACCAACTCTCGATTCCCGGGAAATCAAAAGGGACCGGGAAAATGGAGCTCTAAGAAAAACGATGTAATAATATTGTTGCTAGACAGGTAAATGTCATTTTATACCGGCTGTAACAATCATAATGTGTTTTTTTCTTAAAGTTTGGAACACCCTGTGGAATATTCCAGCGCATATAAAATATTGAAATTAAAACTCAATTGTAGCCCTAGGCTTTATTAAAATTTTCTTTTTTGATTTATTTGCTTATGTTGGATATTAAAAAAGTTAGGTACGTTAACAACTAGCCATGTTTTTCATCAATATATCCACATTTCCTGCTTAGGAAACTTACCAATTTAACAGATGTCAAATTGTTTTTAAAAAATTTAATAGATGTCAAAAAGTCAAAAAGTGTCTGGTGTGTTGTAAAAATTAGTAGATTTATTATTTAAAGTTTTAATTAAGTCCGTATTTTTTGTGGTTTGGTGGAAATGGAACGCGCTACAAGGAATTTGACTCGCGATGAGTGTGTTCAAGCAGTGATCTTACAAAGAGAAGGACGATGCTATCGGATCCTTATATTGGTAACAATTTTTTGCTAATGCACGATAATGCAAGACCTCATGTTCACAAATTGTAATCGAATATTTACAACAGGTAAATCATCGGACTTTGAATTAGCCATCGCATAGTCCAGATCTTAATCTGATAAAACATTTGTGAGGCATAATTGGCAGAAGGCTACGACAGCGTTTGCCACCTCCTATTTAGAACCTTACAAGAGGTAGAAACAGTAGCTCTCGAGATTTGGAATGCTATTGATCAATACCAAATAGCATACCTCATTTGTAATATAAAAGTACATATCTCTTTTATTATCGAACATTAACCAATGAATTAAAAACAAAATGTTAAGAAAACCTAAGGATACAATTGAGTTTTAATTTTATGTATGGTAGAATATTCAACACAGCATGATTATTACACCCGGTATAAAATGACACTTACCTGTCTAGCAACAATATCATTACATCGATTTTATTAAGTAATAAGGCTATAACATACTAAAAAAAAACTGAAATCGGAAAACAGGTTTAGGAAATTCGAGGCATCTAACACGTCCCATTTTTAAGGTGTTCTGTTAATTCTGCCGCTGTGTGTATCTACCTATATCTAGGATGCAGAGTGGAATTTTTATTTTTTAAGTTATACTTCTTTAGGCGCGATTGAGAGTAAAATTTCATAATACTGCGCGCATGCGCACACAGACAGTATGGCGTTTAGTTGCTGAATCTTTCAAGTTATGTATAAATATATCAGTGCAAGAAAAGGTGTGAAAAGAATATATTAGTGTTTTTAGTAAATATATTTATTATAATTTTTGTGTCTTTTGATTTGTCTTCTTCAGGAGTAAGATGAGTATTATGTATCATCCAATTATGTAGATATTAATAAAAGTTGGGATATGAATTCAGATCATTCACCCATAATACTCACTGTGAGTGATACGATTATCAGAAAGGATTGTAACCAAATACTAACAAATAAACTAAGAGACTGTGAAAGTTTTAGATCAATCCTTGAAGATAGAATTGAATTAGCAGTACCATTAAAAAAACCTGGCCAACTAGATGAGCAAGTTGAGTTGTTTGTGCAAATATACAAAAAACAGCATGGGAAAGTACTCCTACTATAAGATCAAATGTCAAAGGAAACAATTATCCGAAAGAAATTAAAAAGTTAATTAAAGAGAAAAGAAAACTAAGAAGGAAGTGGCAACAAACCAGAGCACTCCAAGATAAAACAAATTTAAACAATGCTAGTCAAAAACTTAAGAGAGAGATTCAAAATATAAAAAATGAGTCAATCGGTTATTACCTGATAGAGTTGACGGATGATAGCAGCACGGAGTACTCTCTATGGAAAGCAACAAAAAGGTTAAAAATACCAGTAACCCATTCTCAGCCCATTAAACTCGAAGATGGTAGATGGGCTAGAAGTAATGAGCAAAAGGCAGAGGTATTTGCCACATATTTAGAAAACACATTAAAACTTCATGATGACCAAAATTATGATCAAATATCGATAGAGCCTAATCAGACAGAGGAGAGAATCAGACCAACATCCCCGAAAGAAGTAGCTGATGAAATAAAACACAATATAAATCCTAAGAAGGCACCAGGATATGATATAATTACTGGAGAGTTACTAAAAAACCTGCCTCGTAAAGCCATATTCAAATTGACCAACATCATCAATGCTGCATTTAGATTGGGATATGTTCCAAATTTATGGAAAATAGCTGAGGTTATAATGATACCAAAACCAAGAAAATCAGCAAATGAAGTGTCTTCATATAGATAGACCGTTATCACTTTTACCAGTGATGTCGAAGCTTTTTGAGAAACTTCTGCTAAAAATAATGAAACCAATAATAGAAGAAAAAAAAAAATTCCAAACCACCAATTTGGCTACAGAAATAAACATTCTACGACTGATCAGGTACACAGAATTACTAACATAATTGAAAAATCATTAAAAGAAAAGAAAGTCTATTCTACAATCTTTTTAGACGTAGCTAAGGCCTTCGACAAAGTATGACATGAAGGTTTAGTCTACAAACTCAAAATTCTTATGCCTAAACAATATTCAGAAATTTTGCAGTCATATATGGATGCCTCAGAAGTCAAACGGTGTCAGTCAATTCTCCCTAAGAATGACTTACTGAAGTATAACACACATTATATAATATAAAAATAATATTATTTCCTTGTTTGTATTTATGAATATGTTACCCATATTATGATAAATAAAGACGGTTTATTTGTTTTTAATAATTACTTATATTTCTGCAACTGCATTCAGAAACATCTTAGTATCTCATTTTAAACACTTATTGACTTACACCGATTGGCTTCTGAGGCATCGATATATCTGACAGATATTTCAGAATTAAGCAAGACATGTACACTGATCTAAAAGAAATCAGAGCAAGAGTCCCTCAAGGAAGCGTATTAGGTCCTGTCCTCTACCTGCCATACACATACGATATACTTACCTGAAATGGAAAATGATACTACATATAGCCACATTTGCAGATGATACCGCTATCTTAGCAGTAGGTGATGCCAGCGAAAAAGCGGCAGAAAAATTACAGTTGGCAATAAATAAAATACATAACTGAACTAAAAAATGGAAAATCAAATTAAATGAATCTAAATCAATTCATGTCAATTTTACAAATAAAAAAATCGAGAACATTCGAATTAGAATAAATGATGCCAAAATACCATATGAATCTTCTGCAAAATATTTAGGTATCACACTTGATCCAAGGCTGGAAAGTCCACATTAAAAAGAAAAGGGAAGAATTAGGTATCCGGTACAAAAAATGTATTGGCTGATGGGAAGAAACTCTGCATTGTCCACATATAACAAAATACATACTTCTATATAAACAAATACTTAGACCAGTATGGACGTATGTCAACTCTGGGGATGTGCCAATTCAAGTAATATCCAGATTATCAAGAGATTCCAGAATAAAGTATAAAGGAACATCGTTGATGCTCCTTGGTATATCCGAAATGTCGACCTCCACAAGGATCTTGATATGGAAGATGTAGACAAAGTTATCAAGAAGATGACAGGTAGGCACGAACAACGGCTCCATAGTCATGTAAACATCGAAACCATCCAGCTCCTAGATAATACTGGGTTAGAAAGAAGACTCAAACGAAGAAAACCATTTGAGTTAGTATAAAGTGTTATTGTAAAAGCAGAGCATAGTGTTGTATTGTGTGTCAGTTTTAGGTTTAAAATGCATACTTCTTAAAAAAAATAAGACGACACCATAGGGTTAAGATCTTAGGTTATGTATGATTTAGTAATTTAAGTTAAAGAAGAATTGATAATTATTGATCGATGACCAGATTGCAGTAGTACAAACACAGCTTGTGTTTAACCCATTTAGCGCCAAAGGTGCGAAAACGCACCATTTTTTTGTAGAATTTTTTTTTGGCAATTCGTTAATTTTTTTTAAATCTTTGTATTTTTTAAGCAACCAGAAGATATAAAGTGTAACTAAATTTAATTTTGTTTAATTTCCAAACTCATGCTTTCATCACAAAAATATTTTCTAAATGTCCGACATTTTCAATCCTTCGACGCAACTTTATTTTTACTGTAGTAATTTTATCGGCATAACACTTTTGTGGTCAAATAAATTAAAACATTATTTTTTTAACCTATTTGTACACCAATTGTTATAAAAATACAAAAAAAAAATAATTTCTGAGTCATCAAATCTCGTGTTTGAAAATAATGGTTCGATAACGAACCATTGGCGGAAGTCGACATATAATCCTGTCTGATCAGGAATAAGTTCAAGGTGATGCACAGGCAGTAATTTGTTGGGATATTTCTTTATTATGTGTAAAAACACGTATCCACTGTGCTTGCGCTCCGAGCTCCTGCAACTGCTCCACATAGTGGACACGTTTGGCGCTCCCGGACTGTGCACTTGTGCGCACTCTGCCTCGGCGCTCCAATCTGTGGACAATTTATATGTACGCATACCGTATCGATTGGAGCAGTTGCAGGGAGCGCGGAGCGCAAGAAGTTCGTGAACATAGTGGATGGTTGGCGCTCTCGGACGATGCAACAGTGTGCGCTCCGCCTCAACGGTCCAATAGGTGGCGGTTTATATGTAGAGGAGCGCATGCATGTAGATGGGAGCAGTTGCAGGGAGCGCGGAGCGCAAGAGGTTTGTAAACATAGTGAATGGTAGGCACTCCCGGACCGTGCAACAGTGCGCGCTCCGTCTCGGCGTTCCAATTGGTGTCGGTTTATATGTAGAGGAGGGCATACCGTATCGATTGGAGCAGTTGCAGGGAGCGCGGAGTGCAAGAGGTTCGTGAACATAGTGGATGGTTGGCGCTCCCGGACCGTGCAACAGTGCGTCAAAGACCGTGCGGCAGTGCCTCGGTGGTCCAATATTACGAACATAGTGGATACGTACCTTTAGAAAGACGGGTATTCTGGTATTCAGTTTTGTTATAATCTAGGGTGGGGGAGGGGGGCTCCATAAGGGAGGATGTGTAGTGTTGTAGACAGTAGACAATATGTCGATTCGTCGAATTTATGCAACTGGCACAATGCAAGATACAGGATTGGAAAGTGTAAACTTCAAATATCTAAAATAATTTCTAAAAAGGATAGAGGGCCGTTCGACTTCATTTTTGACAAAGAAGCTGAAGAAGGTGTAGGCAATGTTCTAACCATATTATTTTTGTTTATGAAAACTTCCAGGTCCATTTACACTCTAAATGTTTTGAGACTTTTCACAACAAATAAAATTGTGTATTTCAATTTTTATATCTCATTTCCGCCAAAGGTTCGAAAACGAACCATTTTGTTGTTGTGACACCTGCCATTATCAAAGTGTAAAAAAATTTTTTTACGAATGTTTAAGTTTATTTTACTCTAGTTAATCAAATATATTACATATTATTGCAGTATTTCTTTGCTTGGCGGTTAATGGGTTAATAAAAAAAAATATCAAATATTTATGTTTGTTAGTGTTTCCTTGAAACTACAGTTACTAATAAGATTATTTGTTTAGTATACTGCCATTTGGTCACCATATAGCTTGATTGATCACAAAAAACTCAAGTTCATCTTTAGTCTTTTGCCATAATATTTTTCCAGTATGATATTTCTAATAACCACCTCAGTTACTACTCCTGAAAGATAATCCATCAGACTTTAGAAATAAAAAACATATTTTTTATGTATCTATATCTCATTATCTATTATGTATACTGTAAATATTTATACACTTTTGCCTGTTTTCTCCACATTGGAAGTGCTGACAGTTTTGCTTAGTCATCATTTCATCTCATTTCTGGTATATTTCTTGATCTTTTTGTCCATGGCCTCCAGCGTTCAACCTCTTTATTAGATCTTCATATATCTTTCGTTATGTCTAGTTTAGCCATCTACATTTTAGTTATAAAGGGTGTTCGACTGCGTTTGATATATTGATATTGCGTTTTAACTATTCATTCTTCTTTCTGTCTCGCAATATATACAATGTTTCTATAGCTCTCCTATATTCTGTAGAAATTATTCCTACTACTTCTCCATGTCAAGGCCTTGTATCTTAAAACAGATATGACATAGGCACTGTTGATATTACCTTTAAGGTATTTTTTTATTAAAAGCTTTTTAAGTAAATATATTATTGGACATATTCTATCTGTTCCGCCTATTCCTATATCTATAATTTCCGATGTCTTATGCATTAATCATAATTTTTATTTTCTTGTTATTCATTTTTATGGAATAGGCCTGGATAACGCGTACCAAAAAAGTTGATTGATAGCAAGCTGAAAATTGTTAATAACTTAACAGTGTCTAGTCGGACAAACTTTGGTGTATGGGAACACTGGAACATGGGAAGTTTTAATTGTGGAATGTGTCATCCTGACAAGTTTATGACTGTGAAAACTAGCAGGTTGTTTTTAAGTTTATTCAATAGCAAACTTTATAAAATATATGAAAAATGTTTGTCCGAAAAATATGTTGGGCATTTTACTAAGTCTGACACGTAGAACATGTCAAATGACAGATATTATATTGGTGGTAAATAGCAGTCTCATTTTTGCACGAGAGTTTAATGAACGGGTAACAAATAAATTGGAAGTTCTGTCAGACAAAATATATGGGACGGTTTCATAGTATGACGTTTGAAACTTGTAACCTGTTCTACAATTAAAACTTCCCATGTTCCAGTGTTCCCATGCAACAAAGTTTGTCCGACTAGACACCGTTAAGGGCACCCAAAAGTCCCATTTAACGACAATGTTAACATTATGTCATATAGCTCTGTAACCAAAGCACTTAGAGACCTAATTTTTGTTTTATTTTGAAACTACATGTATTGTTTAGTCCCGCGTAGATTTTTGTAAAGTTAGAGTGAAAGAAACATTTATTTTAAATTTTTTTAAAATACTCTTACAAAAAAACCCAAAAAAGTTTAGATTTTATTTTTTATTTTACTTGTTTTTGTACATTTTTCAATAAAAATTTACGCGGGACTAGATATTATCTATCTACAATTACTGTAAAAATTTGGACCTTTTATCATCTCAGGAAACAAAGATATCTGACATCAAAAGTTAAAAACCTAGTATTCGGGAAATCGCAAAAACATAAAACACTCTAATAGGCTATAAAGCTACCGGTACACGGTAAATTGAGTGCAGACCTTCAGAAAACAAATAGTTTTGTAACCATGGATATTTTATACTATAATGTGTTATATTCTCCTTTTCATGAACATTTTTCAGTGCGTCACAAATTATAGAAAAAAAGGTAAGTCCGTGATAATACATATTTATGACATTTATTCTAACGTGACATTTTAG
Source organism: Diabrotica virgifera virgifera (assembly GCF_917563875.1). Lineage (NCBI taxonomy): Eukaryota > Metazoa > Arthropoda > Insecta > Coleoptera > Chrysomelidae > Diabrotica > Diabrotica virgifera. The sequence continues at coordinate 165,668,621 of NC_065447.1, forward strand.
TTAAATCTGACAGTTGTCAAATTTTATTTTCAATTTGGAATAAAACCAAATCAATTGTGTCTATTGCATTTATAAAATGGTATTTTCTTTCATTTGTATAGTCTTATAAATTGTACAGATTATATTGATAATATTATTATTTTATTTAATAAATAATTCTTTTTTGATTATGGCGCCATCTATCGACAACTAGAATAATCACCGAACTAGAATAATTACCGAAGTATTCCCAGACGTGCCTTTTTTTCTGTCACATACAATTTAATGCGTTAGAGAGAAATCGAAAAACTGTGACGCACTGAAAGGTGATCATGAGAAAAAGAATATATCGTTGGAAAGAGAAGATTTCAGAGAATAATTTTCAATCATAACCCAAAAAAGTTAAAAAGTTAAATTTTCGGACTTTGGGTGCCCTTAAGAGGAAACAGTAGCGATCAACAGGTAGCAAAAACGCGTTCCAAGATTGCGGCTGTAATTTTGAATATTTTTTCGAGATATTTGGCACACGTATTCGTAATATAATAAAGAATGGCGGTACAGAGCCAAATTTGAAAAATATATTAATATGTGGAAATTACTCTGTAATTAAATACAATATTAAAAAAACGAGCCTGTACCGCCATTAAGAAGAACAAAAAAATACACTTTCTTCAAATAAACTTTTTTATCCGATGCCTAGATTTTGTGTCATTTTGGAACTACTAAAATATTTTATTTCATTAGTAGTTCCAAAATGACACAAAATCTAGCCATCGGATAAAAAAGTTTATTTGAAGAAAGTGTATTTTTTTGTTCTTCTTAATGGCGGTACAGGCTCGTTTTTTTAATATTGTATTTAATTACAGAGTAATTTCCACATATTAATATATTGATATAAAATATTCAAAATTACAGCCGCAATCTTGGAACGCGTTTTCGCTACCTGTTGATCGCTACTGTTTCACCTTAAGCTATTAACAAATTTTCAGCTTGCTATTAATAAACTTTTTTTTGGTACGCGGGATCGCCTAGAACTGTATTGCCGATCAATGAAATCACAACTTTGTTGTGTAACAACTTCTTGACAAAATTTTGTGATGAAACCGGACCTGCAATGAGAGAACTCAGGGATGATGAGTCACCAATGGCCTGGATGATTCGACATTTTACCACAACTCTAGACTGTTATGGACACCGGCTTTGAATAATTTTTGACTGTTTACTCGAATTTTAAGAAAAAGGCATAAAACACCATTATATCTCTGTAGTGTTTTGGTAATAATTGATATGTGAATCTAACCTAATTTTTCAGTAGAGTATTTTGAAAGTTAGAAAGGCCCTCAAAATTCTTGAAATTTTCAAAACGAGTTGGCAGTATAACTTACCACATTACAGGTGTAATGAAATTTATTAACTGGTATTAGATAATTGTTTAATGAATACCTCGTTTTTAAAGATTTTCTTCAGAATACACACGAAAATGAAATTTATTGACGTTTTAACTTCCACTTCGGAAATCGTTATCGAAATACAAAATATTAATAAATTAAACAAATTTTGTTTATGTGGCTTGGTAAAAAAATTCTTCTAATAATTTAATCTGACTCATGCATATTGACAATAGGGAACTTGCCTAAAATTTTAAATTCGAAAAATTTTTTATAAATCACAACAGACATTATTTAAAACATGTATCAAAGATAAAAAAGTTGTTTTTGTGTTCCGTTTGGCCCCTAAAGATGATTTTAAACTCAAATTAAAGCAGTTAGCCCAAAACGCGTCGTGATGTCATATGGTTAATGTTTACATTCTGCACAAACAAAGTAAACAAAATTGTATGTAATTTTAAATTAGACATTATAATCGTACTTTTATGGCTAAATGGGCATAGCTCCCAAGAGCAAAAAAAAAACGTACCTATTGGTTTTATTTTCCATAGTAAACCTTCTTTCTTTTCCTTCAAAAACTGTATCAAACTCCAATCTCAACAAACTGGTATATATTATTACAATGACATACGATAAATGTCATTAGAATATAAATATTTTTCCCTTATTTCACGACGATGAGCTGGCCAAATACCCAAGTAGGTGGAGGCCAATAAACTAAAGAAGGAGAAGAATATACCTAAATATAACCATAAACATAGCCATATAGTAAAACTATGTGACGTCACGGGCCGTCTGAACTATTTTAAATCACAGAAGATTTTAAATTTGTATTTCTAAAATATTGAGGTTTTGAAGCGTGAAATTTTGGAAATCTCATTTTTAAACAAAACTGAACATTATTACGTAATAAAAAATGTGCAAAGTCCCTATTCAGACATATATTATATATTTTAAAGTAGCCGACTTTGAAATAATATTGTGAATATTTATGAGTTACATTCCTGGGACGACTATATTGGAAGATAGTTCATTTGATTACATGAAATCAACTTTAACTCAAGAATATCCGTCATAAAAAACCATAGCATATGATTTGTCTTAAAAAAAAATTCAATAAAATGTCAATAAATTTCATTTTCAACTTAAATTCTGCCTTATTTCCCAATAAAATAGTAAATTGCATAAGATGCCATAAAGAAATTGCGTCAGAACAATATTATGAAACCTATCCATTTTCACAAAGCTATAACTAGGCTTACCATAATTATGAAGAGCCAAACCGGGACGCAGAACAGAAAGAGGCTCCATTTCGTTTTGCTTTTCGCTTAATTTGTATTTTTTACAATTAATATAAACAACAGTAAAAATTTGCGCAGTCTTATTATTCACTCTTGCTTAATATTTTTCACTAGAGTACACTTTTTCAGAATATTTCTGAATTGCTCTATTTTGTCATTAAATTCACTGCATGACATGTTTAAATTGAATTTGCACGTAAGCAAGGCTTTCACAACGCATTCTTCCATCCTCAACCGATTGTCAGAACACATTTGTTTCATCTGTGAAAAATTTTTTTCCACTGGCGCTGAAGTACCCCGTAGACACATAGCAATCTCCACAATTTTTTTTAATTTGGCTCCTCAATATTCTGCTTGTGAAAATGGGTGAATAATTGGACTCATTTCTCGGAGTAACAAACTTTATTAGCATTTTGGAATAAGCCTTTTGTCAATATCACCCCATCAATCCTAATTTGGATTTTCGATTGACATTTTTGCATTTTCTTTATATTTTTCAAGCAGATCCACTCAAAATCTTCGGCTCTGTCGAAGCTCTTTTCCCACAATTATAACCATCACTCCCGCGATGATAGCTTAGCACTTGGTACAGCAGCTTCGATATTAATTTTGAGGAGCAATCAGATGTTTTAAAACTTATATCGTGCATTGCTGCATGGAATGCAAAAGTTGCTTTTTAGCAGCGATGGAAAGTTCATTTTCTATGAGTTCGGTATTTTTGAAAAACGATGTTAAGCTAGATGAGCTTGCAATGACACTTGCGCTGGCCTTGTATTTCGAGTACTTTAAATGGTGCTTGATCAATGGCCGGGGTGTTGTCTAAGTTTGACCGGGATGCTAATGCAAACCGGCCAGGACGCTGGGTCAGGGATCTCAACCCGGGATCGTCCCGGTCTAACCGGGACGTATGGTAAGCCTAGCTATAACACTAAACCAACTAGGAACTACATCACTGATACTTACTCGTTTTGTACTTAAACTATAGTTTGGCCATGATTTGCTGATTTATTATCACAATCACATACTTTATATTGATTTTTTTAAGTACTGTTGTCCCCTCATTTACTTAAAATTTCATGATTTTACCATATTATAACATTTTTTTACTTTATAGTGTTTTTTAACTTATCAAAAACAAAACTATTTTTGTAATAAAATTGCAACCTCTTGTGCCTTACCTACTGTTTTAGTTTTAACTTATCAGAAAGTGGCTAGGTTGCTTATTAGGCAATCTAGCCAACAACCTCTTCCTAGCTAGGATCAAAAACTATTTTTGTAATAAAATTGCAATGTTCTGTGCCTTACCTGCTGTTTTAACCTATTAGAAGTCCTCTTAGGCAACGTAGCCAACAACCTCTTCCTAGCTAGGATTTCTTTTTCCTTAAACAATCTTGGCAATTCTGGGAGAAAATTTTCACTTAAAGTATGATGTAACTGCCTTTCTGCTTTATTTGTGGACTTCTTAAATTTCTTGGTCAATTGCAACCAATCATCTTGTGTAAAACAAATAACTTGCCATACAGTCTTTTTTTTATCATTCTTTGATGTGAAATCTTCCCTGTACAGTCTGGTCCCATAAAAGTACCAATACGCAGAGTCATTACTGTCATATCCAAGAGGTTCTACTCGAAGACTATCTGCTTCTAGGTTTTTTAGCTGGTCTAACACATCAGTAGCATCTAGGCGAAAGTCACAAAGGGCATGCAAAATATCAACTTTAGTTCTAAGCGGTAGAAGCTGAAAATCAATATCTGTGTTAAACGGATTATAACGATCGTGTTCCTGGCATTTTTGGCGGAACAACCTTCTCAGGAACATCTGGTAATTAAAAGTTGAGATTCCATTATTTTTAAGACAACCACTTAAAAGCCGTACTATTAAATCTTGTAGCCAAGAATATTCTTCTGTACCATCAGTAAGAAGAGCTTCTTCAAGATCCTAAAACAAGATTCTCTTTAAAACAGATTTAAATACAGTCCTCTTTCTCTATAACGATATGCAAGTGACCGTCAATTTTCAACATTATAAGGAGAGATCGTTATACAGAGAGAGAAAGACAAAATTCGTTATTAAAATAATAATACTATTGGAATCGTTTGCCCGCTATATTAAAAGGGTGATCAATTGGAATGAAGAAACTATAGGGGAATAACCCTTCTTAATACAGCTTACAAAATATTTTCGAGTATCTTATATGGTCGCCCAAGTGCACATTCAGAGGAGCTTCTTGGAGAATATCAAAGTGGTTTTAGGCCTGGTCGATCAACAACAGACCAAATCCTTGTGCTAAGGCAAATACTGGAAAAAACCAATGAATTCAATATCGACACATACCATCTTTTCATAGATTTTAAATCGGCCTATGATAGTGTTCTAAGAAATAAATTGTATGAAGCCACATCCCTGATAAACTGATGATTGGTTAAGGCTACAATGCGTAAAGTCGTTTGCAAAGTCGAAATACAGGGCGAACAATCACAGGCGTTTGAAACAAATGTTGGGCTGCGACAGGGAGATGCGCTGGCGTGTCTCCTCTTCAACATAGCTCTGGAAAAGGCGGTCAGAGGTGCCCGAATAGATAACAGAGGAAATATTTTTAATAAATTATCTCAAATTTTGGCATATGCAGATGACGTGGACCTAGTTGCCCGCACAACATGCAAACTAGAAGAAATGTATACCACCCTCTCAAATGCCTCAAAAAATATGGGCCTGAATAAACGAGGAGAAAACTAAGATGATGGCATCAACACCCAACAATAGAGCCAGAAACATCAGTCACCAATTCACTGTTGATAACTCTACCTTTGAAGTGGTGGACAAATTCACATACTTGGGCTCCCTGATCACCAAGGAGAATGTCGTCATGACGGAAGAAATCAAGCGAAGGATAATCCTAGCAAACAAATGCTATTTTGGACTGAGTAGACATATGAGAAGCAGAAACTTAAGTCAAAAAACAAAAATAACCATATACAAAACCCTTATACAACCAGTGTTGACATATGGATCGGAGACATGGACCATTTCCAAGGCAGATGAAAACCTTCTGCTTATATTTGAACGAAGGATCCTGAGAGGAATATTCGGTGGCATCGGTGAAAATGGTATTTGGAGGAGGAGGTACAACTACGAGGTATACCACAGATATCAACACATATTTGGTGGTAAAGACGTAGTATCTCTTATAAGAATAGGAAGACTAAGATGGGCAGGACATCTAGCAAGATCACAGCATAACAACCCTCCTAGAAGAATCCTTATGTCACAACCTGTGGGAAGTAGAAATAGGGGTTAGGCCAAAACTTAGATGGAAGGATGTCGTAGATGAGGATGGAAGAAAAATAGGCGCAGCAAACTGGCAACGGTTGGCAATGGATAGGACTGACTGGCGTAGTAGACTTAAGAAGGTCGAGGCTCTTTCATAGGGCTGTAGCACCATTGATGATGAATAATAATACTACTGTACTAAATAACCTATATTAATTTAAAATAGGTAACTTTTAATAATACTAAACTACTTCAACCGAGAGTACTTTACACTTTTTCAAAAATATGTTGACTGTTACAGATGACAGACAGATACAACCGAAACTGGAAATTAGAAGTCACACTGCCCGAAGGATAAAACTGTGCTACTCAACTTTCTGAACACTGGATTGTAATTTGAATCACCAAATTTTTGCTAAATGTTGCACAGTGGTCCACAAAATTAATCACTAACTAATCTATTTTTATCAAGTTACACCTAAGCAAGAGGTTTGTAGAATCAAAGAATTGATGCATTGTCCTTATGACGAACCAAACAATGTTTAGTATTTTCATCGTTATAGAACAGTGATTCCCAACTTTTTTTAATCTCTATGAGTATAATCATAATGTATTTAGGCCAGGAACCGAAGCTTTTCACCTCACAATTTTTACAGAGTGGATCGATTTGCTTGAAAGTTTGAGAATAAATAGTGGATAGTCCAAGGATCAAAATCTATATGACTCCGAAAGACGCTTTTACCATGGGGGTGGTTGCCACACCATCTCGGGGGGTTAGAAATTTTTTATTATATTTTGACCGCAAGAGTTGATAAAAACATTCATTCTGAGCAAAAAATGTTCTATACATTTTTTTGACAAAATTAATAGTTTTCGATTTATTCGCTATTGAAAGTGTTAGTTTTGTATAGAAAAAATCAATATTTTTCGATATACTCATTTACGATTCACTCAATTTTTGCTGCAGAAAAAAATTTTTCAAACCAATTTCTTGGGAATTAAATAACCTACAATTTTATATTGAAACATTTTTTCGTAACTCTGATGCTAATCTTTCTATTCTGAAGAAAATGGCATTTTTTACCAAACTACAAAAATTCGTTTTTAGCTTTTAACTCCAGTTTTTTTAAAAACTAATCATTCTAAGCCAGTCTAACTTCTAGAATCTATTAATAATACAGAAATAAATAAGAATTAATAAGGCTAGTGACTAAAAACACCGCTAACTTACATTATTATGCGTCCAATTGAATTTCTCCTTTTCTATTTTCAAAAAAATATATTGATTTTTTAACCGTAACTTTTTTATTTTTTAACTTAGGAAGTTTGGTAAAAAATATTTTTGTAGGTTTTTACAAGATCTTGCCTGTTAATATTAAATCTTTTTAAAATCCTCAGTTGCAAAAAGAGATGACTTTGAAGGGGTTGGTAAAGGTGGTTTTTGCATGTTATTATGACAAGTTTTAATTGTCAATAGCTCACTCAATTTTTGCTGTAGAAAAAAATTTTGCAAACCAGGTTCTTTTGAATTAAATAAGCTACAATTTCATGTTTAAACATTTTTTCGTATCTCTGATGCTGATCTTGCTATTCTGAAGAAAAGGCCATTTTTACAAACTACAAAAATTCGTTATTCGCTTTTAACTCCATTTTTTAAAAAAATAATCATTCTAAGCCGGTCAAACTTCTAGAACCTATTAATAATACATAAATAAAAAAGACCAAATAAGGTCAATGACTAATTTTAATTAGGGTGGTGATTAGGGGGTTGCTTGCAATCACTTTTTCGCTGAAAAAAATAGGGAATGACATTCTTTTCATTATAAGTCACTTAATTTTTGAGCTAGAGACTTTTTTTTTATTTCTGGAGATAGATATTTTTAAGTACTTTAAATTAGTTTGTACAAGTTGTCCTCGAAAAATGCATAGTTTTCCAATTTTTTGAGTTTGGAACTACAATATTTAGCATTTGGCGAAGAAGAGCCAGCATATAATAAAGTATAGCTCGATTACTATTGGTCTTAAAGAAAATTTATAAAAACGGTTTTGTTTATTTTTCAAAAGGTACATTTTTGTTAAGTAAAGTTGTTTTGATAAAACGAAAACTTTTCGAGTTATTAGCAGAAAACTTATTAAAAACATTGATTTTTCGATATAAAACTAACCTGTGGATAGCGAATAAATCGAAAACTATCAATTTTATCAAAAAAATGTATAGAACGTTTTTTGCTTAGAATGAATGTTTTTCCCAACTTTTGCGATTAAAATATAATAAAATTTCCACACCCGAGATGAGGTGACAACCACCCCACTGGTAAAAGCGCTTTTAGGCATGATATAGATTTTGATCCTTGGAGTATCCACTACTTATTCTCAAATTTTCCAGCAAATCGATCCATTCTGTAAAAATTACGAGGTTTTGTCCTATTTTAAGCTTCACTACTTGAACTAATTGTTATGTGATTATTTTACTATGTTACTTTCATTAAAAATATAATTTAAAACATAATTCATTGTTTTAATTGAGTTAATGCTGTCCTCATTATGGAAACTAATTAGGAAAATTAAGAAAAATTTTAATGCAATTACAAACATGTATTTTGTGTTAAAAGAGATGAGTTGATAATAAAAAATAATGGAGTATAAAACAGAATGTCCGTCTAATTAAAAATGGTGACACCATATCTAATGCGATATTTGTGCTTGGTGTGGCCCTTCATTGTTAAATCCTTTCTAGTACGTATTGTAGACAAGCACACCTTCAAGTCGTCCTCTAAAGATTTTAGCTGTGAACAAGTTTTGTTCTTGATGGGGTTCATAGACGAGAAAGCAGATTCACAGATATAAGAAGTTGAAAACGGTATTATGACATTCATAGCTTTCCTTGTGACCAGTGGATATTCATTGAAGAGGGGAATCCAAAATGATGCAACATCTAAATTAACTTTGATTTTCTTCAATTTTGACTGAGCCTCTGCTTCTTCAACGTAGTCCACAGTCGTTTTTTATATCTATCAGTTCACCCTCTTCATCAGTTGTGAACAAGGCCATGTCAAAAGCCGGCTCGATGTATGGATTTTGCACCCAGTCCATTGATGACATATCGAGGGAGGGAAAAATACTTTTTGATATTGTCATTCAGCTTACTAGGACTTTAAAAAAAAGTCTGACAGATTTGGTTCTACATTGCAATTGTTTGCTAACTCAAACATGTCCCAGGTGGCTTGATTTTCAACTTTCTTTATCCAAAGTAAAAGTCTTTGCGGGAAGGAACTGATTTTATCAGTAAAAGTGAGGACGTTTTCTTGCTTTCCCTGCATGCCCTTATTTAAACCATACAATTTCCCAAAGATATCTGCCAAAACGCAACTTTTGTGCACTAGGTGTCATCACTAAGGAAATTGGCATATTCAGACTCTTTTGATGTAGTTCACCATTTTCACAACAGTTTGCAAAACGTCATTCAGTTCAGGCATCAATTACTTAGAAACAGGTGCTTCTCTGTGTAAAAAACAATTTGTGAAAATAATATCTGGATTTTCCTTTTGGACTAAAGCCAGGAAACCCTGTTAAGTGTCCTACCATCGCAGGGCCATCGTCTGTGCAAGCACTCAAACAAAACAGCCAAGACAAACCAGCAGTGATAAAATAACTGTTCACTAATTGAAAAATGTACCCGTGTTGAGCTGCCCCCCCCCACTTGCAAAAATTAAAAAACAAATAGCCCTGATTTATGAGCTATTTATGAGCTCTCATATTCCGCAAACTAAAAATTTTGAGCTCGTTTCACTGAGCAGGAATTTAATACCCTAGTGGGGGGGGGGCTGAGTCAGCCCCCCCCACTACTTAAAAATAGGAATATTGAATCGGTTTTTGCGGCAGAATTACGAGCTATTTATGAGCTCTTGAAATTATATAGTTTCGATTTTTGAGCTCATCCCCTTCACCCCCAAACAACCCTTTAATTGATTTAACTTAAGAGAAAGATGCTGAGAAAACTTAAAATATATCGTATTGCGGATATAATTCCTATAGCTTATACACTCTAAGAATAAACTATTAAATCAAGGGCATTTCGATTATTGAGCTACAACCCCTTCGCAAGAAAACCACCCTATCTTCCCGGCTTAAGAGAAAGTTGTACTTGAAATGCGTTAAACTAATTATTTGGCGACTACATATCATTTAATAATTAATAAGCTTCCAAATTACGCGCATTTAGATCAGTAAATTGCAATTTATTTTGTATAGTGCAGTCACTGAAGGTAAAAATCAACGATTACCTTCAAGTTCGGTGAACCTTCATCGATTTTCACAAAAATTGGTCAGTGGTTAGAGGATACGTCAAGAAACAAAGGTGACATGGTACCACCTTGCGCCTTTACCCTGAGGGTGGATACCGCCCCTTCTCGGGGGTGAAAATTATTTTATAAAAAATAACTGCACAAATCAATAAAAGAACAAATTAAAAGCAAAATTTATTATATAAAGTTAATAAAATAAGTCAATACTTTTTAAGTTATTAAAGATCAAAGATTTTAATTATTTGTGAAAAAAATGCATGTTTTGAAGAGGTTTTTTGTAAATCACTGAAAAACTGTAAGTTTTTACAAAAAAGGTAATTGTAGTTTAATTCGTATAGCTTATATTCTAAGAATAAACTCTTAAATCACGCACCTTTCGATTATATAGCTACAACCCCTTCGCAAGAAAACGACCCCATTTTCCCGGCTTAAGAGAGAGTTGTTCTTAAAATAATTTAAATTGATTATTTGGCGACTACATATCGTTTAATAATTTATTAGCTTGCAAAATATACGCTTCTCAATTATTGAATTGCCATTTTCTTTCTATAGTGCAGTCACTGAAGGTAAAAATCAACTATTACCTTCAATTTCGGTAAATCTCCATTTATTTTCACGAATTGACAATAACAACTTGGGGTTTTAGCCTGGGGTACATGTCACCCCTTCTCGGGAGTGAAAATTACTTTATTAAAAATAACCCCACAAATCGAGAGAGGGACAAATTTTAAGCAAAATTTGTTATATAATGTGATTAAAATAAATCAATACTTTTTGAGTTATTAAAGATCAAATATTTTAATTTTTGGAAAGAAAATGCATGCTTTAGAGCGATTTTTCATAAATGACTCAAAAACTGTAAGTTTTTACAAAAAAGTTTTCATCACTAAAATTGAAGCTAATAAAAAATATATTAAATTGCTCACTTGAAAAACCTTTAATGTTAATTTAAAGTAAGTTATTGGTAATTAAATGTATATTTTTTTCCGCGACTGTTCAAATCTAATGGTTCAAGTTTAAATAACGGGAAAAAGATGCATTTTATAACACTTAGGTACTAAATACTTGTCAAAGTACTTAGAAATACCCATCAAAGATAAGATCCAGAAAAAGTTGATAGTATCAAAATCCGCTCACGAATTTTTGTGAAAATGAATGGAGATTTACCGAAATCGAAGGTCATAGTTGATTTTTACCTTCAGTGACTGCACTATAGAAAGAAAATGGCAATTCAATAATTGAGATGCGTATATTTTGCGAGCTCATAAATTATTAAACAATATATAGTCGACAAATAATTAATTTAAATTATTTTAAGTACAACCCTCTCTTAAGCCGGGAATATGGGATGGTTTTCTTGCGAAGGGGTTGTAGTTCAATAATCGAAAGGCGCGTGATTTTAGAGTTTATTCTTAGAATATAAGCTATACGAATTAAACTACTATTAACTTTTTTGTAAAAACTTACAGTTTTTCAGTGATTTACAAAAAACCTCTTCAAAACATGCATTTTTTTCACAAATAATTAAAATCTTTGATCTTTAATAACTTAAAAAGTATTGACTTATTTTATTAACTTTATATAATAAATTTTGCTTTTAATTTGTTCTTTTATTGATTTGTGCAATTATTTTTTATAAAATAATTTTCACCCCCGAGAAGGGGCGGTATCCACCCTCAGGGTAAAGGCGCAAGGTGGTACCATGTCACCTTTGTTTCTTGACGTATCCTCTAACCACTGACCAATTTTCGTGAAAATCGATGAAGGTTCACCGAAATTGAAGGTAATCGTTGATTTTTACCTTCAGTGACTGCACTATACAAAATAAATTGCAATTTACTGATCTGAATGCGCGTAATTTGGAAGCTTATAAATTATTAAATGATATGTAGTCGCCAAATAATTAGTTTAACGCATTTTAAGTACAACTTTCTCTTAAGCCGGGAAGATAGGGTGGTTTTCTTGCGAAGGGGTTGTAGCTCAATAATCGAAATGCCCTTGATTTAATAGTTTATTCTTAGAGTATATAAGCTATAGGAATTATATCCGCAATACGATATATTTTAAGTTTTCTCAGCATCTTTCTCTTAAGTTAAATCAATTAAAGGGTTGTTTGGGGGTGAAGGGGATGAGCTCAAAAATCGAAACTATATAATTTCAAGAGCTCATAAATAGCTCGTAATTCTGCCGCAAAAACCGATTCAATATTCCTATTTTTAAGTAGTGGGGGGGGCTGACTCAGCCCCCCCCCACTAGTGTATTAAATTCCTGCTCAGTGGAACGAGCTCAAAATTTTTAGTTTGCGGAATATGAGAGCTCATAAATAGCTCATAAATCAGGGCTATTTGTTTTTTAATTTTTGCAAGTGGGGGGGGGGCCAGCTCAACACGGGTGAAAAATGTTTAGTCCTGTTGTTTTTTCAGAGAGGTCTTTACAAAATAAAAACTGTTCAATTACGTTAGATTCGCAGATAAATCTAACGAAAGCAATAACCTGGGGTTTCCCAGTTATATCTGTGGATTCGTCCACTTGATTCATAAAAAGCATTTTTGGTAACAAATCAGATCGGTACCTATCCCTATCTATTATGAACAGAAGTTTTATTCAATGAACAATAGTCAGTAAAAGTTATTATTACGGCGAATTAAAAAAGTAAATACTATTAAAAAAGACGGTAAAATTTCGCGGCACACCTACAGCGACTTCAGGGCACACCAGTGTGCCGCGGCAAACTGGTTGAGAACCTCTGTTATAGAGGAATTATCGTTATATAGGGAAACGTTATAAAGAGATACTACTGTACACTGATAAAAATGAAAAAGTTGCCACTTAAAAATATGTTTGTAATTTTGAACTAATTCTTTTATTTAATTACATCGAAGGCTTTTCTCTATAAATATAGCAGAGTTTTTGTTGCTGAACTGTAAATTTTCTTGTTAAAAAAACAATTAGAAATAATAAATGTAAATGTTGTTCTGAAGCTATTTTCTTGTGGCATTTTTATAATAAATTACTTTTAATGGGAAATAAGCCAGAATTTTAGCAAAAAAATGATTTTATTAACGTTTCGACGCCCAAGTCGGGTGTCGTTGTCAAAATACAAAATCAATGTGAACAATTCGATTTATTTTTTTAACCCATTCGGTACGGCACCGGTTTACTAGAATGTGACCGGGTGTGCACAGAGCTTCTGTATAAACTAATCAACATACAAATATATTGTAATAAAAATGTGATGAAATCACATGTAATGCGATATCGTTGACAGAGTAGTTAAGACTGTAATATCACCAATTTGCTTTAGCAAGTAATTTTAATCGTCAATGAATCATGTCCTCTCTATATTTGACTCGGGTCGTTTCCTGTCAACCAGCCACTGAAAGTTTTAGCGACTACAGTAGTTTCCTGCTGCCAAAAGGTTAATAACAGCATTGCTAAAAATTATTTTAAAGCAAAACTAATAGAATGGATGGGCTTCTCTAACTCGCTGAAATTCTGATCCATGTCCAGGCATGTTTTCAATTACAATAGTTTTTTGATCTAGTTGTTCCCCTTCTTCTATGAGAAGTTCCTCAATATGTTATAGGTTTCTTAGTGGCTGACGATCCTTGAAGAGCTGTCCGAGCGTATCCCAAATGTGTTTAATAGGATTTAAATCTGAACACCTTGCTGGCTACTCCATAACCTGAATATTGGGGTAGTCAATAGGGATGTTCACTAATTTTTAAATATAGTTAAATTCAATAGATTACAAGGTATATAAAAACGTAACAATCATAAAACTGTTTAAAAATGTATATTTTTTAAGATAAATGAGTTCATAATGTTGATTTTCTTGGAGGCTAGAAAAAACGGTACCCTGCAGCGAGGCTACGGTCTGTGACGTCAGCAGTCGTAACGTCTTTGATCGACGACTAGTTTTGTATACTTATTTACTCAGGGCCGGTTGTTCGAACGCTAATCAACAATGATCATTATCAAATAATTAATTACTGTCAATGTCAACTTTAAAAACATAATTAATTACAATTCTGAGACTATAATCAATTAATATAACAATAATTATTAACATAATTAATAATAAATCTCAAAATTGTAATTAATTATGTTTTCAGCAACCCAAATAAAGTTGACATTGACAGTTTTGGTGACAGTAATTGAATATTTGATAATGATCATTGTTGATTAGCGTTCGAACAACCGGCCCTCGTGTATTTGAATGTGCGCAGTTTTTTACGTATTTAATTATTAAAAATAAAGCCAAATAAGTGGTGTTTTGTTCCTGGGTGTGTAAATACATCAAAAAACAGTTCTGACAAGATTTCTATTACCGTTCCAGCCAATTTAAAACAGAAAAAGAAATGGTTTGTTGCAGCTAGAACTTAAAATAACTAACTTAAAGAACTAACTTAATAAAATAAACATTATAGAAGTTTTCCAGAGACTTTCGGCCCTTGGTAATAATGTAATTGTTCTTTCTGCATTTACATTTTTCAAAAATACTTATTAGTTTTCTCAGGATTCGAAAAAAATGAATGAAATTAAATAGTATTGGACCAAGATTTTGCACCTACCCCCTTAAAGAGTAAATGAAAAAGTTTCGGGACCTCAAATTTGTATTCCTTAAACTGGGATATTCCTAAAAAAAAACGGGATTCTAATAATACATACAGTAAAAGTAAACCTTGAAATAACTACATGTGGATGTAGGTATGACTTTATATTATATTAAAATCATTAATAATTTAGTGAAAAGATTGGTTGAAATGAAAATGAATAATACCCAAGTTCAAAAATATTATTTACCTTGGAACAGTTTGTCAACTCGAAATACGAAACAACCGAAATAAGATCTAGAGTTGAAAAGGAGGACATAGCAACATTTAACAACATGCATGAGAAATATTTTCACCCATTGCGACATATCTCTCCCACTAAAAATGCGGCTGCTAAAATGTTATTATTTCCGGTCTTGCTATATGGCGCAGAGGCCTGGACAATAATGGAAACATTAATGAAAAAGCTAGAGGCATTCGAGATGTGGGTGTACCCACGTATCCTCAAAATATCCTGGGCGACCCACACCAACGTACAGGTATTGCGTCGAATGGGAAAACAAAAAGAAATCTCTTTTACAATTAGAAACGAAATCTTAAATATTTCGGGTCATATCATGAGGCATGATAAATATCGTATACTCCAACTGATAACGCAAGGTAAAATAGAGAGCAAACGGGGACCCGGAAGAAAAGACACTCATGACTTAAAAACTTACGCCAATGATTTGGACAAAAATCGATCGAGTTATTCAGAAACGCCTCAAATGAAATTAAAGTTGCCATGATGATAGCCAACGTCCACAACGGACAAGGCACATGAAGAAGAATAAAAATATTTTTAATACACCTAACCAAGGTAAAGTAATAACCAGCCAATGTATGTATACAATATGCATGTGTACAATGCATGCATACAACTTTCTCTATTTTTTTTGTGGAGTATTAAGCATTTATTTTTTTAGCTTAAAGAAGACATGGAAAATTATATGGAATATACACTCAGTAAAGCTGTGGTAGATTTATTTTTTTACAAGATGCCAATAAATCATACACCATTGTTACATCTACACTACAGTCGGTAGTTTATACGAATCAGCTTTCTGAAAACCTTCTTCCATTTTATTTGTTTATTTTTGTAAAACCCAAAATATGTCCTTACAAACAGTCTATCCACTTTAAACTAAACAAATTCACTATAAAACTCCACTTTAACCCTGATAAAACAAGAAGAGAACAAAATAAAATGACCTGAAATGTCAAACAGGTATGAGAAGGCGCGCGCTTGGGGTATGCAACTAGTGACGTCAGGCCAATAGAGAAGCGTTCTTGAAATTTAAAATAATGCTAGATTTCTAATAAAGATTTTTTATAGAAAGGCTTTTTCAATTTTGTTGAAATTTTTGACAATTATTCCTAGGGTGTTTCTTAATCGTTTTACATGTTTGAAATGACTTTTTAATTTTTTGTGAACATCCCTATTAATTCTGCACTATCCTGGCCACATGTCGTCTCAAATTATCTTGCTATAGGATAAATTCTGGACCCATTTCAGCAAATGGGACATGTGATTTAAGAACTTAGAGTACGTAGTAAGCTACTAGATAGAGTAGCCAGAGCAGCCATTTAAAGTTATCCCACCCCAAACCATAATTAACCTCAGCCAAAAGCCTGGGTTTCTTGAATTGTGGGATTCAAAAAGCGCTCTCCTGGTCTTCTCCAAACTCAAACACATCCATCAGCATCATTTAATAAAAATTAAAACTTGTGAGTAAACATCACGTTACTCCATTGTGCCATGGTCCATTTCATGTGTTCTTCTGCAAACAAGCTTCTGATTCTACCATGTGCAAGGGTCAAAGGAGGTATTCTAACTGGACTTCTTGCATTCAAACCATGTCCATAAAGACTATTACCATTGTTTATATAAGGATAGTTGGTCAGCCAATAGGAAAATTTGTTTGATTCAAATTGAGACAGTCACCAGATGTCCCTACAATTTCTGTCAGGGTCGCAACATCAAAATGCATAGACACCAAGTTGGATACGATCCTATTCATAACACCCCAACTCGCATACATATTAAGAAAAATAAATATATATTTAGTTTCTTGGACATCAAGAAGGCTTTTGACTCCATTTGGCATAGAGGATTGTTATATAAACTTCACAGAATGAAATGCTCTCCTTCTATAATATGGATTATTGACGAATTTCTTAGAAGATGCAGGTGTATAGTTAGGATCAATGAAACATATTCCCATTCATTTTCAGTGCAACAAGGAGTTCCACAAGGTTCACCACTCTCCCCTCTATTGTATAATCTCTATTGCAGTGACATATGCGACAATAGACTAACCAATACTAATTTGCTACAATTTGCTGATGACACTGCAGTGATATCATATGGAAAAAATGTAATAAAGACAATGGACTTATTGCAGAGGCAGGTGGATGACACAATATCTTGGATGAATAAATGGAGATTAACAATAAATCCTTCTAAAACGAAACTAATAATATTTAACCATAGAATCCAAGATCACTCACCAACTATAAACATATGCGACAATATTATTAAACCCTCCCAAACTGTTAAGTATTTGGGAATAGAAATAGATAACAAATTGAAGTTCAACCACCACACAGCAGTTATAAAAAGGAAAATTATAACTAGAGCAAAACTCTTCAGAAGTTTAACATACAAGAATGAGGGAATTACGATTGAAACAGCAGCCAATATTTATAAAATGATTTGCAGGCCCATGCTGGAGTATGGTTCTACAATTTTCTATAATTCTAAAGGTCCTGCCAAAAATAATATAAAGGTGGCTGAAACAACTAGCCTTCGACAAATTACTAGAATGCGTCATCCTGATAATCCACTTCATAATCCATCCAACAGAATGCTGTACGAGAAAACTGGAATTGAACCTATTAATGAGAGACTCAATAAGCTGTTTAAATATCTCGTTATTAATGACAATAACAAAAATTTGATTGAGCCCCACATTGTGAAGATACCAGAGGACAGTGCCCGTAGATATCCAGGAAGAACTCTCTTTGAAGAAATCTGCTACACATCAAGACAATAAACAACTCTATTCAAATCATCATCTGTATTGTAACTAATTGTCAGTGATATTCTGATTACCGCCACATACAAATATTTTTTTTTAAATTATTGTATTGTATTAATATTAACAAAAAACATATTGTAATAATGTATATTAATTGTGTAAATTGGCTGAAAGACTTTGGTTGATGGCCTTTTGGTACATTGTATCAATAAAGTATGTCTCTCTCTCTCTAAATATATGGAAGAATATATTTAGAAATTGAATTAATGATGTTATGCTATTTTATTGGGACCGTGCAAGTTCGGAAAAGCGACACCTGGTTTCTTCGCTCTGCACTTTTATTCACACTTTTAATTATATTGGCCAATCATATGGTCCTGCTTACTGGATAATTGTCAAGGCCATAGCCCAAAAAAAATAATAAGAAAAAATAAGATTTAGGTTATGTTATTAAAACGTAAACAATTGTATGTAGTAAATAAAATTAGTTATTAAAATGCAGTACTGCAAGCAAAATACAATTAATTAAATTTACCTTTATATAATAATTGCATATCATATCAATATTGTGAAGCAATATATAATTTTTCTTCTTAAATGACAATAGGTATGAAATGTACGTCAATTTGACAATATGAATCATTTAATAAAGTTGCAATATTTCTCCGCTATTCACGCACGATCATTTCGCGTATCCCTTCCTAGTACTTGCACACCGCGAATACAGTAATGAGCGTGTTAATAACCGGCAAAATAGCTCAAAAGATGGAAAATATCATACATTGCGAAACAAAAAGAGATGAAACTAGTGGAGGTAGAAATTATCGTTATACACGTCTAAAATAACATTACATTACATAGTTTCCCACCTTTAGGCGTATCAGAGGTGTATGAAAACTGTCACTGTGACAGTAGAATTTTATAAAATACTTCTGTCAGAGACATCTAAAGGTGGGAAACTATGTAATGTAATGTTAATTAAAATGTTTATAACGATAATTTCCACCTCCACTAGTTTCATCTCTTTTTGTTCTGCAATGTATAACGTTTTCCATCTTTTGAGCTATTTTGCCAGTTATTAGCGTGCTCATCACTGTATATTTAATGTATAGCAGCATGAGATCATTAATTGAATTTCTAAATATATTCTTCCATATATATTTATTTTTGTTAAACCTCCGTTAGTCACGAGGTCTACAATTGTAGACCACTCTCTAAGTGGTCGCTAATTGCAGAAAACTGCACATATGCTCCCATCCCGCTTAGTAGCTGTCACTAATACTTACTGTTACTCTTCAGTTTGCTAAGAGCTGCCGATATGTTTGCATTATTCTTTTACCATTATTTAAAGAGCACTGGTCTACAACCGTAGACAGCGCAACTAAGCAAGTTCCAGTTTTTAGTTGTATATATAAAGCCAGTGCTGTTTTTGTGACGGTACGCGCCGGTACATTTGTGACACATGACAGAAGCTCGAAACAAATGACTGTGAATGAAAAGCCCTATATAAAGCTAATAACAGCTGTACAATTATGTGACACATGACAGAAGCTCGAAACAAATGACTGTGAATGAAAAGCCCTATATAAAGCTAATAACACAAATCAAAGAGTTTCAAGAAGCGACTTCAATGAAAACTTAGCATGGGAATTAATCAAACGGCAAATTGAATATGGATCAACTATATCTTCCCTGCTAAGAGAACTTAGACGACGAGCTTGCGTACTGCTCAGAGTTCAAGAAGTCATACCCCTCCCTCTAATATTCCAACAAATTATGTGGGACGATGTTGTATTTGTGCACGAATTTGGAATATGTCAACAAGAATGACATGCCAAAGATGTGACAAATTTGCATGCAAGGATCATCTCAGGGATATTTTTGCACTGAATATTTGATGGACTAAAATTGTGCCACTTTTACCATTTAATAGTTTTGTTCTTTTTTTAATTTTTAATTCTATTCTTCATTATTCATCCCTATTGGCCATTCTAAAAGTTCAAAGATAAAAAATATTTGTGTTCTATTAAATTGAGCTTATTTTTGTGACCATTTTCATTTACTTGCAAATAAAGACCCAAAAAATCATGACCTCGTTTTTAATTTTACCACTGTCAAAATGAGAAAAGCCAAGGAACAAAACATATCTAGTATCAAAGTACGGACATAAATAAACATGTTATTAAACATTAATGTGTTAATTTTGTCAAAATCCGGTATTATATGACAAAAAACTATTGGTCTACAATCGTAGACCTCGCAAATAAGCTCATCAGCAATAACCGCATGCCTAACATATGATTAATATGTATGAGAGTTGGGGTGTTATGAATAGGATCGTATCCAACTTGGTGTCTATGCATTTTGACGTTGCGACCCTGACAGAAATTGTGGGGACACCTGGTGACTGTCTCAATTTGAATCAAGCAAATTTTCCTATTGGGCTGACCAACTATCTCCCTACATAAACAATGCTATTACATATAGTTTGAGTATTTACTCTTGTACTGTAGCTTCTAACAACTCATTTTGTAGTGTTTGAGCAGAACTTCAATGATCTCTGATGGCCCATAATTGTAAAAGTCGATCCTCTCTAGCTGTAGTTACCCTTGCACTATGCATATATGTTGTCTTCTGATAACTCCATACATTTCATGTCTGATCTAGGCTCTATTTATCACAACACAACTAACATTTAACAATTCTGATTTACGATATCTTGAGCAACCTTCTTGAATTAAAGTTATTGCCCTAGCAATGTGAATCTCTGTGAGATATACCCTGCGCCTTTGGGTCTTCCAAGCACATCAAAATCAGTCATTACATCTTAACAACTGTAATGTAAATATCGATAGAAATTCAGTAGGTATGTGATTACAAATTGATATCAAATTTTGTTTTTTATTGCATTTGTGGACGCGCATATTTAAGTTTCTACCTAATGCAATAAACAATTTACAAAAAATTAAGTTCCTGACTCCTTTTTGTTTTGATTAGTGTACATTTTTTAATGTTAATATAAAAGATACACCTTCTATTTGTTACTACAAATAGTATATCTTGGTGAATTAAAAAAATATCTTGTGTATACTATAAAGCAAATCCATGCCAACCTAATTTTTATATTTTTTATGTTAACACTCTCTACTTTTGACTCCCTAAATATTCTTTTTGTTTATATTATTTTACTTGACGTTATGTCTCTACAATTTGGCAAAGCAAATGAACGCCTTATTTATTTAATTAAAAACGGGAACAAAATATTTTAACACTAGCTACTCACCTCAATATCAAAATCTAAGAGATTAAAAGCTGTTCGAAAAAGCGAACAAAAGTGAGCGATACTTGGGACCTCCCACCATGATTGAATATCTTAAAAATAAAATAGAAATTATAATAAATACAAACCTAGCACATATATAAACAAATTTCGACTATAATGGTTTATAAACACACCTAGGATGCTAATGAAAGTTGGAAACATAACCTATTCGTAGATCAGTACATACAAAGACATAAGATACAACTTTCAACACCAACAAAATCATCAAAAATAAAATACTGGTGGCAGATTATGGAGTTTTTCTAAAAAATGCACATTTAAATTATTTGTATACTCTTGGGTTGTCAAAAATGCCATTTGCAACAAGCTCTTCTCTTTTCTCTTTCCTCAGTAGCTTGCCTGTTCGTTGTTTCACCCTCAATAACTGATTTTTCTTCCTTTGTCACTAGTGTTTAGTTCCGAATTCGTCAGATAAAGAGGGCTACATATTGGCACGCAAAGTAAAGAGTGAAACACACTGAAAACGACGTAATACTTTTAAAACCAAGAACAAGAAAAGAACCTACTGCAAATAACGTCAAATACTACTCACTGCGCAGGCGCGGCTTCGCATGTCAAACATAGGCGTACATTTACTAATTTTACAAAATTAAAATAGTGATTGTGATTAAATACGCACTTTCTTTTGCTGTGTACGCACTTTTTTATAAAATCAAATTTAATTAAAATTATCCTTTTCTATCATAATAGTAGCAGCATTAGTCCAAATGTGATATATATTAATTGTTAACACACACATTGCCCAATCCTGAGTAAAATAAACATTTTGTAACTTATTCTAATTTAAACAAAAAAGACGATTATTTTTATATTTATTTATTTACCTTTATTTAAAATCCGAAAATGCGTTTTTTGTCATTTTTCGGATTTTAAATCGCTTATAACTTTAAAACTATTAACATTTTGAGAAAAATGTCAAGAAACTTATTTTATTTAGAATATCCCAGAGAATCTAGAAAAAATATTTTTCGGAGGAAAATAGAAGATTTTTTAAATAGAGCAAAAAAATTGGATAAATACCCAAGTAGCAATTTGTCGACGCGACAACGTTGTCTACCGCGTGGCAACGTTTTGTTACAATGTTGTTATTGCCTAGAAGACGACCCTATTCTGCACTAATTTGGTGGACGATTTTTGAGTTGTCTTGACGTTGCCTAGGCAACCTCCTGTGAAGCAACATCGTTTCGTAAGCGTTGCATAAGACAACTGAAGCGACCATAAAAAGAACCTGCGCGTACAATAGTTGCTCAAGGAGTCAGACTGGTTATGTTTTTTTACCTATATTTTTAACACCTGTATGGTGAATGCGAAAACCAAAAAGGTAACTATTTTGACATCGTATTAGGTATTTAAATTTATATAAATACCTACATAAAGGACTTAAACAAAATTACCTGATGTGAAATTTATAAACGCATCTCAGATTACCGTCAAATATGGATATTTCACCTTTAAAAAACACACGCGCTCCTTTTTATGACTTTTTTGACAAAAAATATGCAAATTTAAAAAAATCTAATTTTAGTATAAAAGTCAAAATTTATGTTAAAGATGTTCTGTATAAATTTAATGTATTGATGGTGCTTTTAAAGTTATCAAAAAATGCCTGCATTTTTTATATCCTGTGTTTTCATTTTCTTTACACCTCAAAAATCTCAAGTAAAACCAAAATGGTGTATTAACAATATTACCAATATTACTAAAAAAATACCTTATTACCAACCCTAGACGGAAAAGACAACTTAGAAGTCCAATCGCCAACCAAAACCCGGCCGCGCCGACTATCCCAACCATTTTAGAACGCACTCTCTTATTGGGTGACAGAGGTCATGTGACCAGTGTCAAAAGTGTAGCATTCTCCTTAACAGCGTTGTCACATTTAGGAGATTTCTACTTTTTTTGGTAGGTTTTTGATATTTTTTTAAATATTCTAGTAGGCAATATTTTTTAGTAGATTTTTGGTATATTTCAACATTTTGTTATGACTAAAATAAAATTTGCTTTTTAATAGTATTTACCCCATTTCTAAATTAATTTTCAGACATTTAGTTACAATTTCCTAATGTCATTACCGAAAATAAGATTCAGGACGTAGATGATGAATGTTACAGAGAAATGAAAGTGGAAACTGGATTCTTGTGTAACAAACTTGCAGATTTCAAGTAACAGTGCAAGCAGTATTTCAGGTGTTATTGAAGAGTTCTGGCATTCGGTGAGCCTATTAGAAGCTAATGATGGAAAACTAAAATATCTAAACATATGTAATTTTGCAAAACAAAAAATGTTGTGTTTACGTGTTTCTAATGTTAAATGCGAAACAATTGTTTGAAGAATTTGATCCAGACATGCAGATGTTAAAATTAGGGGATGACAAAATATTCTAGTTATTAAATGTACCTATTCATTTTTTTCGAATCATGAGGAAACTATAATAAGTATTTTTGAAAAATTTAAACGCAGAATGAAAGACTGCATTATTTAGAAAAACCAAAACGTTTCTTTTGAATGAGATATTTGGAATTAAAAGTCACACTAATTTTTTTCTTTTTTTCACCCCTGTAACTTATTAAAATAAACATTATAGAAGTTTTCAGGGACTTTCGGTCCTCGGTAATAACGTAATCTTTCTTTCTGCGTTTAAATTTTTCAAAATACTTATTAGTTCTCTCAGGATTCGCAAAAAATGTAAACATTTAAAATACATTGAACGTTTTAACAGGCGACATTTTGCGCCTGTCCCCTTAAGTTAGCTGTTGTTTTTATTATCAAAAATCCCAAATATATCCCAAAAATCCTTAAGTATATTTTATTTTTTGATTTAGCAGATTTTAGCTAAAAAATGGTAATTACGTTGGTGGTTTGGATCGAATGGTTTGGAATAATTAGGTTTCCAATTTTTGGAATTCCTTTTGGGACATTTAGGATGGATATGCATATTACTGTATAAGTATACTGTATTTACATGGCCTAAAAAGAATCTACTGATTTTGTGAAAGCAAAGCTATATATTGAAAGAGTAAAAACTCACCTGGCAACCCCGTCTACTAAAGCTGATACAAAGATTGAAAGATTTAAGGTTATCAAATCTACTGATAAAACAGTGGACAATGGAATGGAAACAAGTTATTAAAAAACAAATTAACAGGTTGTTAAATAAATCGAAAATTTCCAGCAAAATAAAACATATAATAATAAGAAAAAAATAAGGTTATAAAGTAAATTATTTTTCTCCTTCTGAAGTTACCGCAAAGGTGTCGCACACCTAGAACAACACCTAGGGTCGTGACAGACAACTTCAGAGTCGGCCAGAAAACCCAAATCGGCCAGGGCGTAAATTAGTTTAGCATTATAACGTTTTTAAGTCGTTGCGATTGTTGAAAAAACTGAACTGTGATATGTAGTTGTCACAATGGTAATAAATTAGTTGTCCGTATAACTAAAGGTATTACTTAAAGTTGTAACATCGTAATGTCAGTCGCGATAGGGGACGTTGGCCGAAACAACTGAAAATGCTCTCTGGCAACGTTATATACAGTGCATTTGTTTGTACTGACAACCAATGCGTCGAAAAATTGCTACTTGGGTATGCATATTTAGCAATTAAAAAACAACCGTATAAATTAAAGTTAGACGCGATCACTCTTCAGAATCTTAAAGCTGAATGTTTAACCTTCAAATTAAGTATCTCTGACAACCTCAAAAATACTAATTTAAATGTGAGTTTTTAAGCCTCGAAAATGCGTATTTTCGCATTTTTCAGATTTGAAATCGCCTATAACTCGAAAACTATCAATTTTTGAGAAAAACTACAAGATACCTTTCTTGTTTAGAATTACCCAAAAAACCTAAAAATATATATTCCAGAGCAAGAACGCGTGATCTTTTGTATTTGTTTTAAAAAATTGTTTAAACAATTTCTGCCCAAAAATTCCGCCCGGCACCCTTCAGATTTGTTTAAAGGGGACAATTTTGAATGGGAATCCACAAAGAAACCGAATCAGAATTTTTTTCAGACGGGAGCGGCATCACCACTTGGACTATTTAGGGTATTGAACAGAGATATAAAAACAATATCAGTTTATAGTTTTGTATCACAGTTTTGAACTAAGTATATTTATTGTTATTATTTAGGTAGATATAGGTAAAATACGCTGAGGAATTAGTATTGTGATATATAGTTAGAGAGTAGTAACTATGTGTAGGTGTTGGCCGATGCGTTATGAATCATTGCTATTATTGTTTACGATTGCTGTCTGTTACTCCATTAAATAAAAGTATAATGTTAGCAGATTAATTCGTATTTATTCTATTTAATTAATTTGGACCAGAAGGCATTAATAACACACTTATTTGTGACAATAAGAGTTCAATCATTTGGTAGTTTGGAAAGTTTTCGGGGAGTTTTGAAAATTGGTAATTTTATGGATTTCGGTATGCTCTTTTCGAATTTCAACTTTGCTACCTCCTATCTCCGTCGCTCGCGCCGCCGCGCATATTGAAAAAATAGAGCCTAATAACTGTTTTTTGAGAATATCTCATTTCTGACGCATTTCATGAAAAAATCATTTATGTACAAAATTAAACTAGAAAAAATTTCCTACAATTTATGTAGGTATGTATAACTTTTTTATAAAATCAATCGTTTTTGGTGTACGAGCTCCTCAAAGAATACCCATATCAATAGACGTTTAAAAAAAATCTCATTTCCACACCACCTGGAGGTAGAGTAAGCGGCGCGTTTATTCATTATGGTTTTCCCTGTAGGCCTAATCTACATAGATGATTTTATTAATTTAGAAATTTTGCGCAATCTCCTTCGTTTTGCTATTCCTGATGGACCAGGTGTTACGATTTCGTCATCGAGCATCGATCCAGACATCGCAGACCTAAATTTCATCCGCATCACCTGCGATATTGTTCGTCCGCTATAACTTTTTTCACGCGCCACGATTCATTTTCAAGCAAATTAAGTCAAAATATAAAGTGTAACGTACGCCGATGTGTGTAGTATGTAGTATATAGTATACAGCAGTGGTTCTCAACCTTTTTGAGCCATGTACCACAAAATTCTTTTAATTATTTTTGGTACTACCTAACTGAATACCTATCTAGGTAGGTAATATAATTAACTACAAATACGCTGCATTTTGGCTGTTTTTCTGTTTTGTGTACCACCGCAAATAATGATATGTACCACCCATGGTACATGTACCACAGATTGAGAACCCCTGGTATACAGTATACAAAATGTACATACACATCGACATTCGTTTCACTTTATGTTTTGACTTAATTTGTTTGAAAATGAATCGTGACGCATGGGAAAACTTATAGCGGACGAACAATTACAGACTCATTACACACCTCTTCGTTTTCGATTTCATCGAAAGCTTTTTCAAAAATAGTAGCCGTTTCTTCCTGTTCATTGTAATTATATGATACAATTTGCGAATTATTACAAATACCACTACAATTTGTGCATTTTAATCCACCTTTTCTGCATCCACAGTTTTTCAATAAAGATTCTGGTGATAGGATCGGAATGAGTATAGTCGTACTGCTGCTTCTATTGGTGGTAGCGACGACATATAAAATTTATTTTTATATTCTGATTTTGTGAAACATACATACTTATATCTAGATTCGTTTAAAGACATGTTTTTCTTACTTTTCAAAACTATCCTAAGCTCCAGAGAAAGCTCTCGACTAACAAACATTTTTTTCATTTTTAAAAATGCTTGTCTTGCAATTTCAATGCGTGTCCTGATTTCTCTACCTTGGTCATTGTTTTCGTTTACCCAGGTTTCCAGATATTTGTAGTTACTCACTATTTCTACTTGTTTTCCCTAGACATCTAGCCTTCCTACTGTATGTTGCTTAGAAATAATCATGATCCATATTTTATACAGACTTGATGTAATCTATTTACTAATCGTTGCAGTGCTTCTAGACTGTCTGCAAAAATAGCGGTGTCGTCTGCGAATTTTATGTTGTTCAATATTTTTCCGTTTATTGGTATACCGACCCTGTTCTTCCACTGATGTTTCTTCCTTAAATAGGTATAGCTTCGCCGTACAGATTGAATAACAATGGAGACAACACGCAACCCTGTCTAGCACCTCTTTTGATTTCTATAGTTTCTGTTTCGACATTTTCGATTTTAACCTTTGTTTTCTGATTCCAGTACAGATTGACAATAACACCTATCTCTGGATTGTCCGCATTCTTTCCTGTTAAAGTTCTACGAGTTTTCCTGTTAAAAGAGTAGATACGACATCAGAAACTATTATAGAGATCATCAAAATGAGATCATCTGACTGGAAAGGATTAATACCGGCGGCAGTAGTAGAATATTTTAGAAAAATATACCAAGAACACTTGGTGGTGTAGATGAATAATACTTTCTGACGATGATACGCGAATACTATTGATTTTACAGAAAAAATTATAAATACATAAATTGTATTATACATTATACATTATACATAAATTAAATTATAAATACATAAATTTAGTTTAATTTTTTACATAAATGTTTTTTTCGTAAAATGTGCCCGAAAGGAGATATTTCCAAAAAACTGTTATTAGGCGCCATTTTTTTAATATGGCGGCGTGAGCAGCGGAGATACGAGGCAGCAAAGTTGTAATTCAAAAAGAGCATACCAAAATCCATAGAATAACCAATTTTCAAAACTCACGGAAAACTTTCAAGGTAAATGCAGGCGCTAATTAGTAATTTTAGTTTATGGTGAATTTTATTTCTTTGAGATAATATTTTCATTTACTAATAGTTGAGAATACCCACATTCAAAAATTTAGAACTAAATACTGTTATGCTCTATTATATCTATTTAATTAGATTGATTAGCAATTCTTATTTTAGTTAATTATTCAATTATTTTATTTACTGCCTATGTAAAACAAAAACTAAATTCAAATTCAATTTTCCAATAAATTTTATTCTCAGGGCTAATTTTGTATTGTAGACAATACCTGTGACCTGTGGCTTCTAATATTTCTGATTGCTTACTTCTTCCGGGGTGGAAACAGGGAAATTGAAAACACTCAATATCGTATAAATGTAATCTATTGTTTTTATCAAATAAGCCGTGTACATGTGATTCAAAAAATATTAAATTTAAACTTTGTTGCAACAATCTCTTACTTAATCAATTAAACTCTAACTCTGATATCTCCTTGTTTTGACAAAAAAATTATTTAATTAATTTATTATTTACTCATACTAAATAAAATTTACTTTTCTTCTTTTGACTTGATTTCTTATATTTTAAATGACTAACTGCGTAAAAGAAAAGTTCAATAAACAAATAAACAAATATGGGTTTGACATAAACAAATTTTCTCCATTCCGACAAATAATTTGACTGACCTTTTTGTTTCTTCACTGCCTCGTTCTCTGGATTGCGCCGTCCTTGATTCTTCCAAACATTGTACTCTCTGGATGTTGCGAAAAAGTCCCTTTCGTCACGGCTGCTTCCAAAATCATACAGGATTTGCTCGAATTCTGTTACTCAGTTTTCCTTGTTCGATATCTTGTGCAAAAAGATATTAATCAGCTACTCGTTCTAGACAAAACAAAGGAAGCTCCCTCGGACCAGGAAAATTGACTCTTCAACCGGTCGACAATTTGGTTTCAACTTGATTCTGCTCGCAAAGGCCGATTACACACACTCTACACTGATTACTAAACTTGTTAAAACAAAAAACTGGACTGCCTTCCACAGATGTTAATTACACAGTGCCCTCTCGTCTCTCGCCAAATTCCGACTCCCTTCTACCTCATCTTTCCCACTCAATCAAAACCACGCCTCTCTCAAAACCTTTCATACCCATTTCTTCTGAACCAAATTTTTTTTTCACAGAACTTTCCCATTTTGTCATATTTCAAGAGATATCATAATCAGTTCTTTCCTACTTTCTACTTTAAAATCTAAACCTCATACAATTTGTATAACACATTAAAAACCTTCCCGGAAAGGATCTTAAAGCCGTCTTTGTGTTCGTCAACGATGTCCACTTTCTAATCACCGAAATGTTTGTTCATATTCCGTGCATTTCGTCGAATATTAGTCGTTTCATTTTTTCCCGAAACACTTGCTTAATAGCAAAATTAAATTCTAAACAATTTTGGTGATGAAAATACAGGGTAATGAAAAACTATCATTTCATGGTCGTTGATATAAATTTAATTTTTTCTGAATTTATTTACAAAAAAAAAAAACAATTCTACAACAATACATACCATCCAAAATGGGAACAAAACTTGCTTTTCGTATACCCCCTTTGAAGTCCTCTAGTAAATGCAAATTAATGTAAGCGTAATAATTATACACGGTCTCATATACTGGAATGGAAAATATATCATTCAAACCAATAAGAGCAATATTAAAAAAAAAAAAAAATAGTTTTTTGCTAGCAGTTGCCGCTAGGGCATCCCTGCTATTTCGTTCGTTGCAATCCGTGACTGCACGCCGGGGTTTGTCCTAATTGGGTCAGAGAGAGCAGCATATGTGCCTCCTGATGAGAGACTAATAAGTTTCGAAACCGGTAGAGGTGCTTGCTGCACTCTCTGATTGAACTGGAATAATGATGCGGCTGTAGTTTCGTGTTGCAACGAAATTGAATATGGTTATTCATTTTTGATTTACATGTCTACTCATTTTTGATTTACACAAAAAAAAATCAAAGTCGAAGGACTAAGTACGGAATCCACGGAGTACTTATATAGAAAAAGAATATCAGAGAAGATTGCTGATAATGAAATACTAGAAAACGATAACATCGAGGAAATCTGGGAAATACTCAAAAGTAACATAATTAACGCAGCAACAGAATCACTTGGAGAGAGGAAAGTAACGAATACCAATATATCAAAAAAGAAAACCCCATGGTTTCGAGAGGAAGTGAAGATAAAATGTGAAGAAAAGAAGAAAGCCTTTTTACAATACAGAACACAACAAACACAACAGGCATACAACCACTATAAAAGAATTAGAAACGAAACAAACACTTTAGTCAGACAAATAAAAAGAGAACACTGGGAGAGTTTCTCAAAACAGATGGAACACGACTTCTACGGAACACAAAAGGAAATATGGAGAATGATCAGAGGACAAAGAAAAGAGATGAATGAACTAATAAAAACGAAACATTCAGAAGGACACTTGGGCAGACTATTTTCGATCTCTGTTTGCTAAAGATAACGATAACGAACCACAGTGCCGGATTAACCATTAGGCAAAGTAGGCAGTTGCCTAGGGGCCTCGGCTCCAAAGGGCGCCTCGCGGGGCCAAAACGAAAAAATGTTGAAAGATTCAAATATAGCACAATACCATAAAAGTCATGGTGGACGTATAAAGCACTACATTAAAATGCATACTTTTGTTCACATAGAAAGTATATGCTGTGGGAATACATCGCTAATGAATGCCCTTGGGTAGAAGGACCAGTACTACAGATGGAAACAAGAAAACAAGATTCGAAAGTGAACAAAAAAACACAAGAAAAATCAGGATAAAGAAAAGATCCTTAATCAAAATCCAAAATAGAAGCAAAACTGATTTAAACTCAGTTTCACACGGAAATCCATAGCTAGTGAAGCAGCAACCAATGAAAATGCACGTGATGGAATAGAAATAACTGAGGGAAACATAGCTTCCCTAACTGAAGAAGATGAAAAAAGATGTAACGACAGTTCTATTCCAGTTCAAGAAGTTAAAGAACCAGAAACCGAGACTAAGTTAAAAATTAAAGTTAAAGATAAATTGGGTCCTAAATTCGGAAAACGGCATAGGATTACGGAATACAGTAACTAAAGAAGTAAGGACATTTTGGATTGCAAAAGGTCTTCAGAATGTAAAAACCTTGATGGAAATGTTTCAGCGTCAAAAAGAAATTTTGAAGGCATTACAAGATTTTTATACAATCTATGGTTTTTCGAAAACAAATCAGTGGAACAAAAATTTAAAGAGATTGGCTAACGTATTTTCCCTCAAATGGAATATCGTATTTTTGGCTTGTTCAGTCTGTGTACAACTTTTTTTCATCCTATACTCACCGTTGGGAAGTTATGATCAAATGCTTAAATGGAACTCCACTAAGCCATCTCATTCGCCACGATCAAGTTCTTATAAGAACAAGCAGCACATGCCACAAGACCTTTGCCTAAAGGTTAAAACGCTTTCAAATCTGCTCTTCATACTCTTGCTGACCTCACTAATCAGCAAGCTGAAACAGTTTATGAGGCTAAAGTATTTGTTGAAAGAAATGTCAAAAAAAGAAACATTCATAATGAATGAGTTTTGGGTAACAATTTTAGAACGCATCAACGCTGTCAGTAAATCATTGCAGAGAGAAGAGATTGAACTTCAAACTGCAGTTCAGATTCTAAATTCACTTTTGAAGTTCTTAAAATTCCAAAAAGATAAATTTGCTTATTACGAGCAAAGGGGCCTGCGACCTACAATACTCTGAATATTCTCTAATTACTGAGCTGAGACGTCGCGGTCGGTTGACAGTGTACATGTCAATGAACTCAGTATTTGGTATTTTGTGTTTTTCCAAAATTGAGTGATAGTCAAATCAAGGAGTGTGCTTCAAAACTACATGAAAACTATCCTGATGATATTGAATCTGAACTTGAAAATGAACTAGAACAGTTCAAATATTTTATAGCCCAGCTTCAAACTTGCAGGGAATAGCTATTTGTATAACAAGGGAGGAAAGTGCTACTTTTCCTCCCGAGGGCAGTAATCATTCGAGGGAGGAAAAGGCACTTTACTCCCATGTTATATATGATTTTTCCACCTTCCTCAAATATGAAGTAATTTTTTCATTTTTAAATAATTTATTTATGTAACTAACTGACAAAATTTATTAGAGCGCTAAAACTAACAAGTAGGTACAGTATAACTGTCAACTGTCAAATATAAGTCAAATTATTAATGTAAACATTGTTAAATCAAAATAACAATTTACTGTTTTTACCATTCTGCAAAATACAGTTGCTCTATAAATAAACATTAAAATGTATAGATACTTACGTAATAGATAATAGATTATTGTATAGGGCGTCAATAAGTTATTTCATCAATGACATACCATGACGTCACTTTTACTTTTCCTTCCTAGGGAGAAAAAGTACTTTCCGTCCCTAGGGAGGAAAAGTACGACTTTGCAGGACTTACAATCAGGTCAGGAAAAGTATACTTTCGATAGAGGTAGGTGGTGAAACAAAGTATTCCTCCTTCACAGTCATTTTGGGTTATTTCGCAACGGACGAACGGATAATTTCAAAAACAAAAATTATTAAAAACGGAGAAACCTAGGTTTCTTAAGGGGCCTCATAGCTTGGATTGCCTAGGGGCCTCAGGATTCTTAATCCGGCACTGAAGAACCACCAACACCAGAAGTGACAACAAACGAAGAAATAAATTGAAGAAGCAGAGGTAACGGAAGCATTAAGGAAATTAAAAAATAGAAAATCACCAGGAGAGGAGAAAATATCGAATGAACTCCTAAAGTATGGAGGACAAGACCTGACCAAACAATTATTAAAACTAATCCAAAAAATAATAGAACAAAACAGAATACCACAAGAATGGAGATCAAGCATTCTAATACCTCTCTTCAAAAAGGGAGAAAAATCGGATCCGGAGAATTACAGAGGAATTAATTTATTAAACACAACACTAAAATTAACGATCAAAGTGATAACAAACAAACTGAATAAAATTATAACATTAGCAGAAGAACAACAAGGTTTCAGGTCGGGAAGATCATGCACCGACACTATATTTATAATGAGGCAGATTCAAGAAAAATCGTTAGAATACAACAAACAGGCATACTTATGTTTCGTGGACCTTAAGAAGGCATTTGAAAGGCTCAAATTAAAGGACGTTATCCATTTATTTTACGCAAGAGAGGTACCTCTAGAAATAATTAAAACGATCGAAAATATCTACCAGAACAAGACAATAAAAGTAAAAGTAGATGAAGAACTAACTGACCCAATTGAAGCTGGCAATGGGATAAGACAGGGAGATTCCCTGAGTCCTCTGTTGTTCAACCTGATCATGGACGAAATAATAAAAAAAGTAAGAACAAAAAAAGGATACCAAATGGGAGAAAAACAACTTAAAATAATCTGCTATGCAGACGACGCAATACTAATCTCTCAAAGTGAAGATGATTTGCAACGTAGGCTGCACGAATTTAATATAACCGCTAGAAAATTTAACATGTTAATTTCCCCAAAAAAGACTAAATGCATGGTTATAACAGCAGATCTAATAAGGTGTAAATTAGAGCTGGAGGGTCAAATAATAGAACAAGTCATGGATTTTAAATATCTAGGCATCACACTATGCAGCTACGGAAAGCTCGAAACAGGAGTGGAAGACCACGAAAAAGATGGAATGACAAATTACTGGAGGCACATTGAAAAACAGACAGAGTAATGCCTATATAAAAAGAAGAAGAAGAAGATGTTTACTCTGATTGAAGTACGAAGGAAACCATTCTCGTTGGATCTTTACCGCGCTGAGAAGATGTGACGTGAATTATAAATTGTAAAATTCCCTCATCTTCCTTAGTCTCAGCATCCATTATGGCTTGCAAATTGTAGAAGCCTCGGAGGTGTTACCAGAGAAGATTCCCATTGTTTTCAGTCTGGTAGGATGTAGAATAACATTTTTGGATGTTGTTTTATGTGCTATTAGATTGAAAACGTAGTTTTTTGCTAGCAGTTGCTGCTAGGGCATCCCTGCCATTTCGTTCGTTGCAATCCGTGACTGCACGCCGCGGTTTGTCCTAGTTGGGTCAGATGTGCCTCAGGATCAGGTCATATGTGCCTCCTAATGAGAGACTAATAAGTTTCGAAACCGGTAGAGGTGCTTGTTGCACTCTCTGATTGAACTGGAATAATGATGCGGCTGTAGTTTCGTGTTGCAACGAAATTGAAAACGGTTATTCATTTTTGAGCAATATTAAACTTAAATCACACTTGGTTATAAAATTATAATGGTGGACGATTCATGGGATTAGAAAACCAAGAAGTTCTTCCACTCTATCTTTTCCCATGCATGCAATACTTGTTATTCACGAATTACTTTTTATACTAGGTTTCTTTGTTACTCACAGAAACTAGTAGGTATAGCAAAATTAAACCGCTTGTCCATAGAAACCACAATAAGTTAAACAAAGATAAACAATACGGCATGTCTTTGATACCTTGTTTACTATGAATTTTGACGTTTATCATTTTCAATGACAGTGACATTAGCGCATTTATTGTGTACATTGGAATTTCTAACTTATATTATGTTTATTTTTTAAAGTTATATTGCGTTAAATATATTATAATATAATAAAATTTAAATGTACAGCTGGTTCCAAAAAAACTGATACGACTCTTAAAGCGTATTTTGTAGAAAATTGAGCAGTGTACTTTATTCTTCTTCTTCGTTTGTTTTTGGTCTCGCTGCAAGGCAATTGCCAGCACGATTTATAGGCGATCTTGATGTAGTCTGGCTCTAAGCCATATCAAAATCGTTGACTATGTTCTTGTAAAAAGCTTTTGTTGAGGTGTGATATAATGAATATGAGTTTAATTATATTTAATTTATTATATTTTGATGGATAAATACTTATTATTTACATACTGTCACTGTCACTGCCAAATCTTAAAATTTTTCAGATAACTTCAACCTCAAAAAATGGCGGTTTGTTTGTTTATTTTATTATTTGTCTATCATAATAAATATAATATAATGTCAGACCAATCATACACTGCTCAAAATAATCAAATCTTACTAAGAGTCGTATCAGTTTTTTTAGGAACCAGCTGTACAATATAACTTTATACAATACGTCCACCGATAAACTAATAGCCACTTCCTAATTATTACACTGATTATTTCATTCATAGGAGATTCTGACCAATAGAAAGCTACAGAAATCTGAATTAAATTTATAATTTTTGATAACTGCCCGTCGTTAAGTATATTACGTCAGATGCCCTTCGTTGCTACGAAAAAATACATTCAGTGACATTAATGACAATTAATGTTTTAAAAATTATAAAAGTGATGACTTTCAATCGTCAAATATTTATAAAAACTTTGTGTTTAATTGTACTAATTTGTACTTACATACATAAATTACAATAAAATTTTGGTTTTGAACAGTTTTATTCATGAAATAATTGCAACAAATTGCACTCGAACTCTAAAATTAATATAGAATTTTTGCCCTCCTGACACTTTGACATAATTTCACTCTCCTTTGGCTCGTGAAATTAAAACTGCCAAAGTGTCACTCGGCAAAAATTCAATAATTTTAGAGCTCTTGTGCAATTACTACTGACAATACATATCATACATTACATACAGTGCTAGTCAAAAGTCCGTACCCCCCTCTTATCTTTTGAACGGTTATACGTACAAAAGTGAAATTTGGAGGGAGGAAATAAACGGACATAAGCTCCTTAACTAGTCATGACAAGTGACGTAATAGTGACAGATGACGTTACAGAGCCACTGTGACCGATAATTTTAAATGGGACCTATTATATATATATATTTAAAATACCTATTCAGCCATACTAATTTTTTTGGGTGTAGGTGGATTTTTATTTTGGTGAATAAATTAAATAAATATAATATTGTAGTTTCTCATTTAATTAACAAAAATTCAAATGTCCGCCTATGGTTTCTTTGTCAAAAAATTTGACGTTTTTATAATTTTCTAGTAGTTTTTACGTAAACTTCAACCCTTTTGACAAGTAATCATAGGCAGAATTTTGAATTTTTATTAATTAAATGCGAAACTACAATTTTATATTCATTTCATTTTTTCATCAAAATTAGCTTAAACTCAAACACAATTAGTATAAATGAATAGGTATTTTCAATACCTTTCAAACGAGGTATCACTTGCCATAAGGTCCCATTTAAAATTAGCTGTCACAGTGGCGCTGTAAAGTCATCTGTCACTATTACGTCATCTGTCATGACTAGTTAAGAAGCTTACGTCCGTTTATTTCCTCCCTCCAAATTTCACTATTATAGGTATAACCGTTCAAAAGATACGAGGGGGGTACGGACTTTTGACTAGCACTGTATATGTAATTACATATATGTAATTTTGTCCTGTGGGTTATTTTCACGTCTTCTCAGGGGTGAAAAACATACGTTGAAAATAAGTCAGGAAGCGATAAACAGACTTTTTACCGAAAAACATTCTGAGCAAAAACATACCTTTTAAAAAAGTGAAAAAAATGGATGTGAGGTTCGTAAATCCAGTAGAAGCAGAGTTGTAGCTAATGAAAAATTTGCATTCGTCAACGTGAAATAACCAAAATTGAAGCAGTTTTCGGGGAAAATTCACCAAAAATTCACCACAACTTTTTTTAAAAGTGTTCCAAAAAGCTTTATTTTTATTTTGTTTTTGTAATTTCTAGCATCTAAAGTAAGAAAGTTACGCTCAAAATAAAGTTGGTGTTTTGGTAAAGACATCGTGAAAATTACCCCCCAATTACATAGCATCCCAAATGAAATTAATTATTGGTACCGCTTCCGCTTCACAAGTTATTTTACTTATGTATTATTTACAGTGACGAGCGCGCTAATGACCAGCAAAATAACGCAAAAGATGAAAAACATATTAAGTTGTGAGATAAAAAGAATTAAAACTAGTAGAGGGACAAAATTTAGCGATAAAAACCTATAAATTATTATCCTGTTTATTGTTTTCCACATTTAGACGTATTGGACGAGTTTGGCAACTGCCACTGTGACAGTGACAGTTTTAGTTGAGATACTTCTCTGATACATCTAAAGATGGGAAACGATAAATAGAATGTAAATTTATAGATTCTTATCGCTAAATTTCCCAACTCCACTAGTTTAATTTCTTTTTATTTCACAACTTAATATGTTTTCCATCTTTTGCGTTATTTTGCCGGTTATTAGCGCGCTCGTCGCTGTATATTATAATTGTATGTTTCATCGGTTCAAAGTGCTTACTTTTGAAAGGGCTGTAGTTAAAAATACTTGACCATGTCATTAATCACGAGTATATGCAAATTTTTAACAGCCATATCTTAACCAGTTATTGTCCTACAGAAAAACGAAAAATCCAAAATATTTATAAAATCAAAACCTACATTTTTTACTCTTTGAGACTTTTGGAATCACTAATAGTTTGTAAGTTATTAAAAAAATGGCGTTTCTTCAAAATATCCAATTTTTCTTAAAAAAAAAATAAGCATTTTGAACCGATCAAACTTACAGATCATACATAGAAACAATACGAAGTAAAGTAACTTCTGAAAGGGTAACGATTAATTTCATTTGGGATGATAATTTAGGGGTGATTTTAATGATTTTTTTAATAAAAAAAGGTCCAACTTCATTTTTAGCGGAACTTGCTTACTTTTGATGCTAGAAACTTTTTTAGAAAACAAGAATAAGTAAAGCTTTAATAAGTAATATTTAATCAAACTTAATATAGGTACATGCACCATTCAATATCCAGTCTTTGCTGGCTAAAGGCTAACAACAAATACACAATATCATTAAAGATTTCTTGTCAGATACATGCACGGTCCTATAAGATTTGTACGGGAGCATGAAATTTTGTATGATTTAAGTTTAGATTTGCATCCTTTTTATCATAAATTACACTTTATCCGAGATCCAGTATTGTCTTTATTCTTCTTCTTCTTTTTATATAGACATTATTCTGTCTGTTTTTCAATGTGCCTCCAGTAAATTGTCATTCCATCTTTTTCGTGGTCTTCCCACTGATCGTCTTCCTATTGGAGAACCGTCTCTCGCCGTCCTTACTACTCTATTTGCTGTCATTCGGCTTATGTGGTCGTTCCATTCTACTCTTCTGCTTTTCACCAAGTTATTAATGTTGTCCACCTTGCATCTCCTTCGTTTATCTGCATTTCTAGCTCTATCCCACAGCGTCTTACCATCGATTGTTCGCAATGTTTTCATCTCTGCTGTTTCTAGCATTCTTTTTGTCCTTTCTGTATCAGGCCGTGTTTCTGCCGCGTATGTCATTATTGGTCTGATGACTGTTTTGTAAATTCTGCCTTTCGCTTCTTTTCCGATGTTTTTATTTCTCCATATTGTTTCATTCAGGCAACCTGCGGCTCTGTTTGCTTTATTCACCTGATCTTCCACTTCTGTTTCGAGCTTTCCGTAGCTGCATAGTGTGATGCCTAGATATTTAAACTCCATGACTTGTTCTATTATTTGACCCTCCAGCTCTAATTTACACCTTATTAGATCTGCTGTTATAACCATGCATTTTTGGGTAAACACTGTCTGGGGTAATTGAGGGGATCGAGTAGCTCTGCAGTTACCAGCCGGTCCCAAGCCCGGATAAAATGTGGAGGGAGATTGGCAAGGTTAGCAACCTACCAATCGTAAAAACGAATACTGCTCAAAGAAACAATGTCTTTATTGTATATTTTGTAATTGTATTGTAAACGAAGAACAACAGATGTAAAAATCGTTACGAGTAAACTAAGAAACCCACTCATAAAACAACGCCTGGAAGATGTAATCAATTACCGATTAATGGATGTTAAAGAGCAAATCCTGCAAAATACTGAAATGGAGACAAAATGGTCATTAATAGAGACAGAAATAGATAAAAGCCAAAAAGAAATTCTAACACCAACCAGATATAGAAATAAAGAATGGATGGCCGAGGAAATCTTAGATTTAATGGAAGAAAGACGTCAACATAAAAACAAAGATAATCAGATGTACAAAAATGTGGATAAACAAATAAAATCCAAAATTAAACAGGCAGAAGAACAATGGTTAAAAGAACAATGCGCAGAATTAGAAGAACACCAGAAAAGACATGATAGTTTTAACACACATAAAAAATTAAAGAATTAACTCAGAAAAACAGAAAAAGAAAACCGGGTTAAATCGGTATTAAAAAACGGCAAAAATGATAAAGCAGTAGGTCCAGACCAAATCCCAGTAGAAAGCTTAAAATGCATAAATGATGAAACCTTAGACATTATCGTAGACCTGTTTAACACAGTGTACAAAACAGAAAATATACCAAAACAATGGTTACTCTGCACCTTTTGTACTATCCCTAAAAATATAAACGCTAAAGATTGCAGTGAATATAGAACAATATCATTAATACGTCATATTCTCAAATTATTCTTGAAAATAATACATGGCTGTATAAATAAAAAAACTGGAAAAAGGAATAGATTATAGTCAGTTTGGGTTCAGAAACGGTGTTTAAGAATCTCAAACATTCAATTTTCATATCCGATATACAATCTTTTTATCACCCCGTATATCACATTAACGCAATTTGTAATGATATTTACACATGTGCCGGATGCTAATTTAGTTAATTATTGCAAATCATAAACAATGTTTTTGGCTATGGCACATTAATTTTGGTGACTAAATAAAAACCTTTGGTTAAAACCTAGACGAGTTGGCCATGACCCATTAAAAATTGCCGCAAGAGAGAACGTTCATTCAGATCATTCATTTGAATCATTTTGAACAATTGTTCAACGTCAAAAAAACTGTCAAAGTGTTTAGACGAATTTAAGAGTTCCTCGGGAAAATTTGTAGATTTAGTTAGTTCTAAAGTCTTTTTTCATTCAATTCCAATCAATTGTGAAGTACTAAAGTGTGCTTCAAGAGATTCTACAGAGTGCTTAGCCGATTTTGTTTGTTTTTCCTGTTTTTGACAACTACTGTACTGTAAGTAGACAATTTTTTATATACTTATATTTGAACGTTGCTCGTGCCCCGGGATGTCCGTGGGCAAAATGGAAAGGATCCACCAGATCCTAGTGTAGAAATTATTGGGTTTACAGATGAGAGCGATATAATTATGCAGACAAATGATTTACATCAGAATAATTCTCATAGTGAATGTTTAAATGATACTAGTAAAAGTACTAATGATACCATAAACTTGACATCTACTTTAAATAAAACAAATACTATTCCAAAAAGTCAGGAATTTAATTCATCTAATCGATTCAGCTCAAATGATACTGGTCCGTTTTTTATATTTCTTCAACACATAAATTTGAGTATCGGTCGTTTGCATCCAATGAAACTTGGAGAAAAACTACTTTCGCTATCTAGTTATGATAAACATATTATTGAAATTGTTAGTGTAGGTAAAAATCGCATTAAATTCAAGTCGATTCAGGTGCTGTTGCGAATAAATTAGTAAATGAAGATTTTTTCGGGAAAAATAACCTAATTGCATATATTCCAAATTATTTAACGAAAAAAAAGGGTCTCGTTCGCGGAGTGGACACTACTCTAACTGAAAGTGCACATAGTGCATAGAATGACTAGAATAGTTAAAAGTGACGGTGTATCAGAAAGAGTTCCTAGACAAATGGTTATTATTAGCTTTGAAGGTAAATTAATTCCCCAGTATATTTACATCAACAAAGTTAGGTGTCCAGTTGAAATATATGTTAGTCCGGTTATGCAATGTTTCAACTGTCTTCGTTATGGCCATTCAACGACTCAATGCAAGTAAAAAAAAGATGTAAGAAGTGCGGTAATGAAGGTAACACTGATTGTCCTGATAAATGTATTACGTTTTGCGTTTATTGTAAAAATAGTAGCCACGAGTCAGTTTCTAAAAAATTTCCCGAATATTTAAAACAAAAAAAAAAACTAAAGAAGCTATGGCTAACTTAAATATTTCATTTAAAGAAGCCGAAAAAGCTATTGAAAATCCATGTTATTCCAGTTTAGTCCAAAAAAATAAATTTGCACTTTTAATGACCTGTGACACAGACTTTCCTCCATTAAAAAGCTCCTCCCCTAAACCCTCGAATTCCACCAGTACTTATAAAAATAATAATCACCTGAATATTGCCCCACCTATCGCTAACCCCCAAAAAAAGGAAAACTACTGATACAACTCCT
Source organism: Diabrotica virgifera virgifera (assembly GCF_917563875.1). Taxonomy (NCBI): domain Eukaryota; kingdom Metazoa; phylum Arthropoda; class Insecta; order Coleoptera; family Chrysomelidae; genus Diabrotica; species Diabrotica virgifera. The sequence goes on from NC_065447.1 coordinate 165,709,830, forward strand.
AATTTTCCTCCTGTGCGTAGGGAATACCCGACCAGTTTCTGTTCGGGATCTGTATTTCAATTTGGAAACCATGAACCCCGTAATGAATTTGATATATTTATAGGTCAGCTCAGTGCTTCACTCAAAAATTTGATCAAACAGAGTATCCATGACTATTGTAATTCTTCCTCAAATGTAGAAACTAATTTTAAAAATTACGAAATTGAATTAGAAAATAAAATTAAAGATATTATAGGTAATATTTTTACATCACTTTAATGGCTGACGAAAGTATTAAAATTATTCAATGGAATATTCGTTCGCTAAATGCGAACAGATATTCTTTACAGCAATTACTGTCTGAAGAACGTTTCGACATAGCTCTTTTATCAGAAACTTGGTCAAAACCATCTGATACTGTTTGCTTCAATAATTTCAATGTAGTTAATAAAAGTAGAATTAGAGGATATGGAGGAGTTGCCATAATTTTACCAAATAACATTATTTATAATCCCATTTCATTTGTTAATAATTTCAATCCTAATTTAGAAGTTTGTGGTGTAGATATTAAAATTGACCAAAAAATGTATACTATCTTGAGTGTGTACCGTCCATCAAATGTTAGAGTAACAGTGCAAGATTACGTTAGTCTTTTTTCTCAAAATGGCAATGATTGTATTATTACCGGAGATTTTAATGCACATCATGGATTATGGGGATCAAATTCATGTTGCGTCGATGGTAATATATTAATAGAAGCATTTGATTCCTTTCCTAATTTATTTGTTGTAAATGACGGGTCGGCTACTAGAGCTACTCCTCCAGGCCATATGAAATCTATTGTAGATCTTACTATTATATCCTCTAGTTTATGTTCATCCTTTGACTGGGCTGTTCTTCCAGATACCTATGGATCAGATCATTTTCCAATTAGACTTTCTGTGCAGAATATGAAAATTGAAAATAGAACTTTTATATCTTTGGCTAAATGGTCAATGTCTAATGCAAACTGGGATGATTTTAGAAACAACGTAGAAAGTGCCTTCAAGTACGAACCAAATACAAACAAAACAAACGAAATGATTTTCTTTTTATTAGATTCTATTACTGATGCAGCCAACAAATCTTTCAAAATTATCAAACCCTCAGTAAAATCTTTCAAATCGCCACCATGGTGGGATGATGAATACCTCACTGCTTCTAACGCTAGAAAAAATTCCTTTAAAAATTATAAATCTAATCTTACCCTTTCAAACTTCATGGAATATAAGAAGAATGAAGCTATATGTAAACGAACTTTCCGCTCTAAAGCTAAATCTAGTTGGGCTCGGTTTTGTTCCTCACTTACTAGGCAAACTTCACCTTCAGAGCTTTGGAAAAGGGTAAACGAAATTCAAGGTAACAAAAACTACACCGCTAATGATGAATGTATGGTAGAAAGGCTCTTTACAAAAATATTCCCGGATTATGTCCATTCACCACTATTTATACCGAGCAGCTCTACTAATGACCACTTTTTACTAACCCCCATTTCAGCTGATGAACTTAAAGCAAATATCAAGAGTTCTAAAAATACAGCCCCTGGTATTGACGGCACTAGCTATAGTATGCTATTAAACCTACCTGTAATTACTATATAATATTTGTGCAAAATATACATTAATATTCTAATTAAAGGAGATAATTGTGACGCCCTCAAAAAATGCCTTGTTATTCCTATACCCAAACTTAACCAGCGTACCGACTTAAGACCTATCTCTCTCATGTCCTGCTTGCTTAAAACTTTTGAACGAGTTATGAAAAGCAGATTAGAATGGTGGTGTGAGAACAAAAATATATTTCCAGTAACTCAGTATGGCTTTCGTAGGAATAAAGGAACTATTGATTGTGTTTCTCAATTAACAACTGATATTCAGTTATCATATTCAAATAATAATTATCTATCTGCCATTTTTCTTGATATTTCTGGGGCTTATGATAACGTCAATTTAAATCTATTGTTCGAAAAACTGAAGCACATAGGTATTCCACCTTTGTGTGCTTATGTATTAGTAAACCTATTCCTTAATAGAGAGGTATTTATTCGATGTAATGATAGATTGCTTGGCCCAAGAGTAGTGCATCAAGGTTTACCACAAGGCTCAGTCCTCAGCCCTTGTTGTTTAATCTATATGTTATAGTCAAAGCCCGAATTTCAGGCACTCCTAGGTTTGACTAGGCAATCCTCAGGTCTGACTGACGGTCTTAGTCAAAGCCCGAAATAAATTACAGTTTCGGCCTTTGACTAATCAAACCTAGGAGAGACTAAGTTGTTCAGGCAAAGGTCGAATTTGAATTTTATGAAATCGGGGTTTGACTAGTCAAACCCCGATCAGCTATTAAAATGTCGTAGTTTGTTAGATTAGGTTTAATAAAACGTCATTTTTTAATTTTATTGTTTATTATTTTTATATTGTAACTAAAATAAAAAAATTGTGCTTATTCTCACATGTTGAGGTGTTAGGGCATTTAGAGTTGCACAATACGTTAGTTAGACCTTTTACACTTACATAATGTTGAAGAGCATTTTTTACTTCAGTAGCATTTTGCCTGGTCTTCTAAATTTAGAATCTTTTGTACTAATTTCTCGTAGAAACAGCTTAACATCTGGAGCATCCTCTAAATTAAGAAAATTCTCTTTGCATTCTCTTATTTGATTTCTTGAAAAAAGTGTTGTTTTATCTTGTATGATACCCAAAATATTTCCAGCATCTCCTTTGGCTCTATCAAAGCTGGGGATATGCATTGTTACAGTTTTTCCGATAGAAATTGGAGGAAATTTTTTTCACTTAATTGTTTCATAGCATTTGCCTGGGCATGAACACCTTCAATCGCCTTTCCTTTATTTATTTTAATCTTTTCTGTCTATGCACAACGCGTGCATTAAACGATGTAAGTTTTCTTTGGTTTGACCATGTACTTGGTCAAACCAAATTACGTGTAAATACTAATCAAACTCCGTTCGCTCAACTCAGACATATTTTTACAGATTCAGAGTAGGAAACGTACAACACAAAATTTCATACCTCACAATATTACCAGCTCAAATAAAGTTTCATTAAAAAAAGAAGGATTATTGGAAATATTGGGAGTGTATACTAAACTCATGCTTACAATTCTGTGGAATCTATTTCCTCAAAATATTTTTATTCTGTGTAAAAAATTTAATATTTTTAAATATTTAATGTTAAATAATTTTCTCATTTGTTAAGGTGTAAATAAATTCTAAAGATTTAAAAAAAATTAACAATACCTTTCCCCAGCTTTGATAGAGCCAAAGGAGATGCTCGAAATATTTTGGGTAACATACAAAATAAAACAACTGACGGTTTATATAGAGTTGATATGAAATACGGAACAATAAACACACTTTTTTCAAGAAATCAAATAAGAGAATGGAAAGAGAATTTTCTTAATTTCGAAGATGTTCCAGACGTTAAGCTGTCTCTAAGAGAAATTAGTACAAAAATTCTAAATTTGGAGGAAAAGGCTTTATAAAATGCTAGTGAAATAAAAAATGCTCTTCAAAATTATGTAAGTGTAAAAGGTCAAACGCATTGTGCAACTCTAAATCCATAATGCCTCGACATGTGAGAATACACACTTTTTTTTTATTTTAAAACGACAATATAAAAATAATAAACATTAAAATTAAAAATGTCGTTTTATTAAACCTAATCTAACAAATTACGACATTTCAATAGCTGAACGGGGTTTGACTAGTCAAACCCCGATTTCATAAAATTAAATTTCGACCTTTGCCTAACCAACGTAGTCTCTCCTAGGTTTGACTAGTCAAAGGCCGAAACTGTAATTTATTTCGGGCTTTGACTAAGACCGTCAGTCAGACCTGAGGATTGCCTAGTCAAACCTAGGAGTGCCTGAAATTCGGGCTTTGACTATAACACATACACTCTAGATCTTTACAGTATAGGAATTAAATGCAGTATATTACAATACGCAGATGATTTCTGCTTTTACACTGTGAATAAGTTGTATCAACAATGTATTAATTCAACTAAGATGATATTGTGTGACGCAAGAGAGTATTTTTTTAAACAAGGATTTGAACTTACTGCAAATAAATCAGCGGTGGTGTTTTTCACGCGACATCGCTTACCAGATATGCCTAGCATTGTGATTAACAACCTAAGTTTACTCGTTCATAAGCACTATACTTATCTTGGTATTACATTGGACACCAAGTTAACATGGGATGAACACATTAATAAGTGCTTAATAAAATGTGAGAAAAGTTTAAATATTCTTAAAGTAGTTAATCGCTATCGATGGGGTGCTGACCCTAAAATTAATTTAATGTTTTATCGTGCATATACCAGATCCATTATCGACTATGGAAGCATTCTATATGGATCTGCCACAAACAGTCGCCTTAAAAAACTAGATCGCATTCAATATAAGGCTCTACGGTTAGTTCTAGGTGCGCTCAAGTCTACGCCTATAGAGAATCTTTTAGCTGAATCCATGGAAACTCCTTTACATTTAAGACGACTATTTTTAGCCGAAAAATTTATTCTTAAATGCTAATCTTACAACCAAACTGAACTACTACAAAAAAAATGTGACATCTCTGTTTCTAATCTTGTCGACAAATGGTGGCATAACAGGAATTCTCCTATTTTAGCAGTGGCATACTCGAACATCTCTCAGCCCTTAAACAGTCCAGGTGAATCAACTTTCTTTAAATCGAGTTTTAATATATCTTATGCCAATGTTAATGTTTGGTTCCCAAATTTTGACACTGAGAATCCAGTTGACTTTCAGCAACATATAGCCAAGCTTGATAATCCATGCAGGATTTTCACGGATGGTTCAAAATCAACATTGGGAGTTGGATGTGCTGTATATATTCCGGATCACCAAGAATCCTTGATGTTCAAGTTAGATAAACAATGCTCCATATACTCTGCAGAAATGTTCGCGATTTATCAAGCTCTAGAATGGGCTGTCAACAAAAAAATTTCTAACAAGCAAGTTGTAATTATGTCTGATTCAAAGTCCTCGTTATTAGCTCTAGAAAACTCACGTAAACATTTATTTAAAAATAGCCTTTTCGTCAAAATTTTAGAAAACCAACTAAGGCTACTGGAAAACCAGACTTCTGTAACTTTCGTCTTGGTAAAGGGACACATTGGTATTTCCGGTAACATGAAAGCAGATTTTTTTGCTAAAGAGGCAATCTTAAAAGGATCGGAAATAACTTTGCTCGATAGAAGCGATCTAACAGCTACTCGCAAGAAAAGTCTGAAACAAAATTGGGATATTGAGTGGTACGCTTTCTGCAATCGAAGCAACAATTTATACACCAAAATTCATCCTATTTTACCTACTGAGCCTTTTGCGTTCAGAAGTTATCCCAATAGGAATATATATTCCATGTTTATTAGATATCTCTTTAATCATGCCACTGTCAAGACATAACTCTATAGATTTAACCTATCCGAATTGGATATTTGCGATTGCAATGGATATGTTGATGATATTAATCATTGGTTGTTTGAGTGCAAACATAATGATGATGCAGTTAAGTATTTGATGCACAATCTGATTCAAGAACAAATACCTTTCCCACAAAATAATGCTTCTCTTTTATATTTGTCTCGTCGAAATTCTAAAATTAAACATATCATCTGGGAGTTTTTAAAAAGGACTAAGAGGAAAATTTAACTTGCACTGAATGAGTCTGGTTGAATGTGTTTAGCAATAATTATTGTTTGTTTTATGTTTATACTTTTGTAATATTGTCTACCTGTGAAATTTTATTAAGTAAATTTTACAGGGAGGTAATAAGAATAAAATTGTATAAAAATTTATATTGCAAAAATAATAATAAAAAAAATTATACAAAAAAATTATACAAAAAAAAATTAAAAAAAAACAAGTAAAAAGAAAACAAAAAAATAACAAAAGAAAAAACAAAAAAAAGTATAATTAATTATAAAATTAAAAAGAGAAAAAGATTAAAAACACAAAGAAGGTCTAAACCTCCGCGGTGTCGAACCGGGTTGAAGCCTTAGCGCTGTGTTAAAAAAAACTTATATATTTATTAGCATTTACTATTAGTATTAAGTATTAGCATTTAGTTTTTTTGTCAATTTCATTATATGTAAATTAATTTAAGTTGGTTAGGGCCATGAATGTAAAGTATACCTGCCGGTCAATTTAATGTTTCCACCTCCTTTTTGTTTTTTTTCTTTGCTTTTTATTGATTTTAGTATCTACCTATGTATGTTTGTGCGTGCATAAGTATTATGTATGTACGTAATCTTATTATATTTGGAATGTTGTAGCAAACAGTAATTTAGTATCTATCGTGGCTGAATGGATCAAGTAATCCAAAGCCAATAAAAAAAAATCATTTTGAAGAGACAACATGTAGTCTCATCATAGGCATTATCCTTTTATCATTCACTAGTAAGACAGTGAGACTTCATCGAATAGTAGATTTTTAAGGCACCCGGGTTAGAGTGTTGTACATAAATAAAGTTTCATCTTTAATTTGGTGTTTCACTATCGGCGATCGAAGTTTGATCTATTCGAGTAAAAGAAGACATCAATGTGGCAACATCTCTAGCAAGAAGAGACAAACCACAGAGCGACCTACAACTACAGTCCACAACTAACAACACCATCAACAACCAGACGGCACTGGGCCCGGGAAACCCAATCTACAGAACAAATACAGCCACAGAGCCTCCAACCGATAGAGCTATCAAGCCAATCAGAACAAACACAGCCAGGACAGCCACAGTGCCTACAACCGATAGAGCCACCGAGCCAACCAGAACAAACACAGCCAGGATAGCCACAGAGCCTCCTACCGATAGAGCCAACCAGAACAAACACAGCCAGGACAGCCACAGAGCCTCCAACCGATAGAACCACCGAGCCAACCAGAACAAACACAGCCAGGCCAACCACAAAGCCTCCAACCGATAGAGCCACTGAGCCAACCAGAACAAACACAGCCAGGACAGCCGCAGAGCCTCCAATCGATGGAACCACCGAGTCTTCACTGAAAACGGTAGGTCTTTGAACATTTATCATTTCTCAAATTGTACAACCAGAACACTATCGCTTTATAAAATATTCCCCTATAAATAATTGTTTGAATTCGAGTTAAATCTACAAACACCGGCGCCCATATAAAAATTTTCAGGGGGGGCAGACGTGAAAATGTTGCACATTATATGTTGTACACTTTGGATAACCATATATAGTTTAAAGCACCCCAAAAGCTAGGGGGCACGGCCCCCCCTGCCCATGGGTATGGGCGCCCATGTACCTACTACAAACAGTTCAATATCAAAGATTTGATCGCAAAAAAATAATAAATAATTATCTAATAATCATTCAATAGAATTTGATTTTAATCTATAAACAGTTCTTTATGTCAGATTAGCGTTCAAACGTAATTTAATTTCAGAATAGTTTAGTATCCATATTATAAATATTAAAAATTGCAATACGAAATATAAATTTCTTCCATGACCTTACATAACAACGCGCGGTTAGGAGTTCAAGTTCAATAGACTGCCAAATCAGCAAAATCATAACACATCTAGTACAGCTGGAATTAATAAATTGTAGATGTTGACGATTTATTTATAAACACACGAGGTATACCACCTTTAACACGTCAACTGCTGAAGAATCCTAGAGAAAATTTTAATTTATTGCGAATTTGAGAACAAAATACTGAAAACTACAAAGTCTAGAGCGCATCTGTTTTTAGATTGACGTTGAGAGGTGACTCAAATTTTTTTACAGAAATTGCTTGAAAATAACTCAAATAATAATATTTGAGTTATCCTCCCACTCAAAATGGTCCAGAACATTGTTTAAAAATCATCAAAATGTCAAAATATGAAGGAAAAATTCGATTTTTTATTGGTTTTCTGATTATAACTTTAAAACTATTCATTTCTGAGAAAAGTTGCGTAATTAAATTTCCTACAATATAGAATTGGTTAAAAATGTAAAACATAGTCACCCTTGTTGCAAAATAGCAATAATTGCGAAAAAAAACCATACAAAAACAAGTATTCGCATTTTACGTTTTTCAACCATTTATGCTACACCTAGGAACTTCATATTATACCCACAAAAACTTTATGATATAGTAAAACAACACTGTAAATTTCATTAAGATCGGTTTAATAGATTTTGCAAAATAAGTTTTGCAATCCAGCTTTCGCAAAAAATTCATTTTTTTAAATGTTGCAGGACTGAAAATAAAGCAGATAACAAGTTGATTTTTTTTTTGCTTATAGAAGTGTACTGTACATTTCATTTTCAATTTGCAAATTTAAAATCGATTAATTAGCACGGCGTCAGGAAATTTTTTAAATAAACATTAATTCTTGGTGCTACGCGCAGAACAGCGGTGTTCGATTCACACAAATTGATTTCCACCAAAATTTCTTCCAATCTTTATCTAATATATTATTTTCTTGGTCTATATTTTGTTGTATTTTAATATTTTAATTCCACAAAAATCAAACTAAACAATTGCATATGTTTAAAAATAATAAACTTTTATTCTCTAAAATATATGAACAAAGAAAGTTTTTGCTAAAAAAAAGTTTTATTTCAAAGGATGTATGTGTTTTTACTTTGCAATAAACAAATTTATTTATTTATATGGAAATGTAATAAAAATTAAAATGTATCAATCATTATCAAAGGTCATTGGAATGCCCAATCAGAGCAAACTATCCGCTGTCCTGCGCGTAGCACCAATAATTAATGTTTATTTAAAAAAATTTCTGACGCCGTGATAGTTAATCGATTTTAATTATGCAAATTTCGTATGAAAGGTACAATGAATTTTTTTGCGAAAGCTGGATTGCAAAATTTATTTTGTAAAATCTATTGAACCGATCTTATTGAAATTTACAGTATTATTTTACTGTATCATAAAGTTTCTCTGGGTGAAATATGAAGGTCCTAAGTCTAGCATAAATGGTTGAAAAATGTAAAATGCGAATACTTGTTTTTGTATGTTTTTTTTCGCAATTATTGCTATTTTGTAACAAGGTGACTATTTTTTAAATCTTTAACCCATTCTATATTGTAGGAAATTTAATTACGCAACTTTTATGCCAGTACAACTTTTCTCTAAAATGAACACTTTTAAAGTTATAATCAAAAAACGAAGAAAAAAATCGAATTTTTCCTTCATTTTTTGATATTTTAATTATTTAAACAATTTTCCGGACCTTTTTGAGTGGGAGGATAACTCAAATATTATTATATGAGTTATTTTCAAGCAATTTCTGCAAAATAATTTGAGTCACCTTTCAACGTCCAAATGTACTAATATTTTTACAGATGCGCCCTGGTCTAAAAACAAAATGGAAAAAATGCATGCAGCACAGTCGGAAGTTGGAAATGACATTATAAAGACGACAACAAACATGAAGAAGGATTACAGTACTAAGAACAGAAAAAATACAGATTACACTAAGGTACGTCAGGACAAACTAGATGATTATTGGAACGTCTATTACGCCAGATCATCCATTTCATAAGTCCATATTTGGAATAGTTTCATATTTTTTTGCTAATTTTTTGCTAATTTATTACCATAAAAACAAATTTTTTGCTCCACCCCTAACCGAGAAACAATGGTTGATGTAGCGTAATATTACGTCACATCAACGATAGCCATATCTCGCGAACCTAAAGAGCTAGAAAATCGTACTACGCGGCATATTTTTTTGCTAATTTATTGCTGTCGATCTGCATATGCAACATACCCCAACACCACCCCTGCTTCCCTTACAGCTAAACAACACCCCCAAAAAACAACGAAAAATCTTGAAAAATGATTTTTGTGATATAGTTGACGGTTGATATTTAATTGCTAATTTTTTGCTGTCATTAGCCGCAAAAAACAATTTTTTTGCTCCACCCCTAACCGAGAAACAATGGTTGATGGAGCGTAATATTACGTCACATCAACGATAGCCATATCTCGCGAACCTAAAGAGCTAGAAAATCGTACGACGCGGCATATTTTTTTGCTAATTTATTGCTGTCGATCTGAATATGCAACATACCCCAAAACCACCCCTGCTTCCCTTACAGCTAAACAACACCCCCAAAAAACAACGAAAAATCTTGAAAAATGATTTTTGTGATATAGTTGACGACTGATATTTAATTGCATATTTTTTGCTGTCATTAGCCGTAAAAAACAATTTTTTTGCTCCACCCCTAACTGAGAAACAATGGTTGATGTAGCTTAATATTATGTCACATCATCGATAGCCATATCTCGCGAACCTAAATAGCTAGAAAATCGTACGACACGGCATATTTTTTTGCTAATTTATTGCTATCTGAATATGCAACATACCCCAAAACCACCCCTGCTTCCCTTACAGCTAAACAACACCCCCAAAAAACAACGAAAAATCTTGAAAAATGATTTTTGTGATATAGTTGACGGTTGAGATTTAATTGCTAATTTTTTACTGTCATTAGCCGTAAAAAACAATTTTTTTGCTCCACCCCTAACTGACAAACAATGGTTGATGTAGCTTAATATTATGTCACATCATCGATAGCCATATCTCGCGAACCTAAAGAGCTAGAAAATCGTACGACGCGGCATATTTTTTTGCTAATTTATTGCTGTCGATCTGAATATGCAACATACACCAAAACCACCCCTGCTTCCCTCGAACATTGATAAATGCTCAAAAATTTTTTAACAACTTTCTCAAGTTTGTTGCTTACAGGCAACAGACCTCCGCCTACAGCGTCGGTCTGTTTCCAAGCAACAAGCTTTCGAAATCTGTTATAAAATTTTTTCGAACAATAGGGAACTTGCACAATTTTTTTTTATTACATAATAATGTTCAGTTTTGTTTAAAAATGAGATTTCCAAAATTTCACGCTTCAAAAACTCGTAATAACTTAGAAATACATATTTAAAGTCTTCAGCGGTATAAAATGGTTCAAACCGCACGTGACGTCACATAGTTTTGCATTAGTTTTTATTATGGTTATATTTCGCTGTGTCTAGGTACACGCTAACGTGTACGCCAATAAAAAAAGTTAGGTATGAAAAAAATACACGCGAATTAAACTTCATCAAGCCAGTGACGTCATTATTTAGCGTGCGCAGTGACTGTATATTTTGGTACAAGATATTTTGATATGTTTAGTGTTTGTTTGATAGAAAAATATTTGTTAAAGGAGGGGAAGCAGAACTATTCAGATAGCCAGTGACGTCATTATTTAGCGTGCGCAGTGACTGTATATTTTGGTACAAGATATTTTGATATGTTTAGTGTTTGTTTGATATAAAAATATTTGTTAAAGGAAGGGAAGCAGAACTATTCAGATGTTTTAAACTTAATTGTAATAAATCAATGTATATATAAAAGTATATATTTAGGTTAGCAAAATAAATATATGTATTCAGTTGACATAACACGTACAAAATATTGTTAAAATAATTTTTATACGTAAGTTAATTATTATAATCAACTATTCTAAATGGGAAATAATTTGGGAAATACGTTTTGGGGTATGTTGCATATTCAGATCGACAGCAATAAATTAGCAAAAAAATATGCCGCGTCGTACGATTTTCTAGCTCTTTAGGTTCGCGAGATATGGCTATCGATGATGTGACATAATATTAAGCTACATCAACCATTGTTTCTCAGTTAGGGGTGGAGCAAAAAATTTGTTTTTTACGGCTAATGACAGCAAAAAATTAGCAATTAAATATCAACCGTCAACTATATCACAAAAATCATTTTTCAAGATTTTTCGTTGTTTTTTGGGGGTGTTGTTTAGCTGTAAGGGAAGCAGGGGTGGTTTTGGGGTATGTTGCATATGCAGATCGACAGCAATAAATTAGCAAAAAAATATGCCGCGTAGTACGATTTTCTAGCTCTTTAGGTTCGCGAGATATGGCTATCGTTGATGTGACGTAATATTAAGCTACATCAACCATTGTTTCTCAGTTAGGGGTGAAGCAAAAAAATTGTTTTTTGCGGCTAATGACAGCAAAAAATTAGCAATTAAATATCAACTGTCAACTATATCACAAAAATCATTTTTCAAGATTTTTCGTTGTTTTTTGGGTGTTGTTTAGCTGTAAGGGAAGCAGGGGTGGTTTTAAGGTATGTTGCGTATGCAGATCGACAGCAATAAATTAGCAAAAAAATATGCCGCGTCGTACGATTTTCTAGCTCTTTAGGTTCGCGAGATATGGCTATCGATGAGGTGACATAATATTAAGCTACATCAACCATTGTTTGTCAGTTAGGGGTGGAGCAAAAAAATTGTTTTTTACGGCTAATGACAGCAAAAAATTAGCAATTAAATCTCAACCGTCAACTATATCACAAAAATCATTTTTCAAGATTTTTCGTTGTTTTTTGGGGGTGTTGTTTAGCTGTAAGAGAAGCAGGGGTGGTTTTGGGGTATGTTGCATATTCAGATAGCAATAAATTAGCAAAAAAATATGCCGCGTCGTACGATTTTCTAGCTATTTAGGTTCGCGTGATATGGCTATCGATGATGTGACATAATATTAAGCTACATCAACCATTGTTTCTCAGTTAGGGGTGGAGCAAAAAAATTGTTTTTTACGGCTAATGACAGCAAAAAATAAGCAATTAAATATCAATCGTCAACTATATCACAAAAATCATTTTTCAAGATTTTTCGTTGTTTTTTGGGGGTGTTGTTTAGCTGTAAGGGAAGCAGGGGTGGTTTTGGGGTATGTTGCATATTCAGATCGACAGCAATAAATTAGCAAAAAAATATGCCGCGTCGTACGATTTTCGAGCTCTTTAGGTTCGCGAGATATGGCTATCGTTGATGTGACGTAATATTACGCTACATCAACCATTGTTTCTCGGTTAGGGGTGGAGCAAAAAAATTGTTTTTTGCGGCTAATGGCAGCAAAAAATTAGCAATTAAATATCAACCGTCAACTATATCACAAAAATCATTTTTCAAGATTTTTCTTTGTTTTTTGGGGGTGTTGTTTAGCTGTAAGGGAAGCAGGGGTGGTGTTGGGGTATGTTGCATATGCAGATCGACAGCAATAAATTAGCAAAAAAATATGCCGCGTAGTACGATTTTCTAGCTCTTTAGGTTCGCGAGATATGGCTATCGTTGATGTGACGTAATATTACGCTACATCAACCATTGTTTCTCGGTTAGGGGTGGAGCAAAAAATTTGTTTTTGTGGTAATAAATTAGCAAAAAATTAGCAAAAAAATATGAAACTATTCCAAATATGGACTTATGAAATGGATGATCTGGCGTAATAGACGTATTATTGGACGAAGTTTCAAAATAATAACGAAAAATTGCTAGAAGGCGGTTCGACAAAAGACAAATATTTTGAATCAAAATACTACGAACAGGTTTATTTATTGAGGGTACAACTCTGCTTGAAGAATATGGAAGCAATTTAAAGAGAGGAAAATCCCCGATAGTAAAGGAAATACAAATTAGAAAACAAAAAATTGAGGAATTATTACTACAAGAAAATGCACAAAAGTTGCAGGGGGACGAAGAATTGCAGTCAGAGCTAAAAGTACATATGGAGAAAATAAATACTCTCATGATTGAAGTAACAATAAATGAGGAGCTAGACTCGTGCGAAAATGGAGAACTGGAGAGAATAAGATACTTACAGAAAAAAAAACAAGGAAACGTTGAAGAGGATACGGCCAGGAACTGAAGGGCCAGACAGTACACACAGGAGAGACGTCGTAACGCTCCACCAGGTTAATACCCGGCGTTAGAAGGGAAATATGAAATGTGGAGAACTCTTTATGATCTGTTCAGAAAACTGGTACATGAAAATAACCATTTATCGAACGCAGAAAAAAGGCAGTACCTCAAAACACAAGTAAAATGGGAAGCAAACAGAATGACACAGCACCTACACATAGCAGACGCCAACTATGAAGTGGCCTGGAATATGCTAAAGGAAAGGTATGAAAACCCGAGGATGATATTATTTAAACTGATAGACAGGATGCTCCAAGCGCAGGAAGTAAAGGAAGGAGAGGCTGGGTGAAAGCACCTAGGACTAGGAAGCAGACAGCGTACAGGTAAGTAAGTTAGAGAGATAAGAATAACCATCCAATACGAAGTTCCTTCAAATAAATGTGGGAAGGGCGAGGGCCGCTCATGAGGTTGTAGAGGCACTTACACGAAGAAAAGGTTATGACATTATCCTCTTTCAGGAGCCCAAAGTTGGTCTCTCGACAAAGAATCATTAAAGATAGGAGATACGACGGGAGAGGGAAATACCTATTAGAAGGGATCCAAGCAGTGGGGGCTTACCTTGGCTAAATGACGGTAAGGCACCTACGTTCGTAGGGGATAATAGTGAATCCTTTCTGGAGATCTCGCTGGTTTCAACGACACTTCTAAACAGGATCATAGTCTGGACTGTTTTGGAAGAAGAATCGCTCGGTTTACATAAGTATGTGAGTTTTGAACAAACGATCAAAAGGAAGAAACGGAAAGATGGAGATATCGATCTAAAGAGGTTTTTAAATGAGAAGGTATTTGTAAATGCTTTTGTCTTGATTGCTCAGAGATGCGAGGATGTGAGTAACATAAAACCGTAGAAACCATTTTCGAGCTATATGTCCAGACAAATTAATATATTCTTTTACCAACAAAAATGAGATATCTTAACCAAATAGCGTTTCAAAAATGATGTGCAGACTAATTTTAAATGCGGTTTCGCTCATGAAATTGGCAAATGAAATTTTTGTCATGAGGAGTAGAAAAAAGTTAAATTTCTCTTGTTTAATAATTTACCCTCTAATAATTTTAACTGTACTAATATACACGTTTACTACTAATAAGATGTTAGAATATCGGCGAACTCTTATTTTTAAAGGCGGCGTATCGAATTTCTTAAACATTAAATTTTATACCGATCATTGAAATGGCCACTTTTTGCGCATTCTGACAAAGTTTCGTTTCTACTATATCCACTGGCTTCATTATGTAGGATTCTAGGGCGCAACAATCCTATAATGTAGTTATGGAGCGCAGAAGACTGCATTTATATATTTTAGGCCAATTGTAACACTCTTATTATGATAGGGACAGAGGATATTGATACCTACGAAAGGAGCCTGAATCATAAAATTGATCTTCGAGGGTGCCGCGCGTCTCATTTAAGCTATTGGTATAGTATACCGCATATCTAATACCTGATACCAGTTGACAAGTTGTATTTTGTTGTACCCACCGGCTTCATTGTACACCTGTATATTATACAATTGTGGGATGTAATACTATTGTATCAAGTATTAGATAATCAAATAGCTTATATGCGACGCGCAGCTCCCTAGAAGAACATTTTTCTAATAGACACAGCGGAAATTGATACCTACGAAAGGCGCCGCGCGTCGTATCTAAGCTATTTATTATAAGATATTGATACCTACAAAAGGCGCCCAAATCTAAAAATGGTCTTCAACGGCGCCGCGTCGTATCTAAGCTATTTATTATAATAGAAGCAGCTAAAATTGATACCTACGAAAGTCGTAAAAATTGTCTTCGAGGGCTCCGCGCGTCGCATCTAAGCTATGTATTATAATAGAAACAGCGGATATTGATACCTACGAAAGGCGCTGAATCGTAAAAAAGGTCTTCGAGGGCGCCTCGCGTCGTATCTGTGCTATTTGATTATCTGATACCTGGTATTAGTTGTATTTTGTCGTACTCAGTTGTATTTTGTCGTACTCACTGGCTTCATTATATAGGTTTCTGTAGTAGTTTCTGTTTCTTCATTAAGTAAAAACAGTTTTTAGGCGAATGGTACCCGCCTTTGTGTAAAGGTTCAAATAAAATTTTTTTCAGCATTTAATTTTTTTAATGGATAGATACTAACGAGGAAAAAAGGCTCGCGAGCCAGGGATAATTTGTGGGGATTTTTGTCCGGGATTATTTGTCCGGGGATTATTTGTCCTAGCTTCATAAAATCAAGCTATTGTAATATTGCAGTCAGTGAGGGTATTTTGCTCCAAATTCCATCATGCTGCATCAATTTATCAATTTATGTAATGTCGATTCGCTAATCTGAGACACAACTGTCTACACTACAATAAACAAGCACGAGGAGCACTCCCCAATCATGATTTGGGAGTGCTCCTCGACAGAGGTGTAACCAGGATGATCCTAAGGGGGGGATTACAACTACTTGATGGTCTCTGCGGGGTATGGAATAGTAATGGTGTTAAGCGTATAGAGCTCAAAGTACATCCAAATGGGGGGATTATAACCCACAAAACCCCCTCCTGGTTACGTCTATGCTCCTCGAACATTCAACGTGTTTTGGTTTGTTTATTTCTATACAGTGCATTTTTATTGTGATTGTAGTGTAGAAAGTTGTGTCTCAGATTAGCGAATCGACTATACTTGATATTTTGATTGTAAGTAGGGAATAGCTAAAGAAATAAAGTCTACCTTATATCCTATGTCTATAGCCCTTTTATATTTGTGTCAACAATGACACCTCTTGTATGGTAGTTAATGAGCGCAGAAAACTACACCTGTATATTATAGGCAAATTATGGGATGTAACACTGTTGTATCAAATATTAGATAATCAAATAGCTTAGATGCGACGCGCAGCTCCCTAGAAGAACATTTTTCTAATAGAAACAGTGGAAATTGATACCTACGAAATGCGCCCCAATCATAAAAATTGTCTTCAAGGCGCCGCGCGTCGTATCTAAGCTATTTATTATAAGATATTGATACCTACAAAAGGCGCCCAAATCTAAAAATGGTCTTCAACGGCGCGGCGCCGCGTTGTATCTAAGGTATTTATTATAATAGAAGCAGCTAAAATTGATACCTGCGAAAGGCGCCCAAGTCGTAAAAATTGTTTTCGAGGGCTCCGCGCGTCGCAGCTAAGCTATGTATTATAATAAACAGCGGATATTGATACCTACGAAAGGCGCCCGAATCGTAAAAAAGGTTTTCGAGGGCGCCTCGCGTCGTATCTGTGCTATTTTATTATCTGATACCTGGTATAAGTTGTATTTTGTCGTACCCACTGGCTTCATTATATAGGTTTCTGTAGTATTTTCTGTTTCTTCATTAAGTAAAAACAGTTTTTAGGCGAATGGTAGCCGCCTTTGTGTAAAGGTTCAAATAAAATTTTTTTCAGCTTTTAATTTTTTTAATGGATAGATACTATCGAGGAAAAACGGCGCACCGGCCCGCGGGCCGGTTGGCCGGCGGCCCAGCCCGGTCTTGATCGTATCCAACTTGGTGTCTATGCATTTTGGGTGACCTGCAGTTCATCAACAGGACTCTACCTTATAGGTAGAGTCTACGAGAAGTGCACGGTAAATTAAAGGTTTAATTACAAAAAAATTGTGCCTTTGTACTCACTTTATAATGCTAAAAAAATTACGGGATCCGCGGATTTCAATGCATATTTTTTTATAATTCTCGTATCAAAGTTACGCGTGAAGTTAGGCGTATTGATGACATTTGACCAACTGCAGGCGACCCATGCATTTTGGATTTATCGTAGTTACGCGAGACGTTGCGACCCTGATAGAAATAGTGGTGACATCTGGTGACTGTCTCAATTAGAATCAAACAAATTTGGTTGATGAAAACTATTACTATATAAACAATGGTAAAACTTATAAGTAGGGGAGACTGGGTAACAGTGAGACATGGGTAACAGTGAGACACTTGAAATATCTTCCCTCCTTTTCGCCACGTGGAGATATTATTACTTACGCATGATTGCTGTATTTACTGGTTACTGATTACTAATATGTTCGGCGGCCGTGAAGTTTCAGTTTAGGATTTATCGTGATAAAGTGTGTTTGGTGGGCACTAAGTAAAATAATACAGGGATTTTGAGAATTTTTTATAAAAGCATGTTAATTATTAAGATTTTTCTAGTATTACTATGACATTGTGTGTAGATTAGTAAACATGATATGATACCACAGTTTAGCAATGCAAACTAAGTTTTATAATAACAAAAATAATATTTTTTAAAATTTATGGCAAATGGGTAACAGTGAGACGGGGTACATTGAGACATGTCTCACTGTTACGCAGATGTTATAAAAAATTACATTTTGTATTTTTTTTTCTAAAATTTGTAGTAAAAGGCATTAAGATGATATTGCCAAGGCCAGTTTGTTAACGTCATACTAAACGGCAAATTTTTTTTCATTAGAGATAAATTTCAATTTAATAAATGTACGTTATTTCCGATCCCTATTTTTTTAATAAATAAGTACTTTGTAACTTGAATTTGTTTTTTATTTGTTTTATTTTTCATATAAATAAATACTTTGTAATTTAAATGTTTTTTATGTTTTCTTTCCTATAAATATTATACTGTCTCACTGTTACCCATGCATGGGTAACACTGAGACAAATGACAACTTAAATGCGTCGAATACAAACTAAACAAACCGAGCTATATTCAAATTTGACTTTTTCTTGTGTAATGAACACATGTGACAGTACAGTCCTGAAGAAATTTTGTTTATACATGTCACAGTAGTGGACTTATGGTTAAATGAAAAAAAGTGTCTCACTGTTACCCAGTCTCCCCTAGAGCTCGGTTTATTTTATTTTGGTTAATTTTTACTAATATTTATTTACTAATAATAAAATTGTTTTCTATTACTTCCACGTCACGCGCCTATGAGTATATTGTCACAATATTGAGCCTTCATCTTAGATAATTGTCAAATACCGTCGACGCACTATTGCCAAAGTTTCGCAGAACTTTCGAAAAAGGGTGTGATACTATCTCCCGAACTAATATTGATGACTCGCTGATATGGACCCTTAATATTTTTTGATAACAATATCAACCCTCTTACTTACTTATATTTTTGTTTTTAAAAATAAAAGTCTAGATTCTCAAAAATAACAACACGACGTGTTATGAGATGAGGTTATTGGTTATTTCAAATAGCTAGGTACACAAATTGAACATCTAAACATAAACATCTTTGATATAGGTACGCAAAAAATCTAACTTACCTTTAATAATTGAACTTACCCTGTGAATCCATATTGATGGAAATTCTCGTAAAATTGTTACACAGAAATATCACTACAGAATAGACTAACTTTATATTTAAGCAAAAAAAAAAAAAAAATAAAAAATGAATAACCATTTTCAATTTCGTTGCAACACGAAACTACATCCGCATCATTATTCCAGTTCAATCAAAGGGTGCTGCAAGCACCTCTACCGGTTTCGAAACTTAGTAGTCTCTCATCAGGAGACACATATACTGCTCTCTCTGACCCAACTAGGACAAAGCCTGGCGTGCAGTCACGGATTGCAACGAACGAAATGGCATGGATGCCCTAGCGGCAACTGCTATCAAAAAACTAAGTTTTCAACCTAATAGCACATAAAAAAACATCAAAAAATGTCATTCTACATTATATCAGACTGAAAACAATGGGAACCTTCTCTGGTAATACCTCCGAGGCTTCTACAATTTGCAAGCCATAACGGATGCTGAGACTAAGGAAGATGAGGGAATTTTACAATTTATAATTCACGTCCCATCTGCTCAGCGCAGTAAAGTTCGAATGAGAATGGTTCCCTTCGTACTCGAATGAGAGTAAATATGTAAATAAAAAATGAATAACCATTTTCAATTTCGTTGCAACACGAAACTACAGCCGCATCATTATTCCAGTTCAATCAAAAGGTGCTGCAAGCACCTCTACTGGTTTCGAAACTTATTAGTCTCTCATCAGGAGACACATATGCTGCTCTCTCTGACCCAACTAGGACAAACCCCGGCGTGCAGTCACGGATTGCAACGAACGAAATGGCATGGATGCCCTAGCGGCAACTGCTATCAAAAAACTAAGTTTTCAATCTAATAGCACATAAAACAACATCAAAAAATGTCATTCTACATTATATCAGACTGAAAACAATGGGAACCTTCTCTGGTAATACCTCCGAGGCTTCTACAATTTGCAAGCCATAACGGATGCTGAGACTAAGGAAGATGAGGGAATTTTACAATTTATAATTCACGTCCCATCTGCTCAGCGCGGTAAAGTTCCAACGAGAATGGTTCCCTTCGTACTCCAATAAGAGTAAATATGTAAATAAAAAATGAATAACCATTTTCAATTTCGTTGCAACACGAAACTACAGCCGCATCCCAGATAATAATAATATTTATTTAGGAATAACAATAAAGATTTACAAAAAAATAAAAAGCATAATGAGTACTACCTAAATAAACATAAATAACTCACTGAAGTTGAGCTACCTTGTATATATATTATTAATATACATACAAAAGTAGCACCCCTTGTGCGTGAGACTTAAATATATATATATATATATATATATATATATATATATATATATATATTAACTTACAATATAAACAAAAACAAAAAATATTTAACAATTGTATAAATGTATACAGTTATATGGGAATTTATAAAAATAACAACATAAACTTGTTTCAAACTTGCAACAAGTTTGATACATCAAACATGAAAGCTTGCTGCAGGTTTGCGATGTCAACTTTGAAAATTTGCAGCAAGGTTAAATCAAACTTGCTAGTTGGTGTGTGACAAACTTGCATGAATTTTGTTTTTTCAAACTGATACAAACTTGATATAACAAACTTTCTGAAGGTTTGTTTTTGTTTTGTTGCATGAAGTTTGTTTTTTTAAACTTGATACAAACTTGCTTAAGGTTTGTTTTGAGATACTAGCCACAATTTGAATAAAACAATGTGAATAAAAAATACAATACCATTTTATATAACTATTTATTAATCACTCGACTAAAATACAATATATTGTATAAAATTATTCATTGAAACTTACATTAAACACCCTAGCTTCAGATTCCGATGCTTGGCTTTGTCTATCAGCTCTGAAACAAATAGAAATTGTTAAAAACTCTTGCTGTGTGAACAAAATTAATCTATGTTATTAAAAGAGGTAAAAAGATGTTAAAGTAACAATTTTACAATAAAACCTAAAATTTATTTATTATATCTATTTTATAATATATAATTTATTTTAAATAGTATGTGACTACAGTTAGAAGCTACAAAAAAACATAAAAAGACTTACCTCTACCTCAATGCCACCAGAGTTGACCAGAGCAAAATGAGTAGGTACTAATCTGTAATGCAGTAAGCATGCAGTTTGGTCTATTAACAATGAAGAAAATAGCCTTCAGCTTAGTAATAATAATTAAGGTAATAGCCTCGGAGAATTGTACGGAAAATTTAAGTTGTAAAAAACTTGAAGAAAAATATCAACATAACCACAACAACAAACTATCGCCGCGAACGCTAGCAGATTATTTTTCCCGTGTTGCCAGCCATCAAGTAAGCTTTTTCCCTCAACTTACCTTAAAAATTCTCACTTTTATGAAAAAATTCGCTCCTATTTACAAAATCTGCGAAAATATGTTGAATTATTTTCAAATATTTTGATTTTTTTAAATATTGTGCAATTTGGATTGGAGCAAAAATTCCCTTTTGAGATAACTTTTTCAATTGTATGTTGAAAATTCTCGCAAACACAGAAATTTCCCTCCGGGTGGCAACACTTTCGTTGTCTTGGGCGGGACATCAGTCGGGGCGCCGAACGAAAAACGAATCGAAGCGGGCTGTGCAAAGCTAAGCTTGAAGCAAAGTTGCTACAAACTTGAATAATCATCTTTGTCATAACAATATTGCAGCAAACTTGTCACAAACTTGCCTCGTCATATTTGACGCAGCAATGAAAAATCAAAGAAGAATCAAACTTGCCACAAGTTTACATGCTATCTGGGATCATTATTCCAGTTCAATCAAAGGGTGCTGCAAGCACCTCTACCGGTTTCGAAACTTATTAGTCTCTCATCAGGAGACACATATGCTGCTCTCTCTGACCCAACTAGGACAAACCCCGGCGTGCAGTCACGGATTGCAACGAACGAAATGGCTGCCCTAGCGGCAACTGCTATCAAAAAACTAAGTTTTCAATCTAATAGCACATAAAAAAACATAAAAAAATGTCATTCTACATCCTACCAGACTGAAAACAATGGGAACTTTCTCTGGTAACACTTCCTAGGCTTCTACAATTTGCAAGCCATAACGGATGCTGAGACTAAGGAAGATGAGGGAATTTTACAATTTATAATTCACGTCTCATCTGCTCAGCGCGGTAAAGTTCCAATGAGAATGGTTCCCTTCGTACTCCAATGAGAGTAAATATGTAAATAAAAAATGAATAACCATTTTCAATTTCGTTGCAACACGAAACTACGGCCGCATCATTATTCCAGTTCAATCAAAGGGTGCTGCAAGCACCTCTACCGGTAGAGCAAGCACTCTAAATATAACTACGACATACGTTATTGAAATCTACAATAATACAAACCAAAGACTTATGAGGTATATATATTAATATTATGTGACACATGACAGAAGCTCGAAACAAATGACAATCGATGAAAAGTCCTATGACAGTAGGATATGAAATATACGTCAATTTGACAATATGAATTATTTAAGAAAGTTACAATATTTCTCCGCTATTCGCGCACGATCATTTGTCGTATCCCCTCCAAGTACTTGCACACCGCGAATTAATAGGAAAATGTTTTACATGAAATAGTTTTTTATTCAAAGGCTAGATTATTCTGTAAACAAAATACGCAAAGATTTTTTTAAGGGAATTATGAACGCCCGTATCGAATCGAAACGAATTAAGCGGCGTATCGAATTTCTGAAACATTTATACCAAACGTTGATATGGCCACTTTTTGCGCATTCTGACAAAGTTCCGTTCCTACTATTTATACCAGTGATATCTGATTTATACCATTGATTATAGACATATAATCCGATAATATATCCGTGTCTATAATCAATGTTTATACACATATCTTTCATAAATAAAAATAGATATGAAAGTTGAATTATTTTTGGCGCCATCTGTTAGATATAAACAAAACGAAACTAGATGTACAGAAAATAATGCTTAAAGGAGTTAGGTACAACTTATAACTGAAATATTTTGTATCTCAATTAGAATTTATTTATAATAGAACCAATAATTTTTGTTATAAATTCAATGATTAAAGCTATTTGTAAAAAATTCGAGATGTTGTCTTTCCTAAATCAAAGCAGTGATCGTCCAAATAGGTTTAAAAGTCTTCTAAGAGATGGCGCCACTATTATATTAGCTCGCATAAAATAATTCTTTTGTATATTATTTTAGGGTATTATTTTTTATATTTCCATTTGTTTCACCCGTATGTATACACAGGGCTGCTTTATCCATTAGGCAATATAGGCACTTGCCTAGGGCAGCAAAAATACTGTACAAAAAATATTTGTATATAAAAATTGAAATCGAATAACATTTAAGTACATAGTAAATCCATCAAATCCATCATTTCTAGAAAACAAATTGCATTTTCTTAACACTATTCATTCAAAAAGGACAGAAGTTGTAAATTTAGGGATTATTGGGCCGTCGGCAGCAACGCAAAGGCGGCGGCGGCGGGCGCACTGTTCTATAATTTTTTAAAACTGAATCCCTTTGGGTTATTCGTGGTTGAAAATTTGTCATTTTCATTCTAAAATGTCGCCTTTTCGGACGGTTTTCTGCGAATACCTTAAAAATTATGCATCTAACGAAAAAACTATATAAAACATTTTTGTACCTTATGAAAATTCAAAGAGATTCGTTCCTTCATAAGTCTTCTAGTGATAACATAAAAAGAGATATGGTAGGTGAAAAGACATTTTATTTGTGCATGCTCAAATCGGTGTGTGGTGTGTTCAACTTATTAACAGAGAAATGGTCGATTTTAAGGGTATAATGCTATCAATATCTTTTGTAAGTACTGCCTGAAAAGACCTTTAAAACGACCGCAATGTTAAATTTCGATTACATTCAAACTAAGCGAGATATCGTGCAACAAAAAAGGATGACTAATTTATTTTAAGATAAAATGCGAAGTATGTATATTTTAACCCCTCATTCACCAGATTTAAATGCATCGTTTCGCTTCTATAATACCTTCTACTATAGTGTTATTTCTATGTTCAACAATTTAGACGGGTTTACAATGTATGGTTTTTGAAAAAATAAGATCAACTTATTCAGATCATTTTTAAATTTTTTTAAAAATCTTCCTTTTTCTCCATCTACCTCGAAAATGATAATGAGATAGAGAAATGAAAGAAAAATAAAATTGTTATCTAAAAGAAAACCTACATTTTTGTAAGGTATTTTTTTACGTATCTCTTATCACTTTCGAATTACATGGAGAAAAAGGAAGATTTTTAAGTAAATTTAAAAATGTGCTCTCTATAATTTGATATTATTCTTTTCAAAAACCATTCCTTTTAACTCCAAACCATTTCAACTTTTTGAATATAGAAATAATACTATAGTAGAAGGTATTGTAGAAGGAAAACGATGCATTTCAATTCTGGTGGATGAGGGGTTAAATATACTTTTTTTTTATATTTATATATACTATTTCTTATTTTATACCCATTATTCCTTAAAATACATTAGTCATAAATTTTTTTGCACCACATCTAGTTTGAATGTAACAGACATTTAACAGTTCTCGTTTTAAAGGTCTTTTCAAGCGCTACAAAAGGTATTCGTAGCATTATACCCCTAAAATCGACAATTTCTCTGTTATTTTAAGTTGAATACACCGATTTGAGCATGCACCAAAAAAAATCTTTTTTCACCTACCATATCTTTTTTTATTAAAACTAGAAGATTTATGAAAAATTGAATCTCACTGATTTTTCATAAACTACAAAAACAGTCTCCGAAAAGTGTCATTTTTCAATGAAAATGGCAAATTTTTAACCACGAATAACTCAAAAAGTATTGAGTTTTCAAAAAAAATTATAAAACAATTTTTGCTTAGAATTAGGTTCTCTGGTCACTTCCGGTGTTAGTTTGATAAAAAATGTCCACCCCCGAGAACGGGTGCGAACCACCCCTAAGTTAAAAGCGTCGTAGGATATAGGGTAGACTTTGTTTCTTGAGCTATTCCTACTTACATTGAAAATATCAAGTAAATTGATGCAGTAGGATGGAATTCGGAGCCAAATACCCTCACTGACTGACTGAAAGTGACGTAACAAAAGCGATATTTTATGACGACATTATAGATGATTTTTCCAAAGAAAAATCAAGAAAGAAATCTGATGTGATCGAACTGGAATGACAATTTTTATGTATTCTTATTTAAATAAAAAAATCTGCTTGCAATTTTTTTTCGCAAAAATGGTACATGCTTGAAGGGCGGCTACTAGAGAATTGCCTAGAGCGTCAATTGACCTAAACGCGGCCCTGTCATACAGGGCGTAACAAAAAGGCAGGTCATAAATTAAATCACATATTCTGGGACCAAAAACTTACCTTAGTACAAAAATGTGCACATAAAAAAAGTTACAGGGATATGTGACATTTCATGACGAACATCTTAAAAAAATAAGAGTGAAGTTTGTAGGGACAGTGGATAAGGCCGATTCGTCTATGTTCCATATTTCATGTGGCTCAAAATTATTATCTCTTATTACTTTTGTCAATTTTTCGAAGTAAATATAATCGAATTTGTGCTTTATTAAAAGATCTTGCACGTGCAACTGATGTTGATTCAGGTACTGTTAGGGCAATTGAAGGATTTCTTTCCCTAAATCCTCTTAACCAATCCCAGCCTGCCATTTTGGATTGATGCGAAAATCTATGAGGGATCCTTTTTGCATCTGCTACTCCGTAAGTAAATCTTCTGACTGCAACTGTTGTCATACCAAAAAACCTGCTTTCCAAATCCTTAAGGTTTTCAACAATTTCTCGTTCCAAATCTTTACTAAACGTCACTGGCGAAGCGTCTAGGTAACCACTGTTACCATTGGTAACAGTAGAATCTGGCAAATAAAAATATTTTATGACTACTGTGAAATAATTCCATTTTATTTTTTTTTACAATAGAAATATGAGTGTTAATTAATACTAATACTAATTCAGTAAAAAGCCAACTAGACGCACGAAAATATTGACGAGTTTATGCGACTCGGTTGCAGGTTACGTTGTTACCACCAAATAATATAGACGTGAGAGTATAAATATATTCTTTGTTAACACTTTTATTTGTGGTAACGAAATCAGTCGGACGGGCGGAAACGGCTCGTGTCTGAAAATTTTGAAAGGCGAAGGCGTGGGTGCGCTATGGTGCTGTGGACTGTGGATATTAGTACGGATGTTACCAATTTTTGGAATGGTTACTTACCTATGACGGTGTGCGTGCAATTAAACATGGATGAGTGTCGTTGACGACTTTTTTTTAAATTGTTGACACTAAGAATATTCAACTTAAAAATAGGTTTTCTAATGTAAAGCATCTCGCGTGTTTGGCAATATATTATGATTTTGATAATTTTAAAAATAACACAAAAAAATTCCCAGATAGGGCCTTTCATCAATTTGTAAATCTATATGGACAAAAATTTGACACAGTAAAGTTAATAACAGAATTGACAGTTCTTTTTAATGATCCAGATTATATTAAAAAAAAAATGTACAAGAATTGTATTAATATTTAAAGTCTTCAAACTTGATAATGTATTTCAGGAAGATCTTAAATTGGCAAACCTATTTTTAACAGTTCCGGCTACAAGTACATCCATTGACGGAAGTTTTTCAGCAATTTCAGCAAGAAATACCCAATTGCAAGAATAAATGTTCTCATTTTCCTTAATTTCCATTGAGAAACGCTTTTTAAATGGATTAATGAGAAAATCCTCTTTACACAATTCTGTTATTAACATTTTTGCAAATAAATTAAACAAAAACTTATACAGTAGACCCTATCTAAAAACGAACACGGTTATTACGAGCTTTCGCTTATGACGAGGTACACCAGATCTCCCATGATATTCCTATTTAACTGTAACACCTCTATAACGAGGCATATTTGGCTATAACGAAGAAAAATGAAATCGTAGAATATGTATCTTAACCTGTTTTTAGCGCTGTGATGGCTATAAATAAATACCCCAACTGCGTGTATACAGAAATCCCCAACATCTGTGTGGTTATCGAGGATAGTGCTGTAATAAAATCCACCGCTTATAATAAACTTCTTCCTTTTCTATTTACCTATCTATCGACCGATATTGAATATGGTAAGAAAATTTACAATTTATGATAGTGAATGAAGCCTTATTGTTGAGGAAACAATATTTAGCATCTTATATTGCTCCGAATGGCTTCACTATAGTTAGTTAATGTTTTAGAAAACTATATGTTCATATGTATGCACAATATTATTGCTGTCTGATATAACGAGATCGGCTTATAACGAGGTAATTAGTCCGCCATTTCAGCTCTCGTTATAGAGGGAGTCTACTGTATTTGAGAGGTTCAAAATATTTCTTTTAAATAAGATTTTTTACACCTGGCTTTGGTAACACTTTAGTAAAGTCACGCGTCGCCACTGCTAAACGTAGCCTTATGTCCGGCCATATAGCCTTTTTACCATTCATTATCTTTGGAAGCACGCCGTCGAAGCGTCATAGATGGAACATTGTATGTCTTCGATGCTAAAAGCCAGCCCATTCGTTTTTCTCGTACAGCCAATATGGTTTTATCTTCATCCCAGGATTGCCTTAAAGATTTATCTGTATACCCTCCCATATCTATAAAAAAATAAACGAATTATTATAAATTGTGCGATATTGTAAGATTTGTAAAAAGTTAAAGAGGGCTATAGTGGGGATATATATACCTAGAGACAAGAAGATACAAAGACAATAACAAAATAAAAAGGGAAGGTTCAGAACGAGATGGTTGTTTGACGTAGAAGACGACTTGAAAACTATGAATGGATAAGGGACAAAATAAATAAGAAGGACAAAAGAAAGGTCTAAATGGAAGGCAGGCAAATACCCATCCATGGTTATGATGTCAAAAGAAGAAGAATAATTAATAATACATACACCACTTAGTTTTCTCCCTTTTATCACCCACCCCTATTTTTTAATAGCCATATTAGTAATTTAATAATTTTTATCGCCAACCGTCACTAAAGCCATTCATTATTGTACTCATTTGCCCTCATTTGCGGCAGTAAAGTAACACTTTATTGTACTGAAAGAAGAATTTTACTTTTCCTGCCGCGATTAATCAAATTAACCGAGATTGAATGTAAGTGGTCGATGGCAGTAATCGAATGGCGAGTATTTGAGAGGTCTTACAATTATTTATTTACTTTAATTATTAAAAATATTGTACGCAATTTGCGATATTATCAATTAAATTTATGCCAAAAAGTGAAATTCTGTAGTACACTCGCGATCATAAAAAGCGGGTCACTCGATGAGTTATTCAAGTTAGATGTCTCGAATTTTCTAAATCTGTTGTCCGATTTGAGTGATTTTTTAGTATGTTATAGCCTTATTCTTTAGCAATATCGCTATAATAATATTGTTGCTAGACCGGTAAATTGTCATTGTATACTGGGTGTAACAATCATACTGTGTTTATTCCTAAAAGTTCGGAACACCCTGTGGAATGTTTTAGCATAGATAAAATATTGAAATTAAAACTAAATTGTAGCGTTAGGCTCTCTTAACATTTTCTTTTTTGATTTATTTGTTTATGTTGGATAATAAAAAAGTTAAGCACGTTAATAACTAGCCATGTTTTTCATCAATACAGGGTGCTTCTAAATAAGTGCGACAAACTTTCAGGGGTAATTCTGTATAAAAAAATAATGACAGTTTGCTTTATAAACATATGTCCGCAAATGCGTCGTTTCCGAGATACGGGATGTTAAAATTTTCCTTACAAACTGACGATTTATTTATTGCTCTAAAACCAATAGAGATATGCAAATGAAATCTGGTAGGTTTTAAGAGGGAGTTATTGCGGATTTTCTGACATACAATTAATAATTCTATATTCACCATTGGCGTACATACGGGTATAAACATTTTAGATACATCCCGTATGCACGCCAATGGTGAATATCAAATTCTTAATTGTATGTCAAAAAATGCGCCATAACTACCTCTTAACATCTATCAAATTTTATTTGCATATCTCAACCGATTTTAGAGCAATAAATAAATCGTCAGTTTGTAAGAAAAAATTTAACATCCCGTATCTCGAAACCGAAGAATTTACGGTCATACGCTCATAAAGCAAACGGTCATTATGTTTTCATGCAGAATTGCCCCTTAAAGTTTATCGCACTTATTTATAAACACATTGTATTGATGAAAAACATGGTTAGTTGTTAAGGTGCGTAACTTTTTTATTATCCAACATAAACAAATAAATCAAAAAAGATGTTATGAAAGCCTAAGGCTACAATCGAGTTTTAATTTCAATATTTTATCTATGCTAAAACATTCCACGGAGTGTTTCGAACTTGAGGAATAAACACAATATGATTGTTACACCCGGTATACAATGATAATTTACCTGTCTAGCAACAATATGGCGATATTGTTAAAGAATAAGGCTATAACATACTAAAAAAATCACTCAAATCGGACAGCAGGTTTAGAAAATTCGAAGAAATCTAACTTGAATAACTCATCGAGTGAACCGCTTTTTATGACCGCGAGTGTATTTTGTAATTATATTCATATAAAATAAATTAAAATTTTACCGATTTAGTAATGATTCAATATTGAAAACTCTCGATTAAAAATCGAAAGCGGCCATCTTGCAAGTTATCTGTAATCACTGTCATGAAATTAATATGACGTCTAAAATTTAAAAAGTTCTTAAATTGTAAATTGCAAGTAAGTGTTAAAACCAATAATATCAAATTATGTTGGCAAATATTATTTTATATCAATAAAACATATTAGTCCTGTCGCCAGTGGGGGACAACGGCCTCCTTAATTCAGATGGACTTACCCAAGTTTTTTTTATGTATTTTGACCCGTAGACCACGAATTTTTTGGGTAACAGTCGATCCGGATGTCGATAAGATTGTTATAAACAAAGAACTTGAGGAATCACATAACAGCGATTTTTTGCAAAACAAAACATTGTTCTGTATTTTTTGGGTTATTCGAAGCAAAAAATGATGTTCTTACAAGTTTTTTCGTAGGATGCATAGTTTTCGACATAAACGCGGTTGAACTTTCAAAAAATCGAAAAGTTGCAATTTTTGAACCCGAATAATTTTTGACTGAAAAATAAAATAGCAATTCTGCTTACCGCATTTGAAAGTTCAAGTCAAATTCTATCGGTTTTGATTACTTTCATTGCTGAAAATTATTTTTTTTATTGTTAAACAAAGCTATAAACACGTAGTGATTGAATGATGTTTTCAGTGCATTTCCCATTTGAAATCGAACGAGTAGGCGCGCATACATACAATTTCTACGTAGATTACGTACATTAAAACGCATGCATTGGGCACGGGAAACACTATGTGTTTATGGCTTTGTTTCACAAATAAAAACTTAATTTTTAGCAATGCAAATAATCAAAACCGATAGAATTTGACTTGAACTTTCAAATGCAGTAAGCAGAATTGCTATTTTATTTTTAGTCAAAAGTTATTCGGGTTCAAAAATTGCACTTTTTCGATTTTTTGAAAGTTCAGCTGCGTTTATCTCTAAAACTATGCATCCTACGAAAAAACTTGTAAAATCATTTTTTGCTGGAAATCACTTAAAAAATACAAAAAAATATTTTGTTTTGCGAAAAATCGCTGTTATGTAATTCCTCAAGTTCTTTGTTTATAACAAACTTATCGACATTCGGATCAACTGTTACCCAAAAAATTCGTGTTCTACGGGTCAAAATACATAAAAAAAATTTGGGTAAGTCCATCTGAATTAAGGAGGCCGTTGTACCCCCCTGGCGACAGGGCTATATCTTAACCTATTTGTCAAATATACCGGCAAACGAGAAGTAAACTCAACCTTCTCAGGGACATATCTGAGCTTCTTACAGACAATACAAATATCAACAATATCGTACAGTTTTTAAAGGAAATAGGAATAAAAGACATTTAATTGTATCACAAATTTTTCAGGTACACTCTTGTCGTTTATAACCTCAGTGGTTCGGACGACATTAAATTTAAAAAATATATGTTGGCGATAAAATTTTGTATGCACCACGTCAGTAAAGACTCCTTATCGGACTCGTCTGTTACTGGCCTCGCTCGCTACGCTAGCTCTTCTCGTAATATCAGACTCGTTCGATAAAGAGTCACTTTACTGACTTGGTACATAAATAACAATTAACCGTGTTCGATAATTGACAAATTATGACTAGACGCCAGATTCTACCAGTGTCACTTTTTACTCAGTAAACAGCAATATTTTATATTTAGTCTGGGCAGATTATCGGATAATAGGCCATTTTTGGGAAAAGTTATTTACCAGCAATTTTATTGCTGGAATCGAATCTTATGATTGTATATATTAATAACATAGGTATGCAAAGTCCGCAGATAGTGTGCTACTTTTTTTATAAACAAAATGGCGCCCAAAAATCGTGATTTTTTCAATTTTTGCTTTGTAACTCCAAAGTAACTTTACACCAAAAACACTCAAATAAAAATTCGCCGTAATTAAATTATGTATAGAGACGTGTTTTTCCTGATTTACTTCGACGAAAATTTTCCCCGGAAAATGCGGGTTTCTCCAACAAAATCTTTAATTTTCAACTAAAATCTTAGATAAGTAACTGTTTATCAATAATTAAATAACTTGATAATATAAAAGCTCTTTTCGCATAGATTATAATCCCCGAAGCCGATGGAAATTGAATGAACAGTTTAGCAACAATTGAATTGACTATTTCACTCATCTTAAAATTTTCACATAATCTGACCAATCACAAACCAAAGACAGCTTGTGTTATCGCGAAAACACCAACTGTCTTTCAATTCTGATTGGTCTATCAGCTTCGTGTTTTCAACGACGTAACCATGGATACCGATCGCAAAGCAAAGTTTGACGTTTGCCAAAAAAATTATTGTAGCTGTATTCGCGGTGTGCAAGTACTTGGAAGGGAAACGAGAAACGACCGTGCGCGAGTCGCGGAGAATATTGCACTATCTTAAATAATTCATATTGTCAATTGAAATTGTCAAATTGACGTATATTTCATACCTTCTGTCATTAAAGCAGAAAAATTATATATTGCTCCACAATATTGATATGATATGCAATTATTATATAAAGGTAAATTTAATTAATTGTATTTTGCTTGCAGTACTGCATTTTACTAACTAATTTTATTTACTACATACAATTGTTTACGTTTGCATAGCATAACCTGCATCTTATTTTTTCTTCTTATTATTTTTTTGGACTATGGCCTTGACAATTATTCAGCAACCAGGACTAATATAATTGGCCAATATAATTAAAAGTGCGAATAAAAGTACAGAGCGTAGAAATAGAGGTCGCTTTGCCGAACTTGCACGGTCCCAATACGTCAAAATGAGTCGTTTCGGTGGTATTTCAAACGAAGTTATAAACCAAAACGTTGAAGAAAATATACCGATTAACACAAGAAAATCTAAATCTTATATATGGAGACAATTTATGATGTTCTGTGTGGATCGCAACTACAAATTAGATGCAGAAAATAACAACGAAAGACTAGCATTCATTCTAAAAGACTGGGCCTTCAACATGCGAAAAATTGATGGTAGTGATTACAAGGAGAGTGTTATTAAAACCATATGGAACACTACTGCAAAATTGGTACAAGAAAAATATTTCTGTATCAGAGACATATTGATCCCTTCAAAGATATAACCTTCAAGGAAGCGAGAGCGGCTCGTGATAGTAAGAGAAAATTGTTGCAAACTGTACCCGATAAAAGGAAAATGAGTTCTGTATTATGACTAATTGTGAATTATTCAAAAAATGGGTAGATTTGGGTTACCTAGATCAAATGTATTATTATTAAATTCCTTCCTCTCATTCTACTGAATTTTTGACCTATCATTTTGTTCGTGAAATAGTCTAATAAAATACCACTCGTGATTTAATTTATCTTATATGTCTGTCTTTTATTTCTAAACTCAACTGAGTTGCTTAATGTAAAACAGTAGCGATCAACAGGTAGCGAAAACGCGTTCCAAGATTGCGGCTGTAATTTTTAATATTTTTTCGAGATATTTGGCACACGTATTCGTAATATAATAAATAATGGCGGTACAGAGCCCAATTTAAAAAATGTATTAATATGTGGATATTACTCTGTAATTAACTAAAATATTAAAAAAACGAGCCTGTACCGTCATTAAGAAGAAGAAAAAAATACACTTTCTTCAAATAAACTTTTTTATCCGATGCCTAGATTTTGTGTCATTTTGGAACTACTAAAATTTTTTATTTCATTAGTAGTTCCAAAATGACACAAAATCTAGGCATCGGATAAAAAAGTTTATTTGAAGAAAGTGTATTTTTTTGTTCTTTTTAATGGCGGTACAGTCTCGTTTTTTTAATATTGTATTTAATTACAGAGTAATTTCCACATATTAATATATTTTTCAAATTGGGCTCTGCACCGCCATTCTTTATTATATTACTTATATTACGAATACGTGTGCCAAATATCTCGAAAAAATATTCAAAATTACAGCCGCAATCTTGGAACGCATTTTTGCTACCTGTTCAAACAACTCAGTTTCGTTTAGAAGTAAATCGACAGACTTATCGCGAAAATTGAATCACTAGTGGTATTGCTATTGATAATTAAAATTTTTCGATCGCTATAAGAACCACAATAAATATGATACATAAGAATATCTATGATTTTTGTATAAAAAAACACTTTACCACTATTCAACTACGTAATGTACTTTACAGAATTGAAATTGGACTATTTAAGCGGCCTCAGGAATATTTTAAAGTTATAAACAATTTTTTGGCTTATAAACAAATAGAATATCTCGGGAAATATTAAATTAAATTAAATAATGAAAACGGTACTGAAAAAAAAAAGCGGCAGGACGCTACTTTTAAAAGAAAAACGTTTAATTGTGATGAGTGGTTCCAGAGATACAACCGGTCAAAGTTGACCGGCATTTACGGCAAAGATATAAACAATAGGATTATAATTTTTGAATCATCACCTTTTCATTTTTGTTCTCTTTCTCCACACTAATTTTCATATCTTTAAAATACTCATAACACATATTATTATAATAAAAACTATCGATATTACGAGTAAAAATTGCCAAAAATAGCAAAATTCCAATCAAAAATTAGGTTGGAGAAAATGTAATCTCAAAGTTCAAAATCGGTATACATTAAAAAATACATTTTCTCGGCTTCCCATGGAGCAATTTTCTTCATTCTTTTTTTGTTCCCAAGTAACTCGAACTAGAGCCATCTAACTAACGCATTATTAAATGTCAAACTTGCTTTTGCTCTGTTATAATAGATTAATTTATTTACAAGAAAAGAAAACTACATATTTTTCCAGTTGTAGACTTTTTTAGATAAACTTACTACAAGTTTACCTTTTAGCGTTAAAAACACAAATATTCTCATTTGAAAGCTGTATAATTATTTAAACAATCTTTATTTAAACAAATTAAAAAATTTTGTTATAATAAATAAATTTATTATAACAAAACAAAAGCAAGCTTGACATTTAATAATGCGTTAGTTAGATGGCTCTACTCGAGTTACTTGGGAACAAAAAAAGAATGAAGAAAATTGCTCCATGGGAAGCCGAGAAAATGCATTTTTTTAACGTATACCGATTTTGAACTTTGAGATTACATTTTTTCCAACCTAATTTTTGATAGGAATTTTGCTATTTTTGGCAATTTTCACTCGTAATATCGATAGTTCTTATTATAATAATATATGTTATGACTATTTTAAAGATATGAAAATTGGTGTGGAGAAAGAGGATAAAAATGAAAAGGTAATGGTTAGAAAATTATGATCCTATTGTTTATATCTTTGCCGCAAATGCCGGTCAAATTTGACCGGTTGTATCTCAGGAACCACTTATCACAATTAAACGTTGTTTCTTTTAAAAGAAGCGTACTGCCACTTTTTTCCAATATCGTTTTCATGATTTAATTTAATATTTCTCGAGATATTCTATTTGTTTTTAAGTAAAAAAATTGTTTATAATTTTAAAATATTCCTGAGGTCGCTTAAAGAGTCCAATTTCAATTATGTAAAGTACATTAAATAGGTACAGTATCTTTTTATACAAAAATCATAGTTATTGCTATGTATCATAATTATTGTGGTTATTATAGTGACCGTAAATTTTTAATTAACAATTCAATTGTTGCTAAACTGTTCATTCAATTTCCATCGACTTCTGGAGTTATAATCTATACGAAAAGAGCTTTTATATTACTAAGTTATTTAATTATTGATAAACAATTATGTTCTAAAATTTTAGTTGTAAATTAAAGATTTTGTTGGAAAAACCCGCATTTTCCGGGGAAAATTTTTGTCGAAGTAAATCAGAAAAACACGTCTCTATGCAGAATTTAATTACGGTGAATTTTTATTTGAGTGTTTTTGGTGTACAGTTAAAATCTTTGGAGTTATAGAGCAAAAATTGAAAAAAACACGATTTTCGGGCGCCATTTTGTTTATAAAAAAAGTAGCACACTATCTGCGGACTTTGCATACCTATATTATTAATATATACAATCATAAGATTCGATTCCAGCAATAAAATTGCTGGTAAATAACTTTTCCTTGTAGTTTATCTATTTGTTTATGTATCTATCGAGCGTATATACAGGGTGTCCCAGACTAATTTAGCCACGCTATATCTCTTTAACCAATTGAGATTTTCGAATGGGACAAAAAGTGATATATTCTACTTGTAATACAATTTAATATGGCAAACAAATAAATCATTCCCTAAATATTCATCCCTTAGTTACAACCCCTAACTTTAATTTTTTTAATAGCACCCTGTATATTTTTTTATAGTTTTGGATGTGGTCTTTAATCGTCTATTCAACACATTTTTTGAAAATAAAATCGGTTCGTAAATAACCAAGAAACTATCAGTTTATTTTTGTTAATTGTGAGTCCCAGACTAATTTATCCAGGCTATATTTCTTAAACCAATAGAGATTTTCGAATGGGACAAAAACTGATCTATTCCATTTGTAATACACTTTCATATGGCGTAGAAAAAATTCATCCCCTAAATATTCATCCCTAACTTACAGGGTGCTATTTAAAAAAAATAAAGTTAGGGGTTGTAACTAAGGGATGAATATTTAGGGGATAATTTTTTTTCTACGCCATATTAAAGTGTATTACAAATGTAATAGATCAGTTTTTGTCCCATTCGAAAATCTCTATTCGTTTAGGAAACATAGCCTGGATAAATTAGTCTGGGACACATAATTAACAAAACTAAACTGATATTTTCTTGGTTATTTACGAACCGATTTTATTTTCAAAAAATATGTTGAATAGACGATGGAAGACCACATCCACAGCTATAAAAAAATATACAGGGTGATATTAAAAAAATTAAAGTTAGGGGTTGTAACTAAGGGATGAGTATTTAGGGGATGATTTTTGTCTACGCCATATTAAAGTGTATTACAAGTAGAATAGACCACTTTTTGTCCCATTCGAAAATCTCTATTCGTTTAAGAGATATAGCGTGGCTAAATTAGTCTGGGACACCCTGTATAGTAGTAGTGACGTTTTTAATCGCAAGTTTTTTGGGAGTTTGCGGCACAGACTTTGAGTGTCCATGTTTAGGGCAAGGAAAATTAATCGTGCAGTGAAAAACAGCCATCGTTTTATATTTACGCACGGCAAAAAATATCGCTAATTAGAATGAATTAAATTGATACTTTTCTATTGGGTCATACGTAACATTTTTTAGACTTCCTCTTAATTTTATTTTTTGAACTTTGAAACAGTATTGATTTGTTTCTAAGGCGGTACGAAGTTCGCCGGGTCAGCTAGTTTTTATATAAATTTAAGAATAGGAGAATACACTGTGTGGACACAAATAATTTTAGATACATTAATAGTAATTCATTTTAGTCCAATTACTCACGGTATTTGCTCCGAATTTTAAAGAACCGCTTGGATTAACATGAAATTTGGCATACACATACCTAACATGCCAAAGAAAAAAGTGATATTGTGCCTATGTATGCTTTTGCCCTGGGAGTGAGTACCACGTCTTCTCAGGGGTGAAAAAATATACGTTCAAAACAAGTCCAGAAGTGGATAAACTGACTAATTCTAATTAAGTTTCTAGAGTTTCATAGAGTTTCTTGCTTTATGAAACTCATAGAAACTCGCAAACTTTTGCAAGTTTTGCTCGGGGGATGAGTTTCATCCCTTCTTGCGGGTGAAACAATATAATATGTTCAAAATAAGTCCGGGATTGAATAAAATGACTAATTCTAAGAAACTTATGTTTTATAGAGTTTTTTCACTAAGTCAATACTTTTCGAGTTATTTGCGAGTGAATATATTCATTATTTAACAAAAAAAAAGGTTTTAGACGGATTTTCGTAAATAACTCAAAAAATAAGTATTTTATCGAAAATTCCTAGCAGCAATATAGCTCATAAAAAAGTAAAATAATGGTGTATGATGGCTGTAGGCCCAGTAGAAGCAGAGTTGTAGCTAGTGAAAAGTAGGTTCTTATTCGTTAAATTCCAAATCGAATATTTAGACGTGAAATAACCAAAAAATAAAGCACTGTTCGGGGAACACTAATCACAATTTTTTAAAGCGTTTAAAAAAGCTCTATTTTTGTTTAAAAAAGCTTTCTAGCATCAAAAGTAAGCATAGATATTGATATATCAGGTGAAGTCGGTTTGTATTTACAAAAAATCGTCGATTAAGTCATTACACTGATGATGTAATATCCAACGCATATAGCAATTAATGGCCATTAGATAATTAAAATTACCTATCTGTTTTAAGATTTTTTTAAAAGTCAGCTGATTTTGAAATAATGAATTTATTCCATACTTTTGCACCATATTGTATATATTAAACTAAGACTAAATATTTATGTTTTTGAGTTTCTCTAGAAATTAACTGTAAGACATAAGTACATCCTTTAGTAAAACGAAATTTTAAGACGTACATCCTTTAGTCAAGTCACTAGAGATATATGTATAAGGAATAAAAAGATAAAATTTTCTGTATATGTAATGTATCTTTATTCGTTGCAGTTTTCATATTTCTCGAAGATTTAATTCTTATCTTTAAAGTAGCAACAATTTCGCATAGTTGCTTTTGTTCATTTTTGTCGGCTTTAATATTCGAACCGTAAAACTGGTTTCGACAAGTACTCTGTAAATATAATGTCTTTGGCTATGAAATTCATAACCGAGCCGAACGTAGCGGAATTCAAGACGCGAAAGACAAATTTATTCCGGATTTTCACATTCTCGGCTGTATTTGTGGAAATATCATTCCTGATATTAAAGAGAAACGTTTTTGTTGTTTTGGATTCCTACCAGGTAATTCCGGGTTTACGGTTTAAATTTTCTACGATTCGGTATAAGTGCACATAGTACGATCAAAAACTGACAAATTTTTAAATTTATTTTTTTTTTATTATTTTATGTTCGTATTGGCATATAGACCCGTAAGGATTGTGAGAGGTGGCATTCGAATTTTTGCAGATAAAGTTAGGTGACACCTTCAGTAATAATAATTGACTTATGCTCCTTCTCAAATATGCCCAGAACATTAATAAAAAAATTAAAATATTTAAAAATTTATAAAAACATTGATTTTTCTGCTTTCTTTGCTAATAACTTCAAAACGATTCGTTTTGGAACAAAGTCGTGGAGAAACAAAATAAAGATAATTGAATTTTGTATGATATACGACTGGTAAAAAATGTCTTAAGGTATTACCTTTTCTGCAATATAGCAATAAATACAAAATAAGGGGGCAAAATAAGTCTGTTGTTATTCAATATTTTTTAACCACTTTGGTGGCACTTAGAACCTTAGTAGTTCACTTAAGAAATTCTTTGTAACATACTTAAATCGTGTACCAAATTTCATTAAAATCGACCAAATAAATTTTGCATAATAAATTTGCAATCTAAATGTTTTTAAAAAAGTTCAAATTTTTTAAAATCTTTCTGAACAAA
The DNA here is from genome assembly GCF_917563875.1 of Diabrotica virgifera virgifera. NCBI lineage: Eukaryota > Metazoa > Arthropoda > Insecta > Coleoptera > Chrysomelidae > Diabrotica > Diabrotica virgifera. Next base: position 165,749,049 of record NC_065447.1, read on the forward strand.
AAGTAGACCATTTAGAAGTTGGCGAATTTTTTTACATATAAAGAGATGCTCTACCTATCTAATACACTATACAGAATTAAAATCGGATTATTTAAGGGGCCCCAGCAATGTTTTAAATTTATAAACAATTTTTTGGCTTATAAACAAATAGCTTTGTTTAATAATAAAAAAATTTATTTTTAGCAATGGAAATAATTAAAACCGGTATAATTTGACTAAACTTTCAAATGCTGTCAGCAGAATTGCTATTAAATTTTTTAATCAAACGTTATTCGCGTTCAAAAATTGCAATTTCTCGATTTTTTGAAAGTTCCACCGCGTTTATCTCGAAAACTATGCATCCTACGAAAAAACTTGTAAGAACATTTTTTGCTTAGAATTACCCAAAAAATACAAAAAAAAAAAATGTTTAATTTTGCGAAAAATCGATGTTATGTAATTCCTCAAGTTCTTTGTTTATAACAATCTTATCGACATCCGGATCAACTGTTACCCAAAAAATTCGTGTTCTACGGGTCAAAATACATAAAAAACTTGGGTAAGTCCATCTAAATAAAGGAGCCCGTAGCACCCCCTCCTGGCCACAGCACTAATTTGTTTATAAGCCAAAAAATTGTTTATAACTTTAAAACATTGCTGAGGCTGCTTAAATAATCCGATTTCAATTCTGTAAAGTGCATTATATAGGTGGAGTACTTCTTTATACGTAAAAAATTGACAAATCTTTTTATGTTCTAGTTTTTGTTGTGTAAGATTTTAAGAAATTTTAATTTTTTAAAAAAAGTTTAGATTGCAAAATTATTATGTAAAATCTAGTAAGTCAATTTTAATGAAATTTGGTGTACGATTTTAGCACATTACAAAAATTTTGTAAGCGAATTAGGAAGGTTCCAAGTGTAACCTAAGTGATGGAAAATGATTGAATATAGACAGGCTTCTTTTGCCTCCTTATTTTATATTTATTGCTATTTTGAAGCAAGGGTGATAAATTAAGACATTTTTAACCAATCGCATCTGATAGAAAATTTAATTATCTTTGTTTTATTCTTATAGGACTTTGTTCTAAAATGAATAGTTTTTAAGTTATAAGCAAAAAAAGTAGAAAAAAAAACGAATTTTTTTGAAATTTTTAAATATTTTATTTTTTTTATTAATGTTCCGGGCATATTTGAGAAGAAGCATAAATCAATTATTATTAACGAAGTTATCACCTAACTTTATCCGCAAAAATCTGAATGCCACATCTCACATCCACCTAAAAACAGATCCTTACTGGCCTAATAGTTAAATAAAGGAAATATAATTATACAAATATTTTTTTAAACAATAAGAATACACCCAATCTACAAGATTAATCAGCATTTTTCTTAAACGTAATTTTCCTAAAAATAGTGGTAAACTAGATGTCACCTGGTCCATTCTAGCTTTTTTTCACATGGAGGGCCCACTTCTTTATTGTGGCTACACAGCACTGACTTCGCTTTTTTACTAACTGCTCACTTCCTACGGCTACAACACGAACTAAGCCTTGTACAACTTCTCCACACAGGACTGCCGCTAAAGTGTTGGCCGCCCGTGTGCAACTTAATATTTGCCGCCCCCTTCCAACACTTTAGTCGTTTCAACGTTGGTACTAGTATTTAAAGAAATATGCAGGAGACCATAACGCGTATATGAATAATAATTGCTCTGATCTCGACGTTACTATATTTAAATATATAGGCCTGGATCCCGCGTACCAAAAAAGTTGATTAATAGCAAGCTGAAAAATTGTTAATAGCTTAACGGTGTCTATTCGGACAAGCTTTGATGTATGGGAACACTGGAACAGGGGAAGTTTTAATTGTGGAACAGGTTAAAAATTTGGAACGTCAAACTACGAAAACGTTCCATGAATTTTGTCGGACATAACTTTCAATTGATCTGTTACCATTTCATTAAACTCTCATGCAGATATCAGACTGGTGTTTATCACCAACTGGGCATTTTAATGAGTGGAACACGAAGAACATGTCAAATGACAGGAATCATGTTTGTTAGTAATATCAGTCTGATTTTTGCATGGGAGTTTAATGAAACGGTAACAAATCAATTGGATGCTCTGTTCGACAAAACACATTGGACGTTTTCGTAATCTGACGTTCCAAATTTTTAAACTGTTCCACAATTAAAACTTCCCCTGTTCTAGTGTTCCGGTACATCAAAGTTTGCCCGACTAGACACCGTTAAGCTATTAACAAGTTTTCAGCCTGCTATTAACCAACTTTTTTTTAGTAGTGTGGAAAAGAAAAGCTTGTCTAAAATCATCAAATTCTCAACTTATACTTAACTATAACCCTATCCATAACAATACATAAGCATAAAGGAACAATATCATAACAGCAACCGTCGAGTAATAAAATAGATTTTTTTAAACCATCTGGTATTAAAAAAATACTTTTTTATTACTCAATGAGAGCAACTTAACAAGCACTTATCTAAATTCTCGGAAAGTATCCTATTGTCGTATTGTACTCTCTTAACAAATCATAAATGTTCAGAATTTGAAAAAATCGCATATGGGCCACGTAGATAAAAATATTTTAAAGTCCGAAATCCGCCAGCCACTTTGAACTAAAAAGCATTCCCGGAACTACTTTATGACTACAGCTGCAAAAGGGCAGTTCATATAATAAATCACATTTTCTGGCATTTTTGTTTAGCTTGTTTGGAATATTAGAGTTTATAGAAATATCTGAATCATTACTATTTAATTTTTTGCATTTATTTTCGTTAAAAAAAAGTATTATCATCAGTGGCCTGCTTTTGGCCGCCCCTATAATCGGCCGCCCGTGTGCGATGCACACTTTGCACACATGGTAGCGGCGGCCCTGTCTATACATTACACAAGCTTGAACGGTTTATTGGGTCTTATTGAGTATTTGCCTCTGGGGTTGGTTGCAAAGAAACTGATATATTTCATGGTTGGGATATTTATGGAGCCTCTCTTATTTAGAAATGCTACAGAAACGAATACTAGATTACTAAGGAATATTGTAGGTGCTCCATCATACTTAAACTCCCTGATCACCAAGGAGAACGTCATGACGGAAGAAATCAAGCGAAGGATAATCCTAGCAAACAAATGCTATTTTGGACTGAGTAGACATATGAGAAGCAGAAACTTAAGCCAAAAAAACAAAAATAACCATATACAAAACCGTTATACAACCAGTGTTAACATATGGATCGGAAGCATGGATGTTCTTCAAGGCAGATGAAAACCTTCTGCTTATATTTGAACTAAGGATCCGGAGAGGAATATTCGGTGGCATCTGTGAAAATGGTGTATGGAGGAGGAGGTACAGCTACGAGGTGTACCACAGATATAAACAAAAATTTGGTGGTAAAGACGTAGTATCTCTTATAAGAATAGGAAGACTAATACGGGCAGGACATCTAGCAAAATTACAGCAGAACAACCCTCCTAGAAGAATCCTTATGTCACAACCTGTGGGAAGGAGAAATAGGGGTAAGCCAAAACTCAGATGGAAGGATGGTGTAGATGAGGATGGGAGAAAAATATGCTCAGCAAACTAGCAACGGTTGGTAATGGATAGGACTGACTGGCGTAATAGACTTGGGAAGGTCGAGGCTCTTTAATAGGGCTGTAGCACCATTGATGATGATGCTTGTAGGTGCTCCTTAGTATGTTCGGAAGGATGATTTACGTAGAGACTTTAAAGTCGAATTTATTCCAAATGAAATTAAGAAAGTCGCCAGAAGACGTGAAGAGAGACTCCAGTATACAGAGTGTTTTATTAATAATTGCCCATATTTTAAACACAATAATCTATTTGCATTGAATGTTGTTTATACGAAATAATCTTATTGAATCCATTATCTTTAAACGCAAATAATTTGAAAACTACTTACTCTATCACATTGAGACAAAAGGTGATATTTACGTAAAAAGTAACGAAGAATCAAAAAGACATCCTGAAATGATTATTACGACAGCGGCGTAGACTGTGAGGAGAAAAAAGAGGGAAAAATTAGGTATATATCCCTACAGCACGCATCTGGTAATAGCAGAAAACTTTCTTTTAACACTAGTTAAAGTATCTTAACGTGTGTAAATTGTTTGTAAAGCTTGAACAAAAAATTATTGAAAGGTATTAAAGTAATGGGCTAAAATCATTTTTGGATATTTGAAATAAAACACCCTGTATCTCGGTAAGGAGGAATATTTTATTTAAGTGTTTTAGGTTAAATCGTCGTATTTTGTGCTAAGGTTTCTCCAGTTACTATATGGACAATTAATAATGAAACACCCTGTATACATATAAATAAAAAATTAAAGAAAATCTCGAAAGCACAACCTACTTTTAAAAAAATATAAATTTCATCTATAATAAAGTACTGTGGTTTATTAAGACTGAAAGAAAAATGGTACAATATCTGAATTATATCAGACCAAGCGCCGTCGACAGATAGAGAAAACAATAAAAAATGACTTCTATGAACAACCAGAAAGAACGCCAGAGCGAATCACCAAACAAGACATTACGCAAATCTTTTGTGGAGACTTCAACGCAAAAATTAACAATGAACTTAACACCGGCACAATAGGATAACTCAGCATCCACGATATCTCAAACGATAATGGGCAAACGGTCGTAGATTTCGGCTAATATTATGATTTAAAGTCTACTACGTCTTAACAGAAAACAAACAACTTCACAGTACCACGTAATTGTCGTCGATGTTAGATATGAAAGTAATGTTCTGGATGTAAGATGCCTCAGGGGAGTAAATGGAGATACATACTGGCACTGGCAGAGATACATACTGGTATCGTCGCCATTTTGAATGCCCGCCATTTTTGTAAAAGGTAAAATCTGAGATGGCCTCATATCTAATTTTGAACCTTTATATGTGTAGTATATGTGGTCCAAATTATATGCTTCTATCATTAAATGCACAATTCTTATAATATTGGCACGAATCTGCCGCACAATTTTTTTTTTAACTAAGTTAATGGCACTGGCGTAGCCAAAAGGCCAGTCATGTTTTCTTATAGTTTTATCAACCACTGCTTACTTATACTTACATTTATATACGTGGTACATTGAGTAACAAAATTTGTATACAATACAATATTGGTATGTTAGTAAATGCCTAATGATTTTGTTTGCTTATTTTTATTATTATTTTTTTATGTATTTTTTTTGTTTTTTTTTTGTTTTTTTTAATTTTTTTATTTCTCTTCGTTTTATTAGGATTTATGTATTTTTTTTATTGTTTTGTTTTTTTATATTATTATTATTATTTTTTTATTTTTTTGTACATATTTTATTTTGTTGTTTGTCTTTTTTATTTTTTTTTTAATTATTTTTTCGGTTTAGGCTTACAATGAAAAAATTTTTTTGTCTGTCGCAATACTGCTTACAATGTAATGTTAGTAGATTTTACATACTGATATATAATATTATAAATACTATTATCCTCTAATGTCAATAGATTTGAAACATTTATTGGAAATTTCATATTGTAAGATATTAAATTTTGATAAAGCTTGTCAATTTCTAATTTTTTTAAAGGACATTCTAAAATAATATGTTGTAAATCGGCAATTTCATCACAAAGACATTTATTATTATCTAACAAACCTATTTTACATTTATACACGGGAAATAAGGCATGATTACAGCGCATTCGACTTATAATCCGAATAATTGAACGATTACATATATTCTCAAACCATAGTTTGTCCCTTATTTTTGGTTGTATATTCTTAAAAAACTGTCCCTTCTCTCCTAATTCATATTTTAGCTGCCAATTTTCCTTTAGTTCCTTTCGAAAAATTGGAATAAAGTCAGACTCTGGTATTTTTGATCCGAGTATTCTTCCATTTTTCGCACCATTTTTTGCTAAAGAATCCACTTCTTCATTTTCTTCTATACCTGAATGGGCTTTGATCCATGAAATATAAATTTGTTTTCCCATACTTAATACATTGTGATACAATTCCAAAATATCAAGAAGTATATAATTTAAATTAGGATTTAAACAAAGGTTTTTAAGTTTTTCTACAGAACTTTTAGAGTCTGTGAATATAACAAATTTATCATCTTCTTGTTCTAAACACATACTAATTGCTAGTTTTATGGCAATAAGCTCTGCACTGAAAATTGACAACATTTCTGGTAGTTTGTATATTAACTTAATATTTTTAGAAGGGTAATAAACGGCACAACCAACTCCATGTTCCGATTTCGATCCATCAGTATAAATTTTTCCATACTCCTTCCACTTAACTGTACATTCCCGATAATGTTCTTTTTGTATAATATCACTGTTTTGACACAAGTATCTAACATTAATATGAGTCTTTACTGGATATAGAAACATTTCATAGGGATAATTCCATAAAGGGATACCATTGGATTGATAAAGTTGTTCATATCTGTGTACATTGGTAATAAAACTTTCAACTAATAACGGTGTTTTTTTCTTCTCCCAATATTTAGATGTCAAAACCATACTGGCTAAACTGGATATTTTAGCCAACACCTTAGATTTCTGAGAACTTAATTTTAATACGAATTTGTCAGACAAAAATCTTCTACGCAGGTTCAGTGGTGGTTCACATGTTTCAGCTTCCATGACGTCTATAGGCGTACTTCCCAAGTATCCAATACTGAGTCGAAGACATTTGTTTTTTATTTGATCTATTTTTTTAAGATTTGATTCCGCTGCTGAATGGTAAAATAAAGAACCATAATCTAAAATAGATCTGACAAGTGTTTTATAAAACAGTAACATTATTTTTGGATCCCCTCCCCAGGAGGAATGACTGAAAGTTTTTAATAAATTTACACTATTTTCTGTTCTTTTGATTACATAATTTATGTGTTCTTTCCAATTTAATTTACAATCTAAAATTACTCCTAAAAATTTAGTAGAAGATTTGTAAGGAAATACATATTTTGATAACTTTATTTGAGAAGGACAACGAAATCTTTTTCTTGTAAAAGTAACTAATACTGATTTTTCTTCGGAAATTGATAAGCCATTATTGAAAGTACAATTGTCTAAATTTTTTACTGCATAATTAAGTTGCTTATGGCCTATCTCAATAGATTTGTGACGAGTGTAAATAACAATATCATCGGCATATTGCAAAATAGATACATTTTGTGGGATGTCAACAATTAAATCACTTGAGTAAATTAAATATAATATAGGACTTAATATACCACCTTGTGGCAGCCCCATAGATGTTTGTCTGCATTCAGAGAATGAGTTATTTTCTCTGAAAAATAGATTTCTGTTGTTGTATAGAATATATACGTGTTTAGCTAGACTTTGAGGAATTCCCATTTGACACATTTTTAAATATAATATATCTAATTTTACGTTGTCATATGCCCCTTTTATGTCTAAAAATAAAGCTGATGTTGACTGGTCATTGGAAAGTGATAGTTGAATATCTGTAACAATATTGGCCAGGTTTTCATATGCCGATTTTTTTTTTCGAAACCCAAATTGAGAACTATGAATAAGGTTATTAGATTCTAAAAAAAATTCTAGTCGTGATTTTGTCATTCTTTCATATGTTTTTAAAACACATGATGATAAAGAAATGGCCCTATATGACGATGCTTGATTTTTTGGTTTTCCTGGCTTAAGTATGGGAACTAAAATATAGTTTTTCCATTGTGAAGGTATGTCGATTTTATTTAACCAAATATCGTTTAGTAGATTTAGAAGCAAAATTTTTCCTGGTTTAGAAAGATTAAACAACATAGAATAATGCATATTATCAAAACCTGGGGCTGTATTGGCAGACTTTTTAAATGCCGTATCTAATTCTTGTTTTGCAAACTGATTGGTGAGATAATTGACACTACTATGGTGTTCTGTCACCCCTGGACAGTCAAGAAAGATTGGATCAGGTGATACATATGGAGGAGTTAAAATGTTATGAAATTCCGCTCGCCATTCTTCTTGATCTGATTGAATTTGATTAGAGATTTTGCGATTTTTAAAGTTATTTACCTTTTTCCATATAGTCTTAAGGGGTACTGATCTATTGAGAGATTTACAATAATTTATCCAGCTATCTTTTTTAGTTTGCTTAAAAGTTTTTTTTGCTATAGCATCAGTTCTTTTATATTCTAACAAATTATCTAATGTGGGATTATTCATATATTTATGAAAACTATTTTTTCGTTTCTGTACTAAATACTGGCATTTTTCATTCCACCATTGTTTATTTTTATTTGAACATTGATTGGATTTAAATTTAGGTATAGAAAGGTTTGCTGTGGTTTCTACAATTTGTATAAAAGAATTGTAATCACCAACTTCTGTTTTACTAAACTGTTCATGGGACTCCATATAATATAGATCCCAGTTAGCCTTTTTAATATTCCATTTTCTACAAGATAATGATTTATTAATTTTGGGAGACATATATATTTGTGTAATGCATGGAATATGATCAGACCCGTAAAGATCCTTTAATGTTTGCCAATGTAGTAAATGTTTTATACAAGGAGAACAAATTGTCAAATCGATAGCTGACTGAGTTTGTAAATAATTTCCTATAAATGTAGCTGTTCCATCGTTTAGATAGACAAGATTATTTCGATCTAGGGATTTCATAAGTGTTATGCCGTAGCAGTCTGTGTTTGGCCCACCCCAAGCAATATTATGCGAATTAAAATCTCCTGTAAAGATTACAGGTGGCTTAAAAGAACTGAAGAATTTATCCCAAATATGCAAAGAAATTTTAGTTTTTGGTGGAACGTATAGCGATACAATAGTAATATTTTTTTTATCATTACATTTTACAATAATGGATGTTTGATTACAATTAGGTAGGAGAACAGAGATCGGTAGTTCCGTATACAAAAGTTTCGACTTAATAAGGATGGCCGTTCCACCACCACTGCGGTCTAAACGGTCATTCCTCACAATATTGTAGCCTGGAAGATTAAAATATTTATTGGATGTAAATCTAGTTTCTGACAAGCAAGCTATATCAATGTTTTTCTCAGTTAACAAATATTGTAAGTTTTCTTTATTTGAATTTGCCGATTTAAGATTCCATTGACAAAGAGTTATCTGATCCATGTTCAAAAAGGTTATTTAAACTAGCTTTAATAATATTTGTAATTTCGTTTTCCTGTATATCGAATTTATTTTTGCTCTTTATTATATTTATGGTTGATAAAACTATCTGAAAAATTAAGTTTGAAATTTCATTACCTTCGTTTTCTGAATTATTTTCTTTTTGGATATTGGAAAGATATTGTTCCGTGCTCAAAATTCCTCCTTTTTTAAACGGAAGGTTAACTGAACTAACAATGGACTGGTGCTCTGACAATGTAGGATCGGGAGATAAAGGATACGATCTTTTACTTTTTTTTGGAAAGCTGTTTAATTGTGCTTGAGAATATGAATGTGGATTTGATCGTTGAGAAATGGGTCGCGTATTGGACTGGTACGATATTGGTGGAAATGACTTGGACGATGTAGACGGTACATGAACATTAACTGAATTTAATAATGAATTTTGTTCTAGATTAGAATTAACTATTTCATTATCAATTATGGTTGTAGTTAAATGCTTAGATACTATATCGGCGTAACTTTTTTTAGGAACACTACTATTGGCATCCTTGAAGGAACAATTTGACTGTGACATAATTTGTTTAATTTTTTCTTGTCTATTGTATTCTGGGCATCTACTAAAATCGTTTGTAAAATGGTTTCCATTACAAGAAAAACACTTTACTGTAACTTCTTCTGATGAGCAGGTTACTGTGTCATGATTCTGAGAGCATTTAAAGCATCTTATTTTAGAACGACATTGCTTACCAATATGTCCGTAACGATAACAATTATTACACATTACAACCCTTTGTTTATAAACTTCTACTTCGTAAAGAACCTTATTTATTTCTACATACTTAGGTAGAGTTTGACTTTTGAAAGAAACCAAAATGGTACTTGTGGGTATTAATTCTATTTCGTTATTTGAATTTTTTATTTTTCGATTCATTCTTTTAACAAATTCAACTTCAAATTTACGATGAAAATCATAGGCCCTAATTTTATTTTTCAAATAATCAACTGGTAAATCTTTATCAATGTGTCTAATAATTCCCAAACGAAATATTAAAAATTTAGGAATGTATGCAGACAAATTTTTATTTTTTAAAATGTGTGATTTTATTAATATATTAGCACTTAAATAATCTTTCAACAATACCCGAATACGATTTTTCCCTATAGACTGTATTTGTTTTATTTTATTATCTAATTGCGGATATGATGTTAATATTATTTCTCCAATTTTTATTGCATTTAACTGCCCTGTATAATTATCCGTATTGTTTTCAATATAAATTTGAAAAGGAGCCGTGTCCGTAGACTGATAAAAGAATGTTGTTTTATCTTTTTTATCGTTATCATTAGAAACCGATAAACTCGGTGTTGGATTTAAACTAGAATCTACAAACTTTTCTTTCGATACAAACTGATTTTTATTGTTTGGTTCATTTGCACGTTTATTTATTAAAGGAGAATCTATAACTAAATTTAAATTATTTGAACCACTTATCTGATTTGCAGGATCTATATTTTCTCCAGGATCTGGATGAGGAGGGGGTTTCCCCTCACTATCCACCTCCATATAAATGCACTAGGAACTCACAATATCCTTATAACTCTAACTATATTTATTAAATAATAATTAATATTACTATTACACTATTAATAATTGTTCTATACTTTAACGATGTTCTCACCTACGCTGTTGAAGTACGACTGCGCCGCACTAAATGGTATTATGCAAAAAATTATGTTGTATCGCAGATTTAAAATGCGGTTATCTCTAAAACAGTTCAGTTTAGCGAGATGAATGTAGTATACCTTTTTTAAGTAAAAATACACTAAGCGCCAAAATTAACGCACCACCTTAAAAATGGGACATTTTTAATGTCTGATATTTCCTAAACCTCTTGTCCGATTTTAGTGATTTTTTAAATATTTTTTAGCTTTATTCTTCAGAAATATCGGTCTAATAATATTGTTGCTAAACATATAAGTGTCATTGTATACCGGGTGTAACAATGATAGTGTGTTTTTCCTCAAAGTTTGGAACACCCTGTGAAATATTCTAGCGTATATAAAATATTGAAATTAAAATTCAACTGTAACCTTAAGTTATCTTAACATTTTGCTTTTTGATTCATTCGCTCATGTTGGATAATAAAAAAAGTTAGGTAGGTACATTAACAACTAGCAACGTTTTTCATCAATACAGGGTATTTCTAAATAAGTGCGACAAACTTTAAGGGGTAATTCTGCATGAAAAAATAATGACCGTTTACTTTATAAACATGTGTCTGCAAATGCTTCGTTTCCGAGATACGGGATGTTGATTTTTTTCTTACAAACTGACGATTTATTTATTGCTCTAAAACCGTTCGAGATATGCAAATGAAATTTAGTGGGTTCTAAGAGGTAGTTATTGCGCATTTTTTGACGTACAACTAAGAATTTTATATTCACCATTGGCGTGCATACGGGTCATACTACCCGGTCATATTACCCGTATGCACACCAATGGTGAATATAAAATTCTTAATTGTATGCCAAAAAATGACCAATAACTACCTCTTAAAACCTACCAAATTTCATTTGCATATCTCAACCGGTTTTAGAGCAATAAATAAATCATCAGTTTGTACGAAAAAATTCAACATCCCGTATCTCGGAAACGAAGCATTTGCGGACATATGTTTACAAAGCAAACTGTCATTATTTTTCATGGAGAATTACCCCTTAAAGTTTGTCGCACTTATTTAGAAAAACCCTGTATTGATGAAAAACGTTGCTAGTTGTTAAAGTACCTATTGTAGGAAAAATGAAAGATTACCCATGAACGAACATATAAAACACGTTGTATTTTCCTGTCACCGTGTCACAAAAAAAATTGGCCAGGGCGAGTACATGTAATAATTATATAAACTGTTCTTATAATCTTGGTACTGGTTCATTACTTTCTGGAACATAGAAAATGTGTGTTTAATATGATCGCTCATGGGTATTCTTTCATTTTTCCTACTATACCTAACTTTTTTTATTATCCAACATAAGCGAATGAATTAAAAAGCAAAATGTTAAGATAGCTTAAGGTTACAGTTGAGTTTTAATTTAAATATTGTATATACGCTAGAATATTCCACAGGGTGTTCCAAACTTTGAGGAAAAAACACACTATCATTGTTACACCCGGTATACAATGATACTTATCTGTTTAGCAACAATATTATTACAGTATTTCTCATGATCATTTTTCAGTGCCTAGCAAATGATGGGAAAAAGGGTAAGTCCGTGATAATACACATTTATGACATTTATTCTAACATGACATTTTAGTTAAATCTGACAGTTGTCACATTTTATTTTCAATTTGGAATAAAAACAAATCAAAAGTGTTTCTTGCATTTATAAAATGGTATTTTCTTTGATTTGTATAGTCTTATAAATTATACAGATTATATTTGTAATATTATTATCTAATTAAAAAAAATTATTTTTTTATTATGGCGCCATCTATCGACAACTAGAATAAATGTTATAAAAATGTCACCGACGAAATGTAATTACTGACGTGCCTTTTTTTCTCTCACATACAATTTAATGCGTTAGAAAGAAATCGAAAAACTGTGACGCACTGAAAGATGATCATGAGAAATTCATCGATATTCTTGAAGAATAAAGCTATACATATTAAAAAATCACTAAAACTGGACAACAGGTTTAGGAAATATGAGACATTAAAAATGTCCCATTTTTAAGGTGGTGCGTTAATTTTGGCGCTTAGTGTATTAAGAGAATAAAAGTTTTGAATAAAAATGTATGTAGAGTAGGGGATAAAAAAATTTAACGTATTAAATGAGCGCTGACAGACGTATGTGATGCCCTCTGGGTAATACACCATTTTTGGTGGCGAATTTAGATTTCTCATCCCAAAAAACCCCCGCTTACCAAATTTCGTGTTGTTATTCCATGCCTGTCAGGAAATATTCAAGGTTGTCAAAGTTAAACTTTTACGGTTATTATTAAGGTAAGTTAGCTTAAATCGACCTATTTTAAGTTCAGGAATCTAAGGTTTAGCTATGGCCAATTCTTTACAAAACACCCTGTATATCCTATCAGATAGAGGACCCAAAAATATACGAAACATTGCCAGTAATTAACAAATTGAGGAACGAACAACCAAATATATGTGCATTAGCAGACAAACGAGACGAGATAGAATAGGGAAAAATGTAACAATAGGCTCTGACAAATTTAAAATAGTGGAGGCTTTTGACTATCATAGAGTGACAATCATCGCAGATAACAATATCCTTCCGACACGGAAGAGATAAAGGGGAGAATCTAGGCAGCAAACAGATGTATGTATAGGTTCCATAACTCTATTAAATCCAAGAGGCACGAATATCAAAAATCAGGATATATAAAACAGTGATTAGACCGGAGCTGTTGTATGGGTGTTAGGCGTGGTCGCGGATAAAAGCAATGGAAAAAAACTTAGATGTTTTGAGGGAAAAATCTTCAGAAGTATCTTCGGGCCATATTACGACCCGCATACTAACCAATACAGATTGAGAATAAATGTCGAGGTCAAACAGATGTAGGGGAGAGTTGGATAAAACGGGATAGTCGGATAAAACGGGATACCTGGCCTAGAGACCCAACTAGTGCTGCTATTAAATGGACAACGACGAAAACTTGTTCTCAGTCGTCATTTTAGCATTCTCAGTTCGTTTTACCTCGATGCCACTACTTGATGAAAAGTTGTTGTGCTTAGAAATGTTTGACTCTATTTTTTTGCTACTTTGTACTTTTAAGTGCGTTGTTTTCTACATTATATTGCCTACATATATAGGAACTAAAAAGTCCGCCAACTGTCGGCCGACTGTTTAATCAGTATTGGCTAACTACGCCGTGCGCACACAGGACGATTGTTTTGTCGGCCGACAGTTTAGTTTGCAGAATTTTCTAACAAATTTCGGATTCGGAATGTAAATGACGGTTTGAATTTTTAAATACAGAGTAATGTTTAAGACAAAGAAGGAAGGTAGCCTTTTGTTATCCTTTCAGTATAAGTAGAGAACTAAAGTAATGTAAACAAAAATGCAAATATCCTAATATCTATTCCATTGTTATTATAAGTCGCGTATGTTAACAATATAAATAAAAATAACAAACAGAATAGGAGGCAATGGATAAAAGAATAGCCTTTCTTTAGAAAATGTATTAGCGTCTTTTGCTTTGAGAATATAATTTGGTGTTTCCAGGATTCCACGCCAAAATTTCCAGTTTTAAATTTTCGTAGAGAAAAGAATATAAAGATGGTTTAGGGCAGTGTTTCCAGGGCTACCGAAATTTCGGTAGGTTTACTGAAGTTGGCATTTTATTCTTCTTTAAATGCCGTCTTCTAATCGGAGTTTGGATAGCATCATCACTAACTTTACTCTACCACTGCTCTAAAAAGTTATATAGAACTGCATTTAAACCAGTCACTTAAATTCTTCAACCACGACACTCTCCTTTTTTCTACACTCCTTCAGCCTCTTATCTTTCCTTGTATTATCAGTCTTAGCATTTCATATCGCTGTCCCCTCATTACGTGTCCCAGATATTGTAACTTTCTTATTTTTATTGTGTTTTATTAATTCGCATTCTTTGCCCATTTCTCGGAATACTTCTGTAACACCACACCATTATCCTTCTGTAACATCACATTTCAAATGACTGTAGCTTATTTACGTCTCCTTGCTTCAATGCCCAGCATTCAAGTCCATATTGCAGTATCGAGAATACGTAGCATCTCAAAGCTCTTACTCTCAGTTAGAATCTAAGCAACAACATGCCACCACAGCAATACTTTCAGCCTTATACAAACAGGCCTACACCATCGACCAGTTTGCCACCACAGCAACACTTTCAGGCTTCTACATTCAGATCTACACCATCCTCCAATTTGCTGCCGACAACCACGGGTATTCGAAATAATCCGTCACCCGGAAACTCCAGCGACGCATCCCTGTCCTATTATCCAAATGAGTACCCTTTAGATGAGTCTCAAACATAATACGACTTATATGTAATTTAAACGAATGAAATGAATAATTTAAATAAATAAATATTTTTAGATGTTGAATGGGTTGCACGTGAGAGTTCATTCTAATGAAGTAAAAGACAGACGTACTCTCAATCATTTAATTGTGTACTTCCGACGACCGGTTTCGCTCTCTATAGGTTGCAGAGCATCATCAGGTCAACGGTTACAAGTCACTAAATGCTACAAATAAAAACCAGAGTTAGAACAAGGTCTGGTTATAAAAGATGCTAAAGATCCATAAGATCAAGCCAATGTTGAACAACATACATAAAATAGTAAAAACAGCAGACAAATACATATTCATGTAAAAAGGGGGCGGTAACAAACGTCCTCATGCTTACAAACACATGCAGATGTATACTGTCAACAATCATGCAATTATAACGTGTCGTACTTACATTCGGATACAAGGAACTATAACCTCATTATTCCTTAACATGATGTTTCTGCTTAAGTTATGCTAACGGAATATGGTGGAATAGACGGAGAATGTTACAAAGGTAAACAAGTTTATGGTATTTGGGATTTCTTGAGGGTGAAGAGATAGTTGTTGAGAGACAACCAACAAATCTGTGTCTATTCTTGAGTTTGTGAAGTAAAATAGTGAATGTCATATTTACAATTTTGTAAAATGTTTACTGTTTACAAAAAGTTTTGGAGGTTTTATTGGTTTTAAAGGTTTATATTTTTACTTATTAAAGAATTTGTTTTTATTATTTTATTTATATTTATTAACAGAATTCTATTTATTAATGTGTGTGTTAGTGCAAGATTGACAACGTTTGGATACAGACGGGTAGAATGTGTATTATGTATGTTAGATGTGGATGTGCAGCTGTAACCTAAATTGTTAAGGCCAGTACTACTTGATGTTCTAATGAAAGGAGTAGTGGTCGTGTAAGGGAAGCCCAATCAGAAAGCTTAAAAACTTAAAAAGTTGTAGCTAAAATATAAATTAGCAGTCATATATTAAAACAGTAATAAATGTTAATTAATAGAAAACAATGTAGGTACCTCGAACTGAGATATAAGTTAAAGGGGTGGAGAAGTAGAGTAGAAAATAAAAGAATAGAAAGAAAGGTAGGAAGTAAATCAATCAATTACTTACAACTGAATTTTACTTCCTACCTTTCTTTCTTTCTATTTTTTTATTTTCTACTCTACTTCTCCACCCCTTTAACTTATATCTCAGTTCGAGGTACCTACATTGTTTTCTGTTAATTAACATTTATTACTGTTTTAATATATGACTGCTAATTTATATTTTAGCTACAACTTTTTAAGTTTTTAAGCTTTGTGATTGGTCTTCCCTTACACGACCACTACTCCTTTCATTAGAACATCAAGTAGTACTGGCCTTAACAATTTAGGTTACAGCTGCACATCCACATCTAACATACATAATACACATTCTACCCGTCTGTATCCAAACGTTGTCAATCTTGCACTAACACACACATTAATAAATAGAATTCTGTTAATAAATATAAACAAAATAAAAAAAACAAATTCTTGAATAAGTAAAAATATAAATCTTTAAAACCAATAAAACCTCCAAAACTTTTTGTAAACAGTAAACATTTTAAAAAATTGTATATATGACATTCTCTATTTTACTTCACAAACTCAAGAATAGACACAGATTTGTTGGTTGTCTCTCAACAACTATCTCTTCACCCTCAAGAAATCCCAAATACCATAAACTTGTTTACCTTTGTAACATTCTCCGTCTATTCCACCATATCCCGTTAGCATAACTTAAGCAGAAACATCATGTTAAGGAATAATGAGGTTATAGCTCCTTGTATCCGAATGTAAGTACGACACGTTATAATTGCATGATTGTTGACAGTATACATCTGCATGTGTTTGTAAGCTTGGGGACGTTTGTAACCGCCCCCCTTTTTACATGCATATGTATTTGTCTGCTGTTTTTACTATTTTATGTATGTTGTTCAACATTGGCTTGATCTTATGGATCTTTAGCATCTTTTATAACCAGACATTGTTCTAACTCTGGTTTTTATTTGTAGCATTTAGTGACTTGTAACCGTTGACCTGATGATGCTCTGCAACCTATAGAGAGCGAAACCGGTCGTCGGAAGTACACAATTAAATGATTGAGAGTACGTCTGTCTTTTACTTCATTTAAATATTTTTAGTTTATCTTACCTTATCGTAACGCTCAATCTCTCCTCCACAGGTACAGAAAGTCTTAAATTAGTATCCTCCTGGGTTACAGCTTATAGCTGGTCCAATTAGCACGACCAGTTCATTGAAGCTGGCTATGCTCATCCGATAAAAGGCGAAAAACTTTTTTGTCTAGACTCTGAGAGTCTATTTGGTTAATGATTGACTTTTGAGGGCTACGTTAACTTTGTAGAAAATCCAGCTCAGCCTAAACGCACTCCTTTATTGTATGATGTTTTTTCATGGGTTTGTATGGCTCCGTATCTGCTAATGCGTTTGACGAAATATGTTAAAGGTTTCGTGACAAGGCTTTGGGCTGTCATCTGTTATCCCTTTATTGTGACCATATTTTTCATTAGAAAAATAAAACGCAATACTTCCTTTTGACTGTGCGTAAAACAATTCCTTTCGACTGTGCAAAAATACCAACCAACTCCTTTGTTATAAGTGCTAGTGACCCAGATAACGCTTCATTATTTCTTTTTTATTCTTTGTGTGTATAAAATATGGAAATTGATACGATTTTGATGGCTGTCAAGGTCGTTCACACAATTGCCACTGTGTAAAATTATCAACATTTTGATTTACAAAATATCCTATGTCATTCCTGAAGCTTCAGTTACTGCCTTTGTTCAATTCTAGTCCAGAAAACATATTTATCCCCTGTTTTGTACATATACTTATATGTGTTTAAAATTAAAAATATTTGAACTACAAATATTTAAATTTATATTTTTTAAATTCTAGGAGGGGGCCATGGCCCCATGGATCCGCCCTTGGTTTGTACAGGCAAAACACATTGGTTATAAACCTTTCGCTTGAGACACATCGGAATTGAGCTTTTTAGTTCAATAAAAACTCAATGCAATTGCAATGCGTGTGAAATGCAGTACAAAATCCGAACGATGACTTCATGGTACGTTCCAAACAAGTCAATCGCACGAGAGGCCAAAATGACAACTTTCAACGAAGAAGTCACCAAACTCCAATCGCAAATGATATGTATATTAAACGAAAATTCCAACGAAAGACTCCAGCACACCTACTAACTATAAACTAATCGCAGAAGCTCAATAGAATTTATAAGTAAAAGCCTAACCACACCCTTAGATATATGTGACATTTTCTAGTGTGAAGAATATACAGGAAATGGTCAATGAGTAATTTTCTATAAAACATTTGTTGAATGTTGTACACAAACTTACTTTTTGTAATTCTATTAAATATTGTACACAATTGAGATATTAAATAAAAAAATATTAAACAAAACACAAGAAATATTCAATCATCGCCAGGTGTGTAGTATCAGATAAAGATGGACTGATGGGCTATTCATGTAATGCACCATTCCGGCGAGGATCTACCAGATGAATAGTCTTGATGAGGGGATGAATTTAGTTGGCAGGCAGGGATCTATGGGTATATCCGTGGGCACGACTCCTCTGGAGGGATTGCGTGCGGATGACCCTTCCACGTTGAATCCAACACACTCCAGGTCATCCATGACGTCTTGGTAATGGTAATGGTACGCTCTTTTACCACTTACTTCCCATAAAAAAGCAGTTTGTAGTATCAAATTAGTAATAAAGTAATAATAAAAATAATAAACGTAAATCTAATTGACAAAAACCAGTGTAAATACAAAAATAGTATTTTTTTACTCGAGTGTTTATTGAATATAGTCTGTGCTTGTTTAGGCCCATTAGACACTAAAATTTATATGTACGTTTTAAAATCGTCTTATTGTTATCAAAAGACCTGGACTTTTTGTATTTTCCGATTTTAGTATCTATAGGAAACCAACACAGACTGACCATGTGATTCCATCATCTTCTAACCACCCTATGTCACACAAACTTGCTGCCTTTCACAGTTACATACACCGTCTTGAAACCATCCCCTTATCACAATCTAACTACAAGAAAGAATTAAATATACTTCGTCAAATAGCCTTCAATAACGGTTACGATCCACACATCATAAGCAAGCTCATTCATAAAAGACAGCTCAAGGTCTTAAGACATGCTGCGTTCCCTAGGGATTTGACAACCAAACCTACTTATGCTTCATACCATTCCACCAAGATAGACTATCTGGGGATATTTCAAATATTATCAAAAGGTCTGTAGGTAACATTCAAATTTCTTTAAGTTATTTAACAACTTAGGACAGTCTCTATCCAACTCCAAAGATAGTATCAACTACATGAATCGTACTGGTATTTATAAACTACAACGTTCTGACTGTGATGCTACTTACAAAGGAAGAACTTGTAGATCACTTGCTTCTCGCTCTCTTGAACACACCAAAAGAGAGAACACCTCTACCTTTTCACCACATCTTAAACAGAAAAATCATACTCTGAATATCGAATATCCCAGATGACGTCTCTCTACTGCACAACATCCCACAGAAAGACTTCTTAAAATTAAACATGTACGAGGGCCTAGAAATAATCAAAGAAATACAAAAAAGTCCGCACTGTGTCAACCGCCATGTTTCGTTCAACCGGGACTTCCATCCACTTCATCGACCACTTTTTTCTTAACTCTTTTTCTTAATTACAATATTACTTTTCACCCCTTTATTACTTCCTTCACCTTCTTACAGTCACATTTACAACTAATTTGGTACAATTCACAATGACCTTCTTTCTTCATCTCCATCCATCAATCCACTATCATCTATCCAGTGATACACATATAAACTGTCATCTGCTGTCATCATCCACTTACATCTCCATCTCTAAATTTTCATCTAGGTATCTATGACTATTTTCACCTCATCTATTCAATCTACCATAACACACCACTGGACAACACTCATTCATACTAAAATAAAATCTAATAGTCTCACCTCTCTTTCTGGGTCCCGTTCACGTCACATTTTCATTAATTATCTCATATACTTCTTACGAAGCGGATAGATACACTTATACGATCCCGGTGTAAGTCAGATCTATTTCAGGGACGCGACCCTGCTCACGCAAGCCATGGCTATCCCCCAAACCCAAATAGGGGAGGTCATGTCCCGATCCAAGTTTCCTACCAAATATCCAAAAATCCTTTCCGATTATCCAACCCACAGGAGTAAACCTAATGCGCCAGAAAAATCATTGGGGAAGGCAACGGGAAACCACTCCAATTATTTCTCCCGAGTAAAGTTAACATGACGCAATCCAAACATAATCAGAGTATTGATCATGGATCTCGGAAACCAAGATCCGGCAGGAAAGGGTGCGCGCCAGACTCTAGGGCCTTCCCGGTCGTCACCACACGAAACCCCTACAATTTAAAAAGTACGACAACTTTAAAAATGTCTAGCAGTACAATCAGATTAGGCACATGGAATGTTAAAAACCTCCATGCAGCAGGCAAGCTCAGTAACTTAGTTTAATAGGTTAAACGCTTAAAAATTGATATAATGGGCATCAGTGAGCTACGCTGGCCTGGAGCGGGAACATGTGAACAAGATGAAGGTACACTATACTATTCTGGAAGTGTAGAAGATGACGTACATCATAGGAATGCAGTTGGCATATTTAAAACATCTAAATTCAAGAAATATGTTAAAAATTTTGTACCTGTGAACGACAGACTAGCGATACTCCAATTAAATAGTAAACTATTTAATGTCAATGTTATCCAGATATATGCCCCAACTTCAGAAAAGAAATATGACAATGATGTTGAATCATTCTATAGTCAATTAAAACAGACAATTAACACTCTAAAAAGAAACGAAATCACATATATTATTGGAAATTTTAACGCAAAAATTGGTCAAGGACGAAAATCTGACCTGATAGGTGAATATGGACTAGGGGAGAGCAATGAAAGAAGCGATAGATTATACCAGTTCTGTCAAGAACATGGCATGATAATCGCAAATACATGGCTCAAATTACACAAAAGAAAATTATATACATGGAAGGGACCAGGAGATAACTAACTTCAAATAATTAGAAATCAGATAGATTGTATTCTAGTAAACAAGAGATTTAAGAATGATGTCAAGAGATCAACGACATATCCTGGTGCAGATATCGATTCAGACCATAACCCTCTAATAGCTGACATCCAAGTGAAGCTCAAAAAAGTCAAAGAAAGCCTCAAAACACCAAAATTACATATATCAGCATCCAACAAAACGCTAATAGAAAATGACCTGATAATCAGCTAAGAATTCAACAAATGAAAACAATACAGAAATATGGAACACGTTTAAAGATCTTACCTGGAAAGTAACGGAAAAATATACAGCAACAATGCAGAGGCACAAAAAACAACAATGGATGACTGATGAAATCCTGGAATTGATGGAGCAGAGAAGAAAACTGAAAGATAACAAAACGGAATACAAACAAAACACAAACTAATTATACAAAAAATAAAGGTAGCTAAAAAAATGGATGGAGGATAAATGCAAGGAATCAGAAAAGTTGAATGAAAAACATGATACGTTTAATATGTTTAAAAAAGTTAGAGAAGTAGCTGGTCTTTAACATAAGAAAACTCCACTAACCGATTCGTCGGGAAAAATGATAATAGACGAACACGAAATTCGAACTACCTGGTATAATTATATAAATGAACTGTCTAATGATGATAGACCCGAAGAACTGGAGACTTTAGATGAAGGTGAAGGGCCAGAAATACTAAAATCAGAAATACTACATGATATAAAATTGGCAAAAAACAAGAAAGCTGTTGGTCCCGACAACATACCTACAGAAATGTTAAAGCTCATAAATGAGGAAAACATTGGAATACTAGTCAAACTTTTCAATGATGTTTATTCGACTGGTGATATCCCTGAAGATTGGTTAAAGTCTGAATTCATAACCCTACCAAAAAAACAACGTCCGAAAAACTGTAGCGATTATAGAATGATAAGCCTTATGAGCCACACTTTGAAAATCTTTCTACGTATCATCCACAGTAGAATCAGAGATACAAAATGTGAAGAAGACCAGGATGAAACACAATTTGGCTTCAGAAATGGACTGGGAACCCGGGACGCACTCTTTGAACTAAATGTGTTATTGCAGAAATGCCGAGATCAAAGGAAATACGTCTTTGCTGTATTTATTGACTATGAAAAGGCCTTTGATCGAGTACAATATCACAAATTAATTAAAATATTAAAGGATAAAGGAGTTGACAGTCAAGATGTACGAATCATAGAAAAATTATACTGGCGTCAAACAGCGACAGCTTGCATAAATGAAAAATCAACAGAAATATGCAAAATACAAAGAGGTGTCAGCCAGGGTTGTATACTGTCCCCACTATTATTCAATTTATATTCAGATTGAATATTTAAGGAAGCGCTGCATAATTTGGAATGGGGTGTGAAAGTTAATGGAATTTTGATAAATACAATCAGATATGCAGACGATACAGTTATTTTAAGTGATGATATGAATGGATTACAACACCTTTTAAATGCCATTGACACAGTGGGAAGAGAGTTTGCTCTAAGTATAAACTGTTCAAAAACAAAATACATGGTATTTAGCCGTTTGGCCCATCAAGATTCCCGGTCATATGTTGAAGGTCATATAATTCAAAGAATACCCAGTTTTAAATATCTTGGTTGTGATATTACTGAACAACTAGATCCAGAAAAAGAGATAAAATGTAGAATCGAGATAGCCCGGACGACATTTTTAAAAATGAGGTCATTCTTCTGTAATGATACCTTGCAACTTCGAAAGCGCATGATTAAATGCTACATTTGGTCAGTTCTCTTGTATAGTGTCGAAGCATGGACATTAAAAATATCCACCATTAACCGTTTGGAGACCTTTGAAATGTGGTTGCACAGACGTATACTGAAAATACCATGGACGGTTATGCTGACAAATGTGGCAGTCCTTAAGAGAGCAAATGCTACCGGCGAGCTGCTTGATAACATCAAATATAGAAAGATGGCCTATTTTGGACAGGTAGTAAGGGGAGACCGGTATAATATTCTTCAACTTATTATGATGGGTAAAATCGAAGGAGGCAGAGGAATTGGAAGAAAGCAGGCCTCTTGGTTGAAGAATATCCGGGAGTGGACAGGAATAAAGAAAGCAGAACACCTATTTAGAATAGCTCGAGACAGAGACAGTTTCGCCATGTTAATCGCCAACGTCAAGGGGACTTGATAGGGCACGTTAAGAAGAAGACTTCTTACATTTTACCCTCTCTTTCCCCTACTGTTAACTACATCATATGACGGTTTTTTTGTCGAACCCTTAGAGTTCAGGCCAGCCTGCGGGGTCCTTGGGAATTAGTCGCCTAAGTCTGAGCTTGTTTTATGCATCCCTCCTAGATTATTAAGGCATTTATACACGTCTGTCACACCTACTGTGATCTTTTCTTGAACATACACATACTCGAACAACTACCAACTATTCAAATAAAATCAATAACGTGAAATCAACATAAAATTGCTTTTTCAAACCCCAGGTGTATACAGGGCCGCGTTTAGGTCAAATGACGCCCTAGGCAATTCTCTAGTAGCCGCCCTTCAAACATGTACCAATTTTGCGAAAAAAAAATGCAAGCATAATTTTTATTTAAATAAGAATGTTAGGCCCTTCAAATAATGTTTGGAAATTTGTTAAAAATATTATTTATTTTACATCAAGCGTAATGTTACATATTTCTATTATAAATATGTTTGAGTGTTTTGACCTGTGCCCAATGCATGCGTTTTAAAGCATGATAAGTAGAAATTGCCTATTTGTAGGCGCGCCTACTCGTTCGATTTTAAATGAGAGATGCATTGAAACCATTGCTCAAGCACTATATGTTTATAGCTTTGTTTAACAATAAAAAAATCAATTTTTAGCAAAGCAAATATTCAAAAGCGGTATAATTTGACATAAACTTTCAAATGCAGTAAGCAGAATTGCTATTTTATTTTTTTTTAATCAAAAGTTATTTGGGTTCAAAAATTGCAATTTTTCGATTTTTTGAAAGTTCAATCGCGTTTATCTCGAAAACTATGCATCCTACGGAAAAACTTGTAACAACATTTTTTGCTTAGAATGACCCAAAAAATAGAAAAAAAAAGGTTTGTTTTGCTAAGAATTGCTGCTATGTAATTCCTCAAGTTCTTTGTTTATAACAATCTTATCGACATCCGGATCAACTGTTAACCAAAAAATTCGTGTTCTACGGGACAAAATACATAAAAAACTTGGGTAAGTCCATCTGAATAAAGTAGTAGGTCTGGATCCCGCGTATGAAAAAAAAGTTGATTAATAGCAAGCTGAAAATTTGTTAATAGCTTAAGGGTGTCTAGTTGAACAAACTTTGATATATGGAAACACTGGAACAGGGGACGTTTTAACTGTGGAACAGGCTAAAAATTTGGAACGGTCAGAACACGAAAACGGCACATTTATTTTGTCCTACAGAACAGACTTAAACTCTCCGAACAGAGATTAAACTGTCATGCAAAAATCAGACTGCTATTTATCACCTGTCATAATTCCTGTCATTTGACATATTCTACATGTTCCACTCATTGAAACGCCCATTTGGTGATAAATAGCAGTCTGATTTTTGCATGAGAGTTTAATCTCTGTTCGGAGAGTTTAAGTCTGTTCTGTCGGACAAAATACATGTGCCGTTTTCGTGGTCTAACCGTTCCAAATTTTTAACCTGTTCCACAGTTAAAACGTCCCCTGTTCCAGTGATCCCATATATCAAAGTTTGTTCAACCCTTAAGCTTTTTTTTCATACGCGGGATCCAGACCTATTGTCTATGACGCGGGTTGTCCGTTGTACCGTTTTCTATTAATAATGATAGTATGATTACAAAAATGGATTTTTGAGAAAAAATTATTTTGTCAAAAATTGCTTAAAAAAATTAGACTGTTTATTAATTAATAAATGCCTAGACAAAATGTATATTTGTAATGTACACAAAAGTACATACAAATTAAAAGAAGAAAGATCAAAATTATTTGAGTAGATCCCAAGATATAGAAAATTATAGTAGTCTAAGTTGCTTTTTTAGATTTTGAACTCGTGCATTCGTCGGCTCCCGCCAGGTAGCTGACAACTTTTTTAGTTATTGTTGACCTATAGGATGAAAACCTACATGTTTCCTGCCTAGAGTTCGCGTCCGTTTTTTAAATACACACAACGCAAAAGTCTAGGGATATTTTTATAAATAGACGTATTTTGTTTATCTGTAAACAACTTAAAAAAAGTAATACAAAATTTGTAGTTTAAATTGTTGTTTAATATGTCAAAACCCATAAATTGCAAAAAAAACAGAAAATTGGAGCAAAAAAATATATTGCAAATCACCCATGTTTCACATACCACCATAAAATGTCAAAAATACGAACTATAAACTTAAAATAAAGTATGGCCACCACGTTGGTTTATCACAGCTCTACATCTACTGTTCATGCTCCGAATCACTTTGTTAATGTCTGCTTGAGGTAGTTGTGTCCATTGTTCTCTCAGAAGCTCTTTTAATTGAAACTCATTGTAGATATTGCCCATATGTGGAGTAATTCTTCGTTGAAGCATGTCTAATACATGCTCAATGGGATTCAAGTCCGGTGATTGTGCTGGCCACGGCAATACATCAATACCCTCGTTACTCGGTATCCAACTAGTTTGTTACAATATGCGCAACATGTGGTCGAGTGTTATCATGCATAAAGTAAAAAATTTTCTCCAACAGCAGCAGCAAACGGGCGCAAAACAGGGTCAAGAATAGTGTCCAAATATTGCTGACTTCTGAGAAAGCCACGTGGGAAAATGAGGTCAGTTCTTCCGTCAATCATGATTCCGCCACATACCATTAATGTACCACCTCTGTATGCATACACTTCTTGAAGATGTCGTAATCTTTCTCCATTTCCGTGTCGTCTCCAAACTCTTGTCCGACGAGAATCTGGATGAAATCCATATCTAGACTCGCCACTAAACAAAACTGTGACCCAGTCATTGTCAGTCCAATTCTGAAACTCTTGGCACCAGGTTAATCTTGCAGCGCGATTGCCTCTAGATAGAGGTGGACATCTCAGTGGTCGCCGACTACGAAGATTGGCTTCATGGAGACGATTCCTCACAGTACTGCGGCTAATTGTTACATTATGTGCAAGCTGTAATTCATTAACCAGCTCGGGTGCTGTGATTGTTGGCTGCCTTCTGGCATTTAAAATTAAATATCGATCTTGAGCGACGGTTGTAGAGCGACCACGTCCTGGATGTTGCTCGGCTGGACTCCCAGTGTCTCTAAACCGACGCCACAAACGACTTACGACGCTTTGGGATACACCCAGCTGGTCAGCAACTTGAGTTTGTCGCATACCAGCTTGAAGGAGGCCCACGGATCTATTCATCTCGTCCAACACTGAATGTTGTCGTTGCATGGTAAAAAGACAATATCTTTAACTCACCTATTAAGCAAGAATGGTATAAAGTGACTAAAATTAAAAATAAACAAAACATAAAAATGTCGATTTTTTGTCCCTTATAAAAAAACATTCTAAAACACGTATTGCTATCAGTTTTACATTTTTTTTTGATAAGAAGTGAGTGTCTGTATCAACAATTATAGTACAAGCAAATTTATATGGTCATGAAATTTCTGTCATTGGTATTGTCAAATTATTAAAATATCCGTACACTTTTGCGTTGTGTGTATTTACAATTTAATGCAATCAAAGCAGTAGCTCCCTATTCACTTACCATGACTAGTCACCATTTGAACTACATTTTAAAAAAATCGAGTAAAATATCACCTTTTCGAATATGTAAAAAGGTGTTTTCTAAGGACAATATTTTTAAACTTATTCTAAATGTTTATAAACTAGAATTTTTTACTATATAAGATAAATCTTTTTTTTTCTTTATTAACCGCATCAACTACTAAGAGGGAGAACCTAATATACAGTTACATAATTACATCTGAACATACAATCAGGATTTGTACAATTAATATTACAATTAAGTGGGTAGGTTTGGAGTACAATATTTTTTTAACTAATAACTAAAGTATGTAACTTGTCCGTATCTTAATACTAGACATATAATAATATATAAAAAAAATTAAACTTATTCACAGTTTGTTTAAAAGGCCAATATCCTTTAGATTAGATAATTGAAAAGGTTTTTCGGATTACAATTATCTCCTAAAACATCTTTTATATTTACAGGTATTGAATGTTTGTTTCTTTCATTAATAAATAAGATAAATCTTTTATTAATACATTTTGATAGTATCACTTTTCTACTTTCATTTGGCATACGCAAAATTGTCCTATATTCATTATTTCTGTCATTTGTTATTGCAAAACAAAGGTCTCTGGGATGAACAAATAGAATAACTTTTAAACTAATTAATGTGTGTGTGTGTTTTGTGTTTTATTGGCACTGGTTTTCACAACCAACTGGCCAGTCAATTTCATAATGATTTTTTAGACTATAACTTATCACTAACTTAGGGGAGTAATGTGTAGTGTGTGTGTTGAGTAAGTTTCTTGTTACTTTGCAAAGTCGACGTCAATGTCTTTGCAAAGAGACGCTAATTGTATCCGAACGTCTGCGGTCCCTCCGGTGAGTACCGATCCCACAAGGACAGAAACTATTTTCATTTAATAATTTATAATAAACGAAAAATCTCTGACCCTGGTGAGATTCGAACTCACGACCATTCGGACCTTTCGATCCAAAGGTAGGCGCTCTTACCACTGAGCCACAGAGGGGGTTAAACTAATTAATGGATCGGTCTCAAATTTTGAGGGTTTTTTGTGTACCCCAATACCCAACTTTGAGTGAAACACTACAGTTCTAAGTTAGTTTTAGTAAAAGTTACGATTTTCAGTTATTTTGCAGTTTATAAAGCAACAAATTAACTTTTTGACTTTCAAAAATTGTCATTTTGAAGGTTTTTCAATGTTCCAAAAAAATAAATTTTGTAATTTTATGTCAACTATTTCGTCGCTTCAAAGCAACAGTAGGATATGTCAAATATTGTAGTTTCGAGAAAAACGCAATTGAAATTTTTACGAATTTTTCATTACTTAATAACTTTTTTTATATTTGAATGGATTTACATGGAATTTTGTTTGGGTATATAATTTTACAGGCCTTACATAAATATTTATATTAATTCATAAAAAAGTGTTTAACGATATCCGTAAATATGTGTTATAAAGTGAGGACGTTTGAGTTGGAATAAATTCATTATCTCAAGAATGGGAGCATCTGGAGAGAAATCCTGAGACAGGTCGATTTTTATTTTTAAATTATAACTTTTTACCATATATATCATACTAATGACGTCATCCATCTGGTCGTGATGACATAATCGATGATTTTTTTAAATGAGAGTAGGGGTGGTGCGATAGCTCATTTGAAGGATTATTTAATTCTCTATTCATTAATATAAACGTTACCATAATTATTTATATAGGGTGCACAAAAAAAATGTTTTGTTTATTAAATTAATTGAGACAAAAAGAAGAGTGTATGTAATTCAGTTACTTTAAAATACATTTGAGTACTGTCAGAAAACAAAAAAAAATGTTTATTTCATAAATAAATATTTTTTTCGCTTAAATTCAATGTTAAATCTGCCACCCACCTGTCTCTTAGCAGCTTGAACATTGAATTTAAGCGAAAAGTAATGTTTATTTTTGAGATAAACATTATCACCTGTTTTTCTGACAGCAGTAAAGTATATTTTTAATTAAATAAATTGCTTACATTCTTCTTTTTGTGTCAAATAATTTAATATAAAAAATATTTTTTGAACACACTGTAAAAATAATTATGTTTATATTTACATTACTGAATAGAGAATTAAATAACCTTTCAAATGAGCTATAACACAACCCCTACTCTCATTTAAAAAAATCATCGATTACGTCATCACAACCAGATGGATGACGTCAGTAGTATGATGTATATGGCAAAAAGTCATAAGTTAAAAATAAAAATCGAACTGTCTCAGGATTTCTCTCCAAATTCACCCCTTCTCGAGATAATGAATTTATTCCAACTCAAACGTCCTCACTGTATAAACTTATATTGTACCTACTGAAGTTTTGTTTAAAATTTTACACATTTTATTGTAAAAAACAAAACAATTTTGTTGTTCAAACATTTTATTAGATAAATCAAAAACTCAATATACATGTTTTCCGACAATTTTAAAACTTGACAACGAAAATGACAAACAAAAGAGAATGAAAAATTAATCAGAATTAGTTGTGGTCACATCGGATGCAAGTAATGATGTGAAAAAATTATGGTGTCTCTTTGGTATTAAGTTATCGTTGCACAAACTCATTAAATCATTCTTTTTTAATCGGTATCGGTGGTGCTTACTCATAGGCAAGAATTAAAGTTGGCTTTTCTATCTGGCTTCTTAACTTTTTGGTAATATTGATAACATCAAATTCTTCCTGTTTGAATGAAGTCTTATAGAAAATTTTTCCAGGTTCGCCTTTCTTGACTTTAATCCATTTGATGCCGTTGATTAAAACTTCTTGGCCTTTTTCATTAACATTAAAGTTCGCTCCCATGTCTTTGGCTATTTTTTTTCCAGTCAAAAATTCTTCAGTTGATATCTCAGTAACTTCATATGGCTTACCTTTCTTTTTAGCTGACTTAGCAATGGTGGCCAATTCAGATTAAAAAAACATAAATTGGACCATTTTTAAATATTCTTGTTCTTTCCTTTTCAATACAATATACTAAATATTGACTTCTACTAGATATTTTAGATTTTTTATAACTTTAATTAGCTGATGCTGACTTATTCATTTTTATTCTCACAATACAACTTTTAATATGAATGTAATAGTAGAACTGTGGTAAGATTTCTGAAAATAATAAATATTGTGGCTGCAAGCCGTTTAATATAAACAAAGACAAATATTCGCAATTCGGCAATAACTGCATTAACAGTAGGATGTGCGTAAGATAACTTAGTGTTGCATTAATATTTTGTGACCAAAATTAGTAAACGACAAAATAGAACAGTAGGATATGTATGTTGTCTTAGTGTTACATTATAGCATATGAGTTAAAGAGAATTAAGCTACACAAGGATATGTAATATTGTGAAAAAAATATTCCACTTTTTATTTATCTTAGTGTTACACTCAACAGAAGGGTTTATTTCCAATCATTTGAAACGGTTATCCCAAAAGTAATTTCTTTTACATATCCTACTGTTGCTTTGAGGCGACAAATTTAGCTTTTTAATTTAGTGCAAAAAATGGAAAAAATTGCGTTGGTTGCACTAAATTGTTAATAATTAAAAAACGGACGCGAACTCTAAGCAGGAAACATGTAGGTTTTCATCCTATAGGTCAACAGTCAACAATAACTAAAACATTAGTCAGCTACCTAGATATTTCAGTGTCCCGAACATGGTCTATTTCTTGCTTATTTCCCTGGAGTATATGTGTGCGACGACACGAACCTTATCTACTACTTGTAATAATACAGTTTGAAAATCCCAACCCTAACTCGATGTCCTACTGTAGACAAGTCAAACCTTTAGTTTCTGCAAATTGTGCAATATTGAAGTGTTCAATGGCCCACCGCCTTTGCCCAGCTGCCGGCGGCCTAATAATCATTAAATTTATGATTTTCGTCCTTTTTGAATAAATAGTGCTAAGATAACAGAATGCTATGTTTGTTTTATTTTTGTTATGAATGCAATTTATTTTATTCTATTTAGAAATGTTTGCCCACTTCTATTTCATTGATGGATGAGCATACATATTTGTTATTCGATTTTAATGTTTATATACAAATATTTTTTTGTACAGTATTTTTGCCGCCCTCTCACAATTTGCCGCCCTAGGCAACTGCCTATATTGCCTAATGGGTAAAGCAGCCCTGGGTGTATACACAAGAGGGCTTAATTTCGTTTTATCACAGTTTCGATTTAATTTGTAATGTGGTTTGCCTACCTTATTCAATACAAACATTCTGACTACAACATTAAGTTTATTTTCATTTTAATTGATTATTTACCACAGTGGGACTGAATGTTGTCACTGTTCTCAATTTAACAAGTTTTACAATAGTTTTCACATAACTAATAGGGAAATTTTTAACTTTCTGTGGAACTGCCATTTCTGTCATGTCATCGTTCAAAATTTCCGCTATCGCTGCCATAATAACTTGCTACCATATAGGGCTTTTCATCGATTGTCATTTGTTTCGAGCTTCTGTCGTATGTCACATAATATTAATATATCTACGTCATACGTCTTTGGTTTGTATCATTGGCAATACCAATAACGTATGATGTAGATATATTAATATTAGATGACACATGACAGAAGCTCGAAACAAATGACTGTGAATGAAAAGCCCTATAGCCATGATGTGAACAAGTCAAACTCGAACTCAATGCTACCTAGAGCATAAAACATTGGATATTTTAAACATCCATGTTTAATTTCATATCTTTCATCTATGTTCCTATGACGGATCAATTGTAAAAGGTTTTTACTCACATATTTTTTATTTTGGTGGTTAGCATGTTAGATTCACGTGAGTATAACCTATAACTTTTTAAAACCGTAGTCAAAATTTTAAATACTTTGCACTCTCTTATCAGGTTATACACATTTTAGGTAAACACTGATGATAATCGGTCATCCGATCGAAAACTCGTTCTGTTCTGTGATGTAGCCCTTTTTAGGGATTTTAACAAATATACTTTTTATAAAGGATTTTATCGTTTTTTTGTATTTTGTGTTTTTTGTTGTAACTGCATGACTAGATCTTGCACTCAACTTTCCTAGATCTCACTTGATATATTTTGGTTTTCCCAATAATTTCCCTAATGTGCTCTTTTAACGTAATAAGCAGTTTCACGATGAGGGTTTCCTTTGTCTACTAATCTGTATATAAAATGTATAAGTGTTGAGTAAGTACTCCTGCACTCTATGTATCAGCTATAATTTCGTCAGCTTAAACGATTAATATCATTTGCTTTACATGCTTATTCTACTTATATATTCATATAGTGTCCCGAATCATGTACTTTATTCTCATAGTATAAAACCCCTCATAATTTAAATCCTAATGTGCACATGCACTTAACCAGCTACCTGAAGACGATCCTGCTTGACAATTATTGCTAGAATCTCTTTTAAGCCAGTTTCTATAAACTTACTTATTTTAATGAAAAATTAAGTTTTCACTCAAGCTCTGCTTTCCATACGAGATATTTTGTTCTCTCTCTTCTTTTGTTGCTCCATCTCTTTTCCTTTTTAGATAAAATGCAATGTTGACTAACTCCATCTTAAAACGTATCCATATATAGTCCACGGGCTGGCAAACAACTTGGAGTTTGATTGAATTATCATAAACAAACAACAAATTAAAAACTGCGTAGTTTAAGATGTACGATTAAGATCTTCTTCTTTTTACGGTGCCTATCCGTTCCGGATGTTGGCGATCAGCATGGCTATCTTAAATTTGCTTGCTGCTATTCTGAATAGTCCAGTTGTCGATGTAATAAACCACTTTTGAAGAACTCAGGTTTTGAAGCCAAGATATTCTTCTTCTACATGGTCCTCTTTCTCCAAATAGCTTTTCCTGAAGAATGAGTTGCAACAAGCCATATCTCTGTTCATTCCTCATAACATCACCAAGATATTGTTACAAGACTTGACTGATCTATGATCTAGTTTATGTTGTTTTTGGCACTAATGTTTAATTTTAGTTGACTTTATTTATTATTAATAACTTACATCTTCTTCTTATTGTGCCTATCCGTTACGGATGTTGGACACTAACATGGCTATTCTGACTTTGTTGACTGCTGCCCTGAAAAGTCCGGTAGTGGTTAAGTTAAACCATTTTCGCAGGTTATGCAGCCAGGATATTCTTCTTCGTCCTGGACCTTTTTTCCCATGCATTTTACCTTGAAGTATGGTCCGAAGTAGGTCATATCGTTGTTCATTGCGCATTATATGGCCCAGGTATTCCAGTTTGCGACGTTTTATGGTTACGACTAGTTCGCGCTCTTTACCCATTCTATGTAGAACTTCTTCGTTTTTAACTCTGTCTATCCAGGAAATCCTCAACATGCGTCTATAGCACCACATCTCAAATGCTTCGAGTCTCTTTAGTGATGCTTCAGTTAAGGTCTATGACTCCACGCCATATAAAAGAACAGAGAATACGTAGGATTTTAGTAAACGAACTTTTATTTCCAATTTTATATCGTGGCTGTTAGAGATTTTTTTCATTTTGACGAAAGCTGATCTTGCCTTCTCGATCCTTATCTTAATTTCCGTCGATTGGTCCCACTGTTAATTTAAGTTTGCACCCAAATAACAAAAGTTGGTGATTTTGTTATAGGTTGTTGGTTAACTAGTAATTGACCAGGTGGTATCCTATTTTTGCTTATAACCATGTATTTGGTTTTTTTTGATATTAAAATCAAGCCCAAACCTGCTACTTACTTCTGCCACCCTGGAAACAAGTGTCTGCAGACTTTCAAGACTGTCTGCAAAAATGACAGTATCATCAGCGTATCTTATGTTGTTCAATCGTTCTCCGTTTATAAGTATTCTCTCGTCTATGTCCGTTAACGCTAGGTTCATAATGTTCTCTGAATATGTATTGAACAATAATGGGGACAATATACATCCCTATCGCACACCTCTTTTTATTTTTATGTCGTCTGTTAATTGATCCCCTACTCTAACAGCTGCAGTTTGTTCGTAATATTGTTTATTATACGGCGATCTCTGCTGTCTAGACCACTTGAATTTAATATTTTCATCAGTTCGTCATGTTTTATTCTATCGAACGCTTTCTGGTAATCAACAAAACACACATATATATATATATCACAATTCACGTCTCTACATCTTTGAAAGAGAACTTGTATTGAAAAAAGTGCCTCTCGAGTACCCAATGCATCCCTGAAGCCGAATTGTGTGTTTGTCATGTGTTCTTCATACTTTTTATATATTCTTTTATGTATAATTTTTAAAAAGTTTTCAGAAGATGGCTCATAAGGCTTATTATTCGATAATCTTCACATTTTTTTTTCACATTTTTACTTACAACTTACATCTAAACAAATGAAAAACAGTGAATTTATATCCCTTATTTTGCAAACTACGATATCTAATTTATTTATTACACTAAATCTAATAATCTATCTAATTACAAATTCAAAAATATACCGCGCCCGTTACATATCAAACTACATCGACGTTTTCAAATTCACAACTGAACTGCTAATTCCAAAAATCCCGATTTATACATTATTATAATGTTCTAGAAATAAATAACAACATCTCGAATAATATTTACAAGTTTTAAAAGATTTTACTCAAAAGTCAAGAAGGAATAGAACATCATAAATAATAAAAAAGGTTGCTTGGTAAACAACTTTGGGTCTGTTAGGCCAGGAGCTGAAAACAGTCAGTGGGCTAATTATGTCTCAATATGCTAGTTTGCGCTCTTTGATGATGTTAATTATCTCGCATTCCTTGCCTATTATACGCAAGACCTGAACATGAGTCACATGATCCACCCACGAAATTCTTAACATGCGTCTGTAACACATCTCGAATGCCTCGAGTTTTCTTAAAGAAGCTTCGGAAAGTGTCCAACCAAGCCTCTACGCTGTATAATAACGTAGAAAATACATACCATCTAACGATAGAGATTTTGGTAGCAAGTGGTAAATCGTGACTTCTGAAAAGCGATTTCATCGTTATGAATTCTGATCTCGCTTTTCCTATGCGTTGTTTTATTTCACTTGAGTGGTCCCATCGGCTGTTTATGTTAGTACCAAGGTATGTGTAGCTGTCCACATTGTCAATTGCTTGTTGGTTAACCAAAAGTTGTGTATTTATTATTTCGCGCTTACTGACTACCATGTACTGTGTTTTTCGTATTCAGATCAAGTCCGTGTTCTCTACTTATACAGTGCGTCCATAAAGTAACGCATAAATTTGTTATTTCGTAAACCGGCGACTTTAAGAAAAAATCCCGAAACAGGTCGATTTTTATTTTTAAATTACGATTTTTTGGCATATATATCATACTAGTGACGTCATTTAATGATTAATTATGATTTAATTAATAATTATTGATTTTTTTAAATGGGATTAGGGGTCATGTGATAGCTCATTTGAAAGGGTATTCAATTCTCTATCCAATAATATAAAAATTACCAATTATTTTTACAGGGTAATTATAAAATTACCAATATACCAATTATTTATATATTATTTATAATTTATATAATTCAAAATACATTTTACTACTATCAGTAAACAGAAAAAAAATTATTTGACAAATAAACATTGATTTTCGTTTAAACGAAATGTTCAAACTGCCAAGAGACAGGTGGGCGGCAGCTTTAACATTAAATTTAAGCGAAAAACAATATTTATTTGTCAAATAAACATTTTTTCCTGTTTTCTGATAACAGTAAAACGTATTTTTAATTAAATAAATTACATACATTCTTGTTTTTGTCTCAATTATTTTAATGTAAAAAATGTTTTTTGAACACTTTGTATAAATAAATATGTTAATGTTTACATTATTGAATAGAGAATTGAATACCCTTTCAAATGAGCTATCATATGACCCCTATTCTCATTTAAAAAAGTTATCGATTACGTCATCATGCCCAGGTGGATGACGTCAGTAGTATGATATATATGCCAAAATATCGGAATTTAAAAATGAAAATCGACCTGTTTCGGGATTTTTTCTTAATATCGCCGGTTTACGAAATAATGAATTTATGCGTTACTTTTTGGACACACTGTGTATAATATGCGCGACATTATTATTTGCAAACCATCTAGACTACCTGCAAAAACTACTGCGTCGTCGGCAGATCTAATGTTGTCTAGACGCACTCTGTTGACCAATACGTCTTCCTGTAGTTCTTCCAGCACTTTCTCGAAGATATACTCAGACTAAATATTAAACAACAATGCATCCTTGCCTCACTCGTCTATCTATGGAGACTGCCTCTGTCAATGGTCATCCACTTTAATATTGGCAGTTTGTTTGTAATATAAGTTATATCTATATGATTCTCAAGTCTGTGTCATCTAATCCGGCTTCTTTCAAGACGTTTATGAGTTTATCATGTTTTACGCTATCAAATGCTTTTTTGTAGTCGATTAAACCAATTTACACGTCACAGTTAATATCCCTGCATCTTCGCTTAAGCACGTGAACACCGAATAGAGCCTCTCGGGAGCCTAAGGGTAAGAACAGAACAAGTAGGTCGAGGTAAAGGTGTAGGTCGCGGTGGATGCTACTAGTTAAGTCGCGGTCGATGTCGACAGCACATAGCAAGGAGGTCACCTGCGCTGTCAGTCGAGCTAGAACTACTATCAAGTGATATAATTTAATGAAATTTGAATGACAAAAAGACTGTGCTTTTGCGATGTTGTGTCAGTCAAATGAGGATAGTGATGAAATGTATATATAATATATATATATATATATATATATATATATATATATATATATATATATATATATATATATATATATATATATATATATATAACACCGGTTTATAGCGTCCTGCGCCTTCCGGTTCCTATTCTCCAGCCGCGTCGATCTATCCAATCTCCTGGTCGGAGATCTCTCTCAGACATGGCTTTCTGGATTCCACTTATCCAGGTTGTTTTCGGTCTGCCCCTTTTCCTTCTTTCCGGGGGTTGCCATTCCATTATTAGCTTTGGGAGTCGATGTTCCTCCATTCTTTGTACATGGCCATACCAACAAAGTTGTTTTTGTTGGACTTCTTCAATTATGTTTGTTTTTCTATTCATAATATCTCGCACCCGTTCATTCGTTATATGTGAGAGTCTGGAGATGCAGGCCGAGTGATGAAATGTCAGCTGTAAATAATCAGATCCTCCTTCATATTTCAAAACTTTACTGTATTTAAGTGCTTTAGAAATTCAAAAATAAACTGAATACAAGAAAGGGATTATATAAAAAGTATCAACTCAGATAGCGCAGGTAATGACAACTTGTCTTCAAACGGACCAATCACAGGGAAGCATTCTTGTAGGCCGCGCAGTAGACATCCATGTAAAACAAACTCATTTTATTTTTAAAAGCATCGATGTAAACCTCCTGGATGGCATCGCGCTAAACCTCCACCGCGACTTACCTGTTCTGTTCTCTTCCATTCACTACAATCAGAGCACACGCCCACATAGCAATGCAACAGGCATATTCAAGGTCAACGCACGTTTGCTAGTTTGCGCCTTGCACGGGATGGCACCACTAGTCTCATTTCTGCAGGTTTCTGCACGTCGTTAGTTCAGTTCGTTCTGTATTCTGTCACTTTCTTTGTCAGTTTTCATTTCCTTGAGAAAAATACGACGCCATATTTATTTGTTTTATTTTTTCATAAATAGCGTTTAAATAG
This sequence comes from Diabrotica virgifera virgifera, assembly GCF_917563875.1. Classification (NCBI taxonomy): domain Eukaryota; kingdom Metazoa; phylum Arthropoda; class Insecta; order Coleoptera; family Chrysomelidae; genus Diabrotica; species Diabrotica virgifera. The sequence continues at coordinate 165,786,874 of NC_065447.1, forward strand.
TGCAAAATAGTGCATCCAGCAACAAAAAGTGTAAAGTGAATTACAGCAGTTGTGTTTTATTCCAAATGTATACAATTTTGGTGTGGTTTAAACTGATGAATAAATAATAATATCTAACAATAAAAAACTGAAAACGTTTGTTTTCTATACTTCCACAAAATTTATTATATCTAACTGACTACAGCTGTTTCATTACTTGAGAAAGGCACTCCGCCGAAACAGCTGTAGTCAGTTAGATATAATAAATTTTGTGGAAGTATAGAAAACAAACGTTTTCAGTTTTTTATTGTTAGATAAAATGAACTTCCATCAAGTAACGGTCGAATCCATCAAATAATAATATTGTGTAAATATATGTGTAATAAGGTGTTTAAGTTTTTACATTGATAATTGATAACAAACATATTTTATAAACATACATATAAACATTTTTATAAATAAAGATTGTATTTTATGTTTTATTCTTTAATTTTTTAACCACTTTGGCATTTTAATGTAATGGAAAATAAATATAACCTCAAAATAACACAAGAAAATCCAAATAGTATACGAATTATTATAAACGTTGATTGATAAATACATACAGATATATTTTTATCAATCAACGATATAATAAGTATTATCGTATAGGATAAGGATTTTGTTTTCTTTTGTTATTTTAAGGTTATATTGATTTTCCTTTACATTAAAATGAGTTCTCAATCCAAGTTAATTTTACAGCCCTTTTGAATTTACCGCCATATAGCGTATAGTTGCGCGCCCTACCACTGGCCTACTCGTTAACACGGAACTTGCATTGCTAGGTGGGGGTGTGCTGTGACTACAATGTGTTTGTTTTACATGGATATCGACATCGACCGCGACCGACACCTACACCGCGACCCACTTGTTCTGTTCTTACCCTAGACATCGCGGAATCCAAACTGTGTTCATATACTTGATACGATTAAGATAATAAAATAAAATTCTCTTCTTCTTTCCGTATCATGACCACTACTAAATGTTAGATATTATATTGGCTATGATAATTTTATTCACTTCAGCTCTAAAGAGGTCACTCACGTAGGTTACGAAACCATGATGGTCTTCTTCGACCGGGACCCCTTCATCTTCCTATTTTGCCCTGAAAAATAAGAAGAAGGACTCCATAACGTTCTGGGTGTCGCATGACATGGGCAAAATATTCCAATTTTACGGTTTCACTAATTCAAGTTGATTTTTTAAATAAAATTAATATACATAAAATAAAAACCATAATTATAAAATTAAACATATTTTATGTATCTTACTCCCCATATTGTTTAATATCTATAGCGGATATTCAATCATTAAAGCTTACTGATTTTAGAGCTGTTATGAGTTAGATTGATGTTTATATACATATTTTGATTGATGACACAATAAGATATAATCGAATAATTAATGCTACAATTGCTATAAAAACACAGCTTATAAATGGTCAACATATAGGGAAGAAAAAGGAGAATGTTGGATTATAAGCCGTCAGCAGGTACTATAAACAATGGGATGTGTATATGATTATTACTGACACACAAGTCAAGTACTATTACCACTAAAAATAGGCATGGTGGCCAAACAAAAACGAAAGAGAAGCATTATCAGACATGTGATAAAATTTCTGAAAAACCCACAGATAGGTCCATTTTCGATTCAAGGGGAACACACTTTTTTGGTATTTTCAATTATTTTACTTCACCCCAGGGCAAGAACCACCGCACCATTTCTTAATCGCAAGGGGGGCCAAAGAAGATATCTTTGAAAGCCCTTGCAATTCCCTATTTATTAGTCTTAAATTTTTAAATTCGGTCATATACATACTTTTACTCTTTGATTTATTTAAAAATGTTTTTAAACTTTTGTGGTCTAGATTTTAATTTCTATTTTTGCATATCTTTCGTTTTTTCTAATATGAGCTGTTCATAATAAATTCCAATATTTTTGGTTTTATTTTCTGCTGCCTTGTATATACTGTTAAGATATATAAAATTTGAATTAATATGGTTTCGATCTTAATATTTTAGAAAAGTTAAAACATATAATAAAAATATACCAAAATTCATTTCGAAGAAATGAAAGTCAATTATCTTTGGATGGCCGTAGGTAAACAAAATTTAAATAGGGATTAAGTATTTTCTTTGTACAGTTAGTATGATAAGAAAGTGGTTATGTGTTTGGACAATGAGACCGGGTTTCCCAAATGGACTTTTGCGGCGAGGGAACAATTGTATTTAGAAATTTAAATGAATGTAATCTTTGTTTAGATATTAAGAAAGGAAAAAAAAAAACCGATTGGCATGTAATTAGTTTTAGGAAATTTCTAATGGTAGGGAAAATTGGTGTTTGTTGTCTGAAAGGTAGATGGGGATAAAATTGAGGAACTCGGATTGGTGAAGAAGGAAAAAGGAGGGGCTAGGTATGAAGAATGGGAGTTTAGCGAAATGTTAGAGGGTGGAAGAAGAGTCAGTTGTTAAATGATCGTTAAGTCGACTAGTGGTGATCTCTAAGAGTCTCCTGAAGTAGTAAGGCAGATAAGTGAATAGTTGTGAGTTTGTTGAAATAAGTGTCCTGACGGAAGCTCATCACGTAAAGCATTGTAAGTTATATTGTTCTACTTATATTCCAAGAGTCACCGTTGCATGCCGGAACGAGAAATAGATTCAGTTTATCGAGAGGAGAAAAGGCTAGCATTGTTTTTTGAAAGATACGTGCATCTGTAGGGGGTCATTAATGACAATAGGCTTGCAATAATTTGTTGCGAGATTGCTGACTACATAGGGGGCTGCTAAGAGTAAATTGTTGGCGACCAGAGACAAGAATTTGGACAACTCATCATCCGAGAGACAGTTTTATTTTTTTTGTAGAATTATTCATAACGCAAATTTCAATAAGTACTTTAGATAGTGGTAGGGTTATTTCAATAATCAGAATAGGAGATATTATTTTTAGAGGATATTTTGAGGGTGAATTTATTTCAATAGATGCTTTTGTACCATATATGTGTTTTATTCCGTTAATCTTTGACCTTATTTATCATATGTAAAGCAAAGGAGATATTGAAGCACGAGAATATAAAACCCTGAGATTAGAGCATTAAATAGTGTGATTAAATCATAAGTGCATCATTAAAATTAAATTTAATTAATTAGTTAATTATCTAATCAAGTGCTTTGAGCACACCGATCTTTGAATATCACATTAACTGGAGCCCAGAACGTGGTGGCTTAAAAAATATCGCAGCTTTGCATTTGATGGTAGGGAAAGAGATAAGGAATAACTACAGGTGATCCAGAGATAATTTGACAATTTTTCCAGGTGTAAAAATATTTTTGATTTATGGATTGATCGTAGGTAGTTGATATTTACTGCTATTGAATTATTTAATATTTTTACCAATCGTACATTTGATATTTATTTTGAAATTTACTGATTGCATATTTGATATTTGTGGCGAAAATTTATTAAATTTGGGGAGAAATATTTGTCGTGTTCTGCAACTTATAGAGTGTTGTAAAATTTCACATTTGGCGGGGACAAAGAAAACAGTAACAAAAAGAAACAACATGTCGACCACAAGGAGGCAAAGCAAAATGCAAGAAAGCAGAGAGAATAACAGAGAAGAGGAAAAAATTGTTGAAGAAGGATTGGGTAATGAAGGAGATACAACGATTATGGAGAGAAAAGAACAGGAATTAACAGGAATAGAGAAACTATTGCAACTGATGCAACTCCAATCACAACAAATGGATAGAAATCAACAGGAAACAAAAAGGACAATGCAAGAAAATCAACAGGAATCAAAACGAGCCATGGAAGAAACACAACAAAAAATAGAGAAAAATCAACAGGAAGCAAAACGAGCCATGGAAATAACACAACAAAAAATGGAAGAAACACAAAGAGAAATATCACAGAGAATAGAAAAGAAATTGGAAGAGAATGATGGCAAATTGGAAAAGCATTTGGAAAAATATGAAAATGAAGTGAAAGCCTGTTTAGAAAAAGTTAGAGAAGAAACAGAAAGGAAACTGAAGATGCAACGAGAAGAAATAGAAACTAAAATGAAGGATATTAAGACTGTGCAGAAGATGGAATTAGAACAGTTAGAAAGCAAATTTGAAAATGCAATACAAGAAGACAGGCGAGAAATAGAAGAAAAATTTAAGCAAAACGAAAAACAAATTGCGGAACTCAAGAATCAACAGAATTGTGGAGAAAGAAGGGAAATGATTATCCTTGGTACAAGCGACGCGAAAATACAATTTGGAGGGGATATTAGAAAAACACACCCAGTACCATTTGTTAAAAATTTGAAAACCAAATTGCAACATATTATATACAAGAAACAATTAGAAACCATCTGAAAGAAGGAGCAGCGTTATGGTATGAAAGTAAAGAAGATGAGTTTGAAAATTGGACAGATTTCGAAAATAAATTTCTCAACTATTTCTGGGGGAAAGTTAAACAGAGGGAAATCAACCAAGAGCTACAGAATGGAAGATATCACGAGAAAATGGGAATATCGGAAGAAAGATATGCTTTGCAGATATATAACAATTCCAAATATCTAGACTACAAATACTCTACCGAACAACTGGTAGAAATGATAAGCAGACATTTCGAAGAAACGCTGGAGGACCACGTGATTTTGAGAAACTATCAAGATATTGATAGTTTGTGCCAATTCCTTCAAGTAAGGGAAGCAAAAAGAAGAGAAATGCGAAACAGAAGACAACATGAACAATATAATGGACCGGCAAGAAGGTATCAATCAAATTATGACCAGAGAAACCGACATGCCCAATCAACAAACGAAGATAGGCCGAGAGAATACCAAAATTACAATAGACAACAAAATTATGATAACAGGAATCACGAAAAAAATAGAACATATGAAAATCACAACAGAAACAGAGATGCACAAAATCCTCCGACTAGGAATACGAACGAACAAAGGGACGGTAGAAACAATCAGAATTTCCAACGACAAAATAGAAGGGAGATGAATCATGTAACAATAGAAAACGAGGAAGAAGATGTATGCAATGAATCCAGACAGGATTTTCAATAAAGCATCCACTGAACAAACATAAACAACTCTCCGGTATATTTTGTCATCCGAGAGAGTTTATACAGTTGGCGGGAAATGAAAGACAAAGTTCTAATTCAAATTTAATATTCTTAGATGCATTTATAAAACATAAAGCGATTAAAATTTTGATTGATTCTGGATCGGAGATATCGTTAATCAATAAGAAACTAGTAAAAGAATTAAATTTGGACAGATTTGTGTATAAAATTCCTAGGGTTGCTTTAGTGGGTGCAAACAACAAAAAATTGACGACAGTAAATGAAGGTTTGGGAGTGCGGATCAGAGTGGGAGACAAATACTATATTATGCAATGTGTGGTGATCGAAGATTTAAACCATGATATGATAGCGGGAATTGATGAATTGAGTGAAAAACATATCACCATAAATTTTTCGGAGAATAAACTGGAAATCAGAGCAGAACCAGACAACATAGAAGAAGAAACGGAAATAGAGAGGAAAATAATTGTTGAAAAGATAAATGAACAGGAAAAACATAAAGAAATCAATATGACTGTAGAGGAAAAACCGAAAGTACAAGAAAAAAATCAACCAGAAAAAAAAAGAAGGAAGAAAAAGAAGAAGAGTTCAAAAAGAAAGAAGGAAAACACGGTGGATACAAGAGAAAGACAGGAAATCGAAGATACGGAAGAATTGTCGGCAATCGACGATAAAACAGAAAGGAAGCAGGAAGAAAAGGAAGTTCTCATAAGAGAAATGAAAGCAGTAGAAACATGGTGCTCGGGATACCAAATGGAAATTGAAGATAAAAAAAAACAGAAGAAGAAATAAAGGATGAGGACAGAGAAGAAATGGCAATAATGGACGAGAATCCAGAATTTTATGAAGAAATATTATGGACAGTGAACACATGCGAACAAAATGAGGATGAAAGAAAATTAAAATGTGGAGAAAACATGGAAAAGGAAGTAGAGAAGATTCTATAAAATTATGGAGATTTGATTAATGAAGAAAGCCGAGTGGCTAAAAATTATGAACATTCTTTTAAAGTTAAAAACTTAGAAAATTTTAAATCCAAGACATATCCAATCCCGTATAAATACAGGCAAAGCGTCGGACAGGAAATTGAAAAAATGATCGAAGACAAGGTGATAGAAAGATGTGACTCTCCATATATCAACCCGATAGTATGCGTTAAAAAATCGAGTGGTGATTTGCGATTATGTTTAGATGCAAGAAACATTAATTCACACACAATCGCGCAATACGAAGCGCCTTTGAACATCGAAGCCATATTTGGACGAATCACAGGGTCACACATTTTTTCCAAAATCGATTTGAAACATAGTTTTTGGTTAATACCTTTGGCAGAGAAATGTCGAAATTATACCGCTTTTTCGATCGACGGAGTGGTATACCGATTTAGGGTGGTACCATTTGGCCTACAGAGTGCATGCGCTGCTTTGGTTCGCGCATTGAACACAATCTTAAATAGGCATGAAGAATTTGTTGTACATTACATAGATGATTTATTAATTTTCTCACCAGATATAACAAGCCATCTACGACATATTCACACTGTGCTAGAAGAACTGGATCAAGCGGGATTGAAATTAAATATTCAAAAGTGTCAGTTTTTCCAAAAGGAAATACTGTATTTAGGATTCAAATTAGACACAAAAGGGATTAGTCTTGCAGAAGATAGAATCGAAATTATAAATAACTACGCTAGGCCAACCAATTTAAAAACATTGCGGGGATTTTTGGGAATGGTAAACTATTTCAAAAAACTAATACCAGACATCAGCACAAAAGAAATACCGTTGATAGCATTACTTAAGAAAAATGTTAGGTGGAAATGGGGAACGGAACAAGAAATGGCTTTCAAAAATTTAAAAGGAGCTTTCTCCACAGCTGTAAGAGTACACCACCCAAGATATGATCAACCTTTCATTCTCCGGACCGATGCTTCCATAACAAAATTCGCAGGGGTGTTATCACAGATCCAAGACGATGTAGAGGTGCCAATCTGTTTTGTCTCCCGTGTAACCAAAACATATGAGAGAAAGTACAGCGTTACTGAATTAGAGTTCGCCAGTGTGTTATTTTGTGTAAATAAATTACGGTTTTACCTACTAGGGGCAAAATTCACCGTTGAAACAGACCATGCAGCTTTGGTACATATAATGAAAAATAGGCTGGTAAATAATAGAATTCATAGGGGCATTCTTTTACTTCAAGAGTATGATTTTGAATTTAAATATATCAAAGGAACTGACAATATCTTGGCTGATGCGTTGACGAGAGATGAACAATTCCGCAAAGAGGACCACAAAACTCTCCACGTTGGCATGAACATAATGAGAGAAGAAGCAGGCTTATTTTCTTTGGCTCAGATCAGGGAAAATCAGGAACAACTGGATGAAAGAGAAAAGCAAAGGGCCGAACAAGAAGATAACTTATATTTTAAGAGGGTCGATGGTAAAGAACTATATGTAATCACGGAACAGATGGCAAAAGAAGTTTTAGCAAAATTACACTGTGACAACGGACACATTGGAAGCAGGAAGGTGTGGCTTATGTTCAGGGAGAACTACATTTGTCGACAGGACTATACAATAGCCAAAGAGATGACTCGAAATTGCGAGACATGCCAAAAGTGTAAAAGTAAGAATTTCAAAAACGAAAACATCACAAAAAACGTCATAGCTCGGAAGAAACTGGATATTGTCGCCATTGATATGTTGAGCGATTTAATAACAACAACACAGAGGAATAAACACATATTAGTTATGGTGGATGTTTTCTCAAAGTATTTAAAACTGTACCCATGTAGAACCACGAAAGGAGCTGAAATACTTCGGAAGATAGACGATTTTATCGAAACAGTGGGAAGACCAGACAATATTTTGTTGGACAATGCGACATACTTTAGGAATGACCGTTTTAAAGGGGAATTAAGAGAGAGAGGCATAAATACAAAATTTGTAAGCATCCGACATCCACAGAGCAACCCATCAGAGCGTTTTATACAAGAAGTCACAAAATTTCTAAGAATTGCTGCGGAAGAACATCATCGACATTGGGACAGAAAAGTGTTTGAAATAGAGACGTACTTGAACTGTGCACCAAATACGGTTACCAAGGAGACGCCTTTATATGTAATGAAAGGAACAATGCCTACGAGACCGTGGGAAGACACCGCCCCCAGACAATACGAAGAAGTGATCGAGGTGGTTCAACGAAGATTGAGACGAAGTGGAGAGAAATATCTCCAAAGGCAAGAGAGGACCCGAAGAAGAAGGCCGGTTACATTCCAGAAAGGGGATAAAGTTTTAGTGAGGGCACTGAGGGTGTCCAATTTACAAAATGGTATTTGTGCTAAATTGATGCCGGTATTTGAAGGTCCATATAGGGTCAATACGGAAAATGGGGTAAATAGTTATGAATTAGCGCATATAGAGACAGGCAAGATACGGGGTATTTTTAACATTCACGACATTTATAAGTATCATGAGTAGAGTTTGGTAACATAATGGAATAATTTGATCCTAAAAAAAACTTGTGTCATTTAAATAAATAACAGAGTTTTTCGGCAAATCAAATGGCGGGGAGTTGTTAAGATATATAAAATTTGAATTAATATGGTTTCGATCTTAATATTTTAGAAAAGTTAAAACATATAATAAAAATATACCAAAATTCATTTCGAAGAAATGAAAGTCAATTATCTTTGGATGGCCGTAGGTAAACAAAATTTAAATAGGGATTAAGTATTTTCTTTGTACAGTTAGTATGATAAGAAAGTGGTTATGTGTTTGGACAATGAGACCGGGTTTCCCAAATGGACTTTTGCGGCGAGGGAACAATTGCATTTAGAAATTTAAATGAATGTAATCTTTGTTTAGATATTAAGAAAGGAAAAAAAAACCGATTGGCATGTAATTAGTTTTAGGAAATTTCTAATGGTAGGGAAAATTGGTGTTTGTTGTCTGAAAGGTAGATGGGGATAAAATTGAGGAACTCGGATTGGTGAAGAAGGAAAAAGGAGGGGCTAGGTATGAAGAATGGGAGTTTAGCGAAATGTTAGAGGGTGGAAGAAGAGTCAGTTGTTAAATGATCGTTAAGTCGACTAGTGGTGATCTCTAAGAGTCTCCTGAAGTAGTAAGGCAGATAAGTGAATAGTTGTGAGTTTGTTGAAATAAGTGTCCTGACGGAAGCTCATCACGTAAAGCATTGTAAGTTATATTGTTCTACTTATATTACAAGAGTCACCGTTGCATGCCGGAACGAGAAATAGATTCAGTTTATCGAGAGGAGAAAAGGCTAGCATTGTTTTTTGAAAGATACGTGCATCTGTAGGGGGTCATTAATGACAATAGGCTTGCAATAATTTGTTGCGAGATTGCTGACTACATAGGGGGCTGCTAAGAGTAAATTGTTGGCGACCAGAGACAAGAATTTGGACAACTCATCATCCGAGAGACAGTTTTATTTTTTTTGTAGAATTATTCATAACGCAAATTTCAATAAGTACTTTAGATAGTGGTAGGGTTATTTCAATAATCAGAATAGGAGATATTATTTTTAGAGGATATTTTGAGGGTGAATTTATTTCAATAGATGCTTTTGTACCATATATGTGTTTTATTCCGTTAATCTTTGACCTTATTTATCATATGTAAAGCAAAGGAGATATTGAAGCACGAGAATATAAAACCCTGAGATTAGAGCATTAAATAGTGTGATTAAATCATAAGTGCATCATTAAAATTAAATTTAATTAATTAGTTAATTATCTAATCAAGTGCTTTGAGCACACCGATCTTTGAATATCACATTAATACGTTTACGTTACGAACGTTTGATAACGTTCTTGTCAATATGAAAAGAAAAGAAGATATTAAAAAAAAAAACGATTCTGTAATCATTAATGGAATTATTTTAGTAATTATTAAGTAAATAATATGTACTAGTATTTTACATAAAATACTAATGAATGTATATGGATAAAAAAGCATATACATATTTTACGAAAATAAAACGCAATGTGTAGGTACTTATTTATCATAATTATTTTGTAAATATTTTACATTAATATTTATAACATTACTAGCCGACCCGTCGAACTTCGTAACGTGTTACAATAAATAAATGTGTTGGTTAATTATTGGCCGAGCTTTTTTATACCAATATCAAATTAATTAAGTTTAATAAAGGTTCAAAAAGGAGATAATTCATGTGGCAACAAAGTAACTATTTGCTGAATGAGTTGCGTTCGCGTAATAGTTATTTATGATATAAGTGTTAAAAGTACACGTTTAAGGCACGCATGTGAAAGTTTGCAGAATGAGCGATATCGAGTTCTGCAATTCACATGAGTGCCTTAAAAATGTACTTTTTAACACGCACATCATACAATATGTTTTCTACAAACGTAATTACAGGACAATATCTACAAAAACTTTTACTTGAACGTGACTGACATTCCATTTTTATATTTTTTTGACATTACATCAAAATTGTCTATACGGTCAATACGAACTGCAGTGCCTTAAAAATATTTTAAAGCACTAGTGCCTTAAAGTAGCATTTTTAACGCTCGTATGGAGTGCTAAAAATGGCATTTTTAACACGGTTGTAGAAAAACTATATTTTTCGTTGTATTTCCAGGCGCGAGAATGAACAATGTTGATGGTTGGCCTGCACTTCAACATAATTCGTTGAATGATCATAAGATGTACATTTATTTTCTATATTTACTCCACAAACATTTAAGGCTTTTAAGGCAGGGCAGGTTGGCCTGGTAGATAGATAGATTTAAAGAGGTGGCCTTCTAGCCTATTCCACTGCGACCTTTTCAGATCTTATTGTGGTCCTCTAGTCCTAGATAACATTTTCTAGCCTGACCCTTTTTAAAAAGTCTAATAGCTTCGAGACAGAACCTTTCATGTAGCTATTTGTCGTTGTATTTTGTTCTCCTAATGCAAAGAACCGCACATTTGCCAGACTGTCACACTGACATATAATGTGCTCTGCTGTTTCTTCTGCCAGGTGACAGAATCTGCACAAGTCATCATCTGCCAATCCCATCAGCTTTAAGTGCCTATTCAGCTTAGAGTGCCCTGTTAACAGACCTACTATGGCTTTGACTGTTTTCCTGTCTTTGCTTATTAGGTCTGCCGTAAATTTTGGCGAATATTCTGTATTGAACTGTTTCGCCTGTCTTTGACCTGGTGAATTTCTCCACCATTTCAAAGATTTGTGAGCTACCCACTTTCTTGTAGCCCTTTTTGTAACTGCACTTGCAACGCCGCAGAAGGCATTGATGAGCCTTGTTTGCCCATTTTATCTGCTTTTTCATTGCCCTTATGACCCTCGTGCCCCGATACCCAGGCTACCGTAACCTTGCTACGGTCTACCAGTTTATTTAGGGCACACACACAATCACATACTAGCTTAGAATTGACCTCTACAAAATTGAGTGCTTTAAGCGCTGACTGACTATCTGTGAAGATGACAACTGAACGGAAGGTTCTTTTCTGCCTTTCTATTTCCTCCACGTAGTGATGGATTACCGTTATTTCACCTGGAAAACTGTGACATCTTTTGTTAGACTAACCGGGAAATGAATTCCTTGATATATCCCTACTATGCCGGCTATCACACCTTCCCAAATTTTTGAGCCATCAGTGTACCAGGTAGCAGCAGCTGGTATTGGTACCTTCCTTCCAGTCTTCCCTGCCTTGTATATTAATTTTGAACTTATTGTCAAAGCTATATCTCACTGCTGTTGCATCGATAGGCTGCCCCATTGCAATATCGGCTTTTAGCTCCTCGATTAGCTTTTTGTTGTCAGCACCATGTATGTGGCTTATTTGTAGTTGATCCAGATATATATACGTTGACACCAGTCCCACCATTTTATCATCGATAGTAAATTGTACATCTACAATTCTTGCTATCACGACTTTTTTTATCAGTTTCGGCAAAAATGACGGTGTCATCGGCATATCTGAAATTGTTTACTCAATCATTTACTTAATTATCCACTAGGAAGAATTTCCTGTAGCTGGCTGTATACCATTAATTACAAGTAAAATTTAATAAAAAACTTTGGTCTTGGTAAAAGGTATATTATTTTAAAAAGCCCTATAGGGCTACAAACATCGAACAGAACGTTTTCGCTCTAAAAAGAGCATCATCAGTGTTGCCTAAAATAAGTATAACCATATTAATTATCAAAATGTTGAACTTAAAGTGATGACCAAGGTAGAATCAAAGTTTGGTTATACTTACAAGAACATGGTGAGCCAACCAAAAAATACGAAGGTCAAAGCCTTTCAAAAATGGACTAAAAGTCACATCAAAATGCTAACATAGCAAATTCCAAAGGATGGATATAATCCCTAAGGATATGGCCCTAGGATAACATATGACTCCCACACGTTGTAAGTGGGTCAAAGGTAACAAATTAGGTCATTGTGTTACAAGAGCTGACAGGCAACTAAGATGTGAGATATCAAAAGCGAATCTGTCTGATGTCAAGACAACAATTGTCAATGGAACTTGAAGTATCATGAAAAATTGGTTACACAGCTACTAAATTTATAGTTGTTTATAGTACAAGCAATGATAACAGCTAACATCAGTGTGTTGGAATTATAAAAATAAAGAGTTAGTGAGAATAGATTATCTAGATGTAAAATAGAAGGGGGGAATTTGAGTACCCACAATCATCAATGAAGTGTACGTAAATTGATGAAGAAAGGTAGGCAAAACAACATACAGATAATGTAATGTATGGTTTATGTTTTGAAATTAGATAATTTATATTTGTGAACCAACACAAATGATGGCTGAGAGACTGGCTGAAAAACTAGAGACAAAATAGGGGTCGTGATATCAAATGCTGAAAAAGTTGTAAATGCAAAATCTTATTTATAAATTAATAAAATATAGATGGGTTCATCAACACAATTTTACAAGACTGAAAAGGTTGTATTACAAGCTTAGTCCAAATTTCTTTATTATGTCCTTTTATGTTAAATAACATCTAGGGCAAAGAAAAATTAATAACTTGGATAAAAGTGTCTAAGCTACAACTAAAGTGGGGTCAGATGAAGATAAGTGTTGAGTAAGATTATTGAGTATATGAGAAAATTAAAAATTGTGTTTATTTGAGATAGATGAGTTTGTGGTATATAAAGTAAATTTGACATCACTATTGAGACTAATGAACATTATTGAGAGACTGGGGACTCCAGAGACCAGGCAACCAAACAAACCAAATGATGAATGAAAGGTTGGCTGAATGGAATAACTACTAGATGTGTGAAACTTGAAAGATATATTGTACAGTATTATTGGTTGATTTAGTTTAGAATGAAATAGTTATGATTGGACACTAAACGAAAAACGGTTTGAAAAGATGATGTGGAGAGAATGGGATATATATTGAATAGATATAGTTGTGTACAAGTTGTGACAAATGGATGTTGCGGATATAGTTGAAATTGATTTGTTTGGAGAAGAAGAAATTTTTTTGAAGAAAGGATTAGATGATTATCGAAAATTGAGTGAACATGTGGATGTGTGTGAATAAGAAGAGAAAAGAAAGAAATAGAACAATATTGGTAGATGCGAATAATTAGGAGAAATAAAGTAATATAAGAAACAGATTTATAATGTAATTTATGAGAAAAGTTGACGATGTAACGGTTGAAAGTCACGATTGAAAGACACATGGCGATTAACACAATTTGGACTTCTCTGTTTCTCTTTGACTATTTCAAGATCCTCGTATAGGTCCAATCTCAGAAAGTTTTTATCGGGAATGTTATGTATTAGGGATACGTTATCAGGGATATTGAGAGTATGGTTGTTTTGTTTAAGATGTTGAGAGAAGGTTGATGTATTCTCTCTTTTAGTATGTTCAAGTGAACGGGAGGCAAGTGACCTACAAGTTCTCCCTATATATGTGGCATCACAATCAGAGCATTGCAATTTATAGACACCGCTACGATTCATGTAGTTAATAGGGTCTTTGGAGTTGGAAAGGCACTGTCCTAAATTACTTGATACCTTAAATGAAATTTGAATGTTATCAACTGATCTTTTAATAATATCTCTAATATCTCCAGACAAACGTTCATGATGATATGGTAAGGAAGTGTAAATGGGTTTGGTGGTCGAATCCCTGGGGAACGCAGCCTCTCTCAAGACTCTCAGTTGTCTCTTATGGATAAACTTGTCTATGATGTTAGGTTCGTAACCATTATTGAAGGCTATTTGTTTGAGAATGTTCAATTCTTTGTTGTAATTGGGTTGTGATAGAGGGGTAGTTTCTAAACGGTGTATGAAACTGTGAAATGCTGAATATTTGTGTGAAATGGGGTGATTAGATGATAGGGGTATGACATGGTCCGTCTGTGTTGGTTTCCTATAGATACTGAAATCGAAATGGTCATTTAATCTGGTGATAGTGAGGTCAAGAAAGTTAATGGATTGGGATGATTCTAGTTCCATGGTGAACTTAATATTAGGATGGATTTGGTTGATTTTAGAAAGAAGTGAATCAGCTAAATTAGAATTCCCGGCTATGAATAACAAACAGTCATCCACATAACGAAACCAGTGTAGAATCTCCGGATTTTTCATGATCTGTGTGGATTCTAGATGATCCATGAAAATATCAGCTAAGAGAGGGGATAGGCAACTACCCATGGCTAAGCCATCAGGTTGTCTGTAAAATTTGTTATTTTGACATTATGTTATTTTGACAATTGTTGTCTTGACATCAGACAGATTCGCTTTTGATATCTCACATCTTAGTTGCCTGTCAGCTCTTGTAACACAATGACCTAATTTGTTACCTTTGACCCACTTACAACGTGTGGGAGTCATATGTTATCCTAGGGCCATATCCTTAGGGATTATATCCATCCTTTGGAATTTGCTATGTTAGCATTTTGATGTGACTTTTAGTCCATTTTTGAAAGGCTTTGACCTTCGTATTTTTTGGTTGGCTCACCATGTTCTTGTAAGTATAACCAAACTTTGATTCTACCTTGGTCATCACTTTAAGTTCAACATTTTGATAATTAATATGGTTATACTTATTTTAGGCAACACTGATGATGCTCTTTTTAGAGCGAAAACGTTCTGTTCGATGTTTGTAGCCCTATAGGGCTTTTTAAAATAATATACCTTTTACCAAGACCAAAGTTTTTTATTAAATTTTACTTGTAATTAATGGTATACAGCCAGCTACAGGAAATTCTTCCTAGTGGATTTTTATATTGACGGTATGGTCAACTTGGCTCCCCAGTACATGCGATTAGCCACCAAAAGATGCATCCTTAAATTAGATATATGGTTCATCTCCCGATGCATTGACAACAAGGTTTTTCCTAAATTTTGTAAGGTGAAAACTCCAGGAAATGTTCCAATTAACCTTAAGAATACATTTCAGCTGAAAATTCTAAAGAAGGAGATTTGTAACCATTATAGTAAGATCAACTACATAAACTGTAAACTCAAGGTAATATATGACTCATTATTAGATACTATTGGTTTTGACAATTTAAGTAGCTTTTTGAATGATGTTCAGGACAAATTGGACAATGTAACTTCTATTAAATTTAACAGACTCAAATCAAAACTTAATAATCTCATCAGAAACAAAGTCATTTTACACAATAATAACAGTAACACCACTTTTTCTAACTTTGTTTTTCACCCTAGACTAAAAAACCTATCTTCAGTTGTATTTAACAAGAAAGAAATTGATCTCTTAAATCTAGGCCTCAAATACTCCATCCCTAAGAAGGTTTCTGTAAAGGACCTTCAGAGTCTCTCCATTGAGCTAGATATCATAATACAAAACCTTTCTGTCCCTCTGAATCAAAAAACTTCTATCAGAAATTCATGTTTTAATACCATTAATAAATTCAAAAATAAACACAACTCATCATCTTCTTCAATTAACCTTTCCAATTCCCAATTTTCACTAAATCTATCTAACAATATATCTTCTATTAATCTCCCATCTTCTTCTCAAAATACATCATCTACAATTTCTTTCCCTAATTTTTCAGACAAGAAACGTTCTGATCATCTTAACACACTCAAATCCATTAAAAACAAAATTAAATCCAACAATCTGATCATCAGCAAGGCAGATAAAGGCAACTGCTTGGTCATTATGGACCACACACTCTATAATGACAAAGTCATTACCTTCCTCTCTAACAACAACTTCACACTGCTGTCTGAAGATCCCACTAAAAAGTTCATCAATAAACTTAAAGACAACTTGAAGCCTTTTACAGAATTTTTTTCAGAACAGTTTGCTCCTTATTATAAAATACCAAGTAACCCGTTGACACCTAGACTGTATGGTTTACCTAAGATACATAAAGAGGGCATTCCTATTCGTCCAGTTGTGAGCTTCATTAACACTCCTGTTTCTATTCTTTCCAAATTTATATTGAACCTCATTAATACTTTGACGAACTTCACCCCTCGTTTTTCAGTCAAAAACACTAGTCATCTAGTCAATAAACTCCAACAAATAAATCTTCGTCCTAACATTACTATGCTTTCATTTGATGTTAGCAATCTTTTCACTTCTGTCCCTAAACAAGAAACTATTAATCTGGTACACTCTCTTCTTAGAGCCAGTTCAATCACCATGTCTACTACAGATTCCATCATCCAATTATTACAATTTTGTCTAGCTCAAGACTTTTTTGTTTTCAATAACAAATTTTACAGACAACCTGATGGCTTAGCCATGGGTAGTTGCCTATCCCCTCTCTTAGCTGATATTTTCATGGATCATCTAGAATCCACACAGATCATGAAAAATCCGGAGATTCTACACTGGTTTCGTTATGTGGATGACTGTTTGTTATTCATAGCCGGGAATTCTAATTTAGCTGATTCACTTCTTTCTAAAATCAACCAAATCCATCCTAATATTAAGTTCACCATGGAACTAGAATCATCCCAATCCATTAACTTTCTTGACCTCACTATCACCAGATTAAATGACCATTTCGATTTCAGTATCTATAGGAAACCAACACAGACGGACCATGTCATACCCCTATCATCTAATCACCCCATTTCACACAAATATTCAGCATTTCACAGTTTCATACACCGTTTAGAAACTACCCCTCTATCACAACCCAATTACAACAAAGAATTGAACATTCTCAAACAAATAGCCTTCAATAATGGTTACGAACCTAACATCATAGACAAGTTTATCCATAAGAGACAACTGAGAGTCTTGAGAGAGGCTGCGTTCCCCAGGGATTCGACCACCAAACCCATTTACACTTCCTTACCATATCATCATGAACGTTTGTCTGGAGATATTAGAGATATTATTAAAAGATCAGTTGATAACATTCAAATTTCATTTAAGGTATCAAGTAATTTAGGACAGTGCCTTTCCAACTCCAAAGACCCTATTAACTACATGAATCGTAGCGGTGTCTATAAATTGCAATGCTCTGATTGTGATGCCACATATATAGGGAGAACTTGTAGGTCACTTGCCTCCCGTTCACTTGAACATACTAAAAGAGAGAATACATCAACCTTCTCTCAACATCTTAAACAAAACAACCATACTCTCAATATCCCTGATAACGTATCCCTAATACATAACATTCCCGATAAAAACTTTCTGAGATTGGACCTATACGAGGATCTTGAAATAGTCAAAGAGAAACAGAGAAGTCCAAATTGTGTTAATCGCCATGTGTCTTTCAATCGTGACTTTCAACCGTTACATCGTCAACTTTTCTCCTAAATTACATTATAAATCTGTTTCTTATATTACTTTATTTCTCCTAATTATTCGCATCTACCAATATTGTTCTATTTCTTTCTTTTCTCTTCTTATTCACACACATCCACATGTTCACTCAATTTTCGATAATCATCTAATCCTTTCTTCAAAAAAATTTTTCTTCTCCCAAACAAAGCAATTTCAACTATATCCGCAACATCCATTTGTCACAACTTGTACACAACTATATCTATTCAATATATATCCCATTCTCTCCACATCATCTTTTCAAACCGTTTTTCGTTTAGTGTCCAATCATAACTATTTCATTCTAAACTAAATCAACCAATAATACTGTACAATATATCTTTCAAGTTTCACACATCTAGTAGTTATTCCATTCAGCCAACCTTTCATTCATCATTTGGTTTGTTTGGTTGCCTGGTCTCTGGAGTCCCCAGTCTCTCAATAATGTTCATTAGTCTCAATAGTGATGTCAAATTTACTTTATATACCACAAACTCATCTATCTCAAATAAACACAATTTTTAATTTTCTCATATACTCAATAATCTTACTCAACACTTATCTTCATTTGACCCCACTTTAGTTGTAGCTTAGACACTTTTATCCAAGTTATTAATTTTTCTTTGCCCTAGATGTTATTTAACATAAAAGGACATAATAAAGAAATTTGGGCTAAGCTTGTAATACAACCTTTTCAGTCTTGTAAAATTGTGTTGATGAACCCATCTATATTTTATTAATTTATAAATAAGATTTTGCATTTACAACTTTTTCAGCATTTGATATCACGACCCCTATTTTGTCTCTAGTTTTTCAGCCAGTCTCTCAGCCATCATTTGTGTTGGTTCACAAATATAAATTATCTAATTTCAAAACATAAACCATACATTACATTATCTGTATGTTGTTTTGCCTACCTTTCTTCATCAATTTACGTACACTTCATTGATGATTGTGGGTACTCAAATTCCCCCCTTCTATTTTACATCTAGATAATCTATTCTCACTAACTCTTTATTTTTATAATTCCAACACACTGATGTTAGCTGTTATCATTGCTTGTACTATAAACAACTATAAATTTAGTAGCTGTGTAACCAATTTTTCATGATACTTCAAGTTCCATTGACAATTGTTGTCTTGACATCAGACAGATTCGCTTTTGATATCTCACATCTTAGTTGCCTGTCAGCTCTTGTAACACAATGACCTAATTTGTTACCTTTGACCCACTTACAACGTGTGGGAGTCATATGTTATCCTAGGGCCATATCCTTAGGGATTATATCCATCCTTTGGAATTTGCTATGTTAGCATTTTGATGTGACTTTTAGTCCATTTTTGAAAGGCTTTGACCTTCGTATTTTTTGGTTGGCTCACCATGTTCTTGTAAGTATAACCAAACTTTGATTCTACCTTGGTCATCACTTTAAGTTCAACATTTTGATAATTAATATGGTTATACTTATTTTAGGCAACACTGATGATGCTCTTTTTAGAGCGAAAACGTTCTGTTCGATGTTTGTAGCCCTATAGGGCTTTTTAAAATAATATACCTTTTACCAAGACCAAAGTTTTTTATTAAATTTTACTTACTTAATTATATTCCTAGGTATATCTAGGGCTTCTTGGAAAATTGCCTCTGAGTTAGGGATGGCGGTTGTTGAAAAAACACCGGTTTTTGGTTATACCGTTTTTTTATCTACGGTTTAACCTGGCGGTTATAACCGGCCAAAAAAACCGGTTATTCCTAAAACCGGTTTTCGGCTTTTTTAGTCAATAGCCAATACCCAGTAGGTTACAATTACATTGCTCTTTACTTTGCGATACTCCAGTCGAATCGACATCAGTCATCAGTGTTGTCAAATCGGTTTCAGTCAGCTTAAACTGGTTCGTTTGCGTGCGAGCGGCGAAAAATTTTCCCATTTTTTCTCAAAATTCATTACTTTTTGCACTTATCCGGTTCTTCACCGGTTATTACTTTAAAAATGAAAAACCGGTTATAACCGGGACAAAAAACAACTGGAAAAACCGATTAAGTCTGAGTAAAAAAACCGGTTTTAGGTTATAACCGGTAGGTTTTTCCCATCCCAACTCTAAGTACATGTTGAGTATGAGAGCTGATAATGTACAGTCACAATCACTGAATAGTTTACACCCTTCAATATTCAGTAGCCAATTTTTTGAATTTTTATCTCGTTTAAACGCACCTTTTACGTCAAAGTGACGTTACCAGTGGCGGACCCAGAATAGGTTGATTAAAATTAAAAAATCAAAATAAAATAAATCTATTTTACAAAATTTAACAAAACGGAAAGTATAGAAAGGCATATTTTTTAAATAAAATTGAGTTATTAAGTTATTGAACTATTGAGTTTGGCAATTACTTTTGGTTTTGCGCGTTATATAAACGGCATTTTGAACGCTTTTAATAACTTCTTATTTTATTTTTCAATACGCACTAAAATTTTTGACAAGCAATTTGACATTTAGTAAATCCGTACGACACTGCGATTTTACAGTATTACAATATAAAAATAAACGTGTAAACTATTCAGTGATTGTGACTGTACATCCCTGTCAAACACTTCCCAGAATTTCTCACTTGCTCTGTTTTATTCTTGTTGTCTTTCACAAAAGCTGATTGGTTCAATTATAAATTTCTAATTAAATGATAGAATTTGTCGTTAATTCCACTATATTGCAGGACTTCCCCATTTAGTTGTATTGAACTTAGATTTTTTCAAATTTTAAATCGCGTATAACTCGACAACAATCAATTTTAGAGAAAAATCATAAGAAACCCTTTTGCTCAGAATCACCCAAATTATCTTTTTTGTTCAAAGTGAAAGAATAATTTTTGTGAATTTGTTTAAAAAAATTGTTTAAACAATTTTTTGACCAAAGTACTGCCTAGCACCTTGTGTATTTGTGAACAAAATTGTCTAAAACATGACCCAATGACCCAAATTATCTAAAAAAATTTGTTCGAAATGAAAAAATTATTGTTGTGAATTTGTTTAAAAAAAATTGTTTAAACAATTGTTCGACCAAGGTAACGCCTGGCATAGTATACACACTTACAGTATACATACTTACATTTGATGAAGAAAACCATGAAAAACTCATGAATATTTTTTCACGCAGTCAGGTGATTCGTTTAATGTTTATTCTAATTCATTTCATTCATATTAATATATTTATTATCTTAACTAGTGCGGAAAGTGATACTTTCACGCACGAGACTGCCGTTGACCCGAACGACGCGATAGCGGAGTTCGAGCAAGCAGTCGAGTGCGGGGAAGACACTTTCCGCATGAGTTAGGAACAATATTTTTTCTAGGACCGTACGTTTGGAAAAAAGCCACAAAAAATAGAGTTATATCAATTTTTAGTTAGGAGTGAAAATACACAAATTAATTCTTTGACAAGGTTGTCAAAACCCAACTTTCAATATAATGGGTTACCACGACGACGAGATTGGTTTCCATGACGACGATTCAAAACCATTGTAATTGTCTACTGATCTGACTTTTAAATATTATGTCAAAATAATTTTATTTCATCCAATTTTCGCGCTAATTTCATAAAAACATGAACACAATAAGATAAATTTGAAATAAATTAGTAAATAATATCTAAATATTAGTTTATTGCATACAGTAATCCCTCTTCAACCGCGGGGGTTACGTTCCGAAGAGAAAGGTGTGGTTGGTGAAACCGTGGTTGGCGAAGGATCCACGATCCAAACAAGAATGTGACATAATCCCAATTTGGATACGTATGTACATATATTTGTATGTACATAGAAAGAAATATGATGAAATTGCATATCTGTGAAATAGTATTATCATATCAATAAAAATAAAGACGCTGAGATCAGCGTCTAATTCGCCGGTATTTTATATGCGCGCACCACACTCTCGGCGAAGTTACTTCGCCAAAGTTGTCCGAAGTACCTCACTACACACTCGCTCTACTTCGCTAGGAACACATTCAAGTGGTGCGATACCGACAAAGATCCCTTTGACTCGGACGCTCGAGACAGACAGAGAACGGAAGTAGAACGAAGCGAGGCAAATTGCACAAGGTGGCCATCTACACTCTCGTACTTCTTGAACCTCGATTGACTTCAGCGAGAGTGTAGACGGCGTTTTAAACCTTCCGAATTATAAACTAATTACCATAGTCTTACTACTAATAACAAGCGCCAGAGGCGTATCATGAGTAATTTAACGCGACTGGTCAAATTTTAAAAAATATATAAAAATAATAAAGTATTCTCATTAAAGATTCAACAGATATTACAACCGCGGATAAGTGAATCCGCGGTTGATGAGTCCGCGGATAACGAGGGATTACTGTATATTATAATATATTATAATGCTATATTACAAGGTACTTTACTTTCCCGCACGCCGTGCGGGAAAATTTACTTGCGTGCGTTAAAGTGGCTATTTTAGCACGGCCGTAGAAAAATAATATTTTTTATGCTTTATAAATAATGTTTCCTTTTAATTTACTAACCATTTCTACACTTTATGTTTTAATTTAAAAACCAATTTAACATCAAAATGGCTTAGCCCTTGGACTAAAAGAAAAGATCAACTTCTTGGTAGTTTATCCCCTCCTCCTGTTACAATGGTGGGAAATTTTGACATTGTTAACATCCTGTACAGAGTTCAAGAGTTTTCCAGCCTCGTCAACTTTGTGGATACAAAATTATGCAGTAAACTCTTGTCACCGGGACGGCACAGAAAGTGGAAGATACAGGTTAGAGATGGAAAGGGAGGTTCCAATATGTTACAATTATCGCTATTTATAAAAACTATTAAATAACATTTACAAATTAAAAAGTAAATAGAGTCGGAAAAATGAAAGAATACCCATGAACGATCATATCAATCACATATTATTCAGATTATTAATAATCTCCCTCTCTCGTTTTGCTATTTATGGAAAAAGACAGCAAATACAAAATATGTGATTGATGTGATCGTTCATGGTTAATCCTTCATTTTTCCGACTGTAACTGCAGCGTAAAATGTACAAACAATAGCAAACGTGGAAATAAAAAAAAAGATTAATAACAATAGGTCATCTTAAATGTTATAATACATTTCATAGCATATCATCATTTACGCGATGAAAAGAAATTTTCAAAATAGTATTAGTGGAAATAAATAACAAAAACGCTGGAGGGAAGGGCCGCCCGAGAACTTTATCGTACCGATCTATTATCGTTATGGTACTAGATACTGGCATTCTATAAAAATAACAAAGTTACTCCTTATTTTGATATTTTAGAAACACCTTCTGTACTTGAAAGTATTTTATGGTTATAGAATAGAATAGAAATATGCTTTATTGTCATGAAAAATTTAACAATTTTATAGACAAAGCTTACAAGAATCATAAATAAAAACAATAACAAATACAATTTACTAAAATTATACAAATCGTCAATATAAATAAAACATAATAAAGTCAAATAAACATCAGTAACAATCTATTGCAAAATTTAAAAAAAATTGCAAATTGCGTAATCTACGTTAAGAAATTTAATAAGTAATTTAATAAGTTATGCTGCTGCATATGACACTCAAATATAGATTAAGATTCTACTTATACATAACAATACTGTAATTTCTTAGTTATTGGTTAAGAAACTGCTATTGAATAATATGGTCTTTCAGATAAATAGGGTTTAGTCATTTTACGGAACTTGGGGAAAGATGTTGCAGATTTAAGTTGTAGAGGGAGATGGTTGTATAGTTTTTTTGCAGAATATAATATAGATTTCTTTACTAACTCACTGGACGGGATCGGTAAATAGATGTCAAAAGTAGAATTTCTGGTGGAATAGTCATGTCTAGGTCTTTCTGGAAAAACATGTAGATGTTTACGAATTAAGCAAACAGTTTCTAAAATATATAAAGAAGGTAATGTTAGAATTCTGTGATCTTTGAAGTAGCTTCTGCAATGTGTTGTTCTTCTGAGGCCAAACAGATATCTGATTGCTCTTTTTTGCAATTTAAAAATAACATCGGATTGGGCAGCTGTACCAAAACCCCAAAAAGGCAGACCATATCGAAGATGGGACTCGAACAATGAAAAGTATGTTATTTTGGAGGAGGCTAAATCCATTTCCTTAGAGACAGATCTTATTGCAAAGCAAGCTGAGGATAGTTTCTTGCTTAACACATCGATATGAAGGGACCATTTAAGGTTGCTATCTAAAAAAATACCAAAAAACTTTACAGAATCAACGATACTGATCTGGCTGTTATGAAGAGGTAAGGGTTGAAGAGTTCCTTTATAGGGTAATGCTACTGTTTTATCTACGTTAAAAGAGAGTAAATTAGAATCTGACCAGGATTTTATTGTGAGTAGATCAGAAGTTATAGTAGCATGAAGAGTTGCGATATTTGAGTTGCTCCAAATGATACTGGTATCGTCAGCAAAAAGAAAAACTTTTCCATCGATTTTTAAACTAGTGATGTCATTAATAAAGATAAGGAAAAGTAGAGGACCCAATACTGAACCTTGCGGTACCCCACATACAACATTTTTGAGACTAGAGTCTGTATCATTTGCTCTAACCAGTTGTTTCCTATTTTCCAAGTAAGATTGAAACCAGTTCAAAGAAATACCTCGAATTCCATAGAAATCTAGTTTTTTATCAAAATGTCGTGATTTACACAATCAAAAGCTTTGGCATAATCACAAAAAACAGTGGCAGTGTGGAGATTATTGTTTAATGCTTGATAAACCTCATGTAGTACAGAAAACATGGCATCGGTGGTACATTTATTATTTAAAAATCCAAACTGATTTTGTGATAAAAGGACATAAGTCGGGCTTTTAGGAGTCTTTCAATAATTTTGGAGAGTACCGGTAGTACTGCAATAGGTCTATAATTGCAGGCAATAGATTTTTCACCACCCTTATGAAGAGGAATAATGATGGCCGTCTTTAGGCACTCTGGAAATTTACCTTTCTCAAAAGAATCATTTATTAGAGAGATGAGGACTCCCAACACATTGTCTGGGAGATTTGAGAAAATTTTTATGGATAGTCCATCGGTACTACAGGAAGATTTGCTTTTGATACTATTGATTGTTTGGATCAGTTCAGATTTACCAACCGGTCTTATAAAGAATGAATTCGAAACCTTTCCTGAATTAGGGAGATAGGAAATGGGATCTTGTTGTGACACAATAGTTGATGTTATATTTTTACTCACATTAACAAAATATTCATTTAGATTTTCTGGGTCTGGAAGGGAAAATGTTTGAGCTGTGTGAGTTTTATTTCGAAGATCGTTTATTATGGACCAAGTTTCTTTTGCAACACTTTTGGAGCTTCTGAGACGATTTTGATAACACAATTTTTTAGCCGATTTTATAAGTTTTAAATAGATTGCCCTGTACTTGGTGATATATTCAGTAACAGAGACGTTGGTAGTAAATTTCTTGATATACAGTAGTGAACGCATGTTTTCGGCTGATATGCGGACACCTTTGGTAGTCCAGGGTTTGCGATGTTTTTGCTTAATTGTGATTAAAGGAAATGCTTTATTGAAGATACAGACCAGCTTATTCAAAAAATCACTGAAATTATAATCGACGTCCATGGAAGGTAAGTGCCACTCAGAGGTTAAGCATAAATTTTGGAATTTACGAAAGTTCCGACCGGAAAAAATCCTGCCTAAACGTCGAGTTTTCCAGGAGGACTTGCTAAAGATGTTAAACTTCGTATAAACCGCTTCATGATCAGATAGTCCCGCATTAACAGTTGTATCGCAGACATCAAGGGGTGAGAAATCTGAGACAATATAATCAATTATGGTAGATGAAGTTTTTGTAATCCTTGTAGGAGAATCAATGTGCATTGATAGACCATATGATTTAAATATGTTGACCAGGGATATTTGTGTAGCACAAGCAGCAGCATAATTAATGTTGAAGTCCCCGCATAAAATTTTTCTGCTTTTATAGGGCAGGTCATCTAACAAATTAAGCAGGTTCTGAAAAAATAGTTCCACGGAAGAGTCAGGTGATCTATAAATGCAAATAATATAAAGATTAAGGTTCTTACTGTAAACTAAGGAAAACTCAAAGAATGCTTCACTTAATAGAAAGTCATATTTTGTTACTAGAGAAAAATCATTATTTGTAGAAAGAATTAGGGTGCCTCCATGAGCTGAACTTGGACGGTCATACCTAGCAATAGTGGAATATTTTTCTACAAAAAAAGGCTCGTTGACTTCAAGCCAGTGCTCAGTAACCGCAACTATCGTTGGAAACCCTAATTCCTCTAGAAACAGAAATAATTCATCAGTTTTATACCTTATAGAACGAACATTAATCAGAACCATGCTAAAGTTGTTATCACTAAAATAATTTGAGGATTCTAATCCCTCAGAACACGTCGTGATGTTTAAAAATTTCGTCTTGGAGAGGCAGCGGAATAGTAGTTTCGGTGGCATTCCCTTGATTTTTGCAGGTGAATAATTCTTTCCGAAGTTAGAAAAGACCTAAAAGCAGCAAGGTCAGCGTCTACCTCATCTGCACCAATTCCATAAGCATCATTAAAATCTAGAAGAATTTTTCGTAGATCTTCACTCTTTGTAGGAAGTCCTTCGGAAGCCAGAAACAATTTAACACGCATTCTACGCATCATTAATTCCTGCATTTGAGAAAATGTTCGATGCCATATTTCGGGGACACACTATAGATGTATAGATTATTGCATAAATCAATAGAATATTATAGTCATATTTTCATTTCAAATTAGTTCATTTTTCTGAGAAATTAATAGTTTAAAATATTTGCATTCCATTCTATTTCGATTACGCCAGTCAATGCACGAGACTAAGAACAAGATATTATCTCCGAATTCTATCCTACTGCATGGATTTTAATGAAATTTTGGGAGTAGCCCAATCTCCTAATTCAAAGTCTATCCTATATACTATGGCGCTTTTATCATGGAGGAGATTTAAATTTAAAAATTCATTCTATAATTCGATCACATTTTTTACAAAAACCATTCATTTTAAACCCGTTCAACTTTTTGAAAGTAGAAATAACACTATATTAAAAGGTATTGCAAAAGAAAAACAATGCATTTAAATTATGGTGGATGGGGAGTTAAATGTATATACTTTTCATTTTTCCTTAAAGTACATTAGTCATATATTTTTTTGCACCATATCTCGCTTAGTTTGTATGTAACCGATATTTAACGGTGTTCGTTTTAAAGGCCTTTTCAAACACTACAAAAGGTGTTGGTAGCATTATACACCCAAAACCTGCCGTTCCTCTGTTATTTCAAGTTGAATACATCAATTTGAGCATGCACCAAAAAACAAACTATTTTCACCTACCATATCTCTTTTTGTATAATAAATAGAATATTTACGAAGGAACGAATCTCTTTATTATTTATAATTTAAAAAATGTTTTATATAGTGTTTTTAGTTCGATGCATAGTTTTTAAGGTATTCACAAAAAATCCGTCCGAACAGGTGTCATTTTTCAATGAAAATGGCCAATTTTCAACTACGCATAACTCAA